>NC_139643.1:26384157-26411657 GCF_964638095.1 Poromitra crassiceps | reverse complement strand
CTACGCTAAAGAGGACATCTCAAAATGCCTAGACTTACCGAATGCACCTCTGCAGTTGCTGGATCACGTACAGTTGGCGTCGCTCCAGCTAGAAGTGTTAATTTTGTGGCTATAGACTAAATGGTGCAGGTAGCTTGTGTGAGAGAGACCCGCGCAGTATGCAGGAGGAAGCTAGTGACGTCCCGATTCCCCCAGATTCCCCTCTGGGCAAACAAAGCGTTTGGGGGTGTGGCTTGGAGGAGACTGCAGAGGGACGCTGGATAGGGACAAATCCAACTGTGGCAGTTCTGAGCGTGTGACCACTCATTACAGGGAGGGCTGACAGCAGTATATATGCATTTACAAGTAAAAACAGCTTTTGCACGGAATGGGACCTTTAAAAGAAGAGGATGTTGGCCATCGGATAGCATCTTCACTTCAAGTTTCTGGCTCAGGTAAGGGTTCGTTTTTATACCTAGACGTGAGATGTCTGTCTGATTGGAAATGCGTCGTCGTGGGTCGCCGGGCGCTAAGCGGGGTAATGGCGCAGCAATGATGGGGTTGTTCAACACCGTTTGGTGTCGATGCTCATTGACACGGAGTTAATTTGTAGACGTGTATAGACGGTTTTAACTTGACAACAATAACAACCATCACAACCCACCTGGATATCCGGTTTACTTCCTGTATACATAGCTGAGCGCAGGCTGATATTCGGCTCATATTAAATGTTAACGTTAGGCCGTGTCTCCGACAGTCACAGACACATTAACAAGTTAGCCTATTTCGGTCTTTATGTATTGTAGTAGTTAGTAGTTGTTGTTGATGATAGTTGCCATAGCAACCACCCCTGTCGGAAAGACGTGCACATGCTGGGTAGTAGGAAGCGTGTCCGGTCCGGAGCTAGCCTGAGAGGCTAATAAAAGCTACATGTTACAGAGTAAGCTGACTATCAGTACGTTATTGCACGCATAGGCCTATCTTTACATAAATAAATAAAAATAGAAATAGAAGTAGGCTATGTCAGTGTTTCCCCCTGAATAGCTGAGAAAGTGGACACTGTCAATAGTTAGCACTGTGAAGCTGATACAATTCAGGTAATGCAACATTTAAGGATGCCAACCGCCATAAAACACAGAAGAAGAAGCTGAGAAAAAGGAAATGCTGTGGGGTTGCAGCTGGTGAAAACCGGCGACTATCAAAGCAAAAAAAAGTAGTCGCCGAGAGGCTAATAGTGGAACTGACCTGGCCCTACGCGCTGGCTGTCGAGGACGAAGAATCACTGATCCAAAGAAAGTTACGTTGTGCAGATTTATTGCAGGTGAAAACATACAGCGTGAAACTTCCATAAACTGCATCCAAAAACAGCGAACAAGGCAACGGTTCAGCGGTCAGCAAAAGTGAGACGTCCCCCTTTCACCCTCTCTCCATTCACAAAACCAAAGCAAGCAGGTAAACGGCTGATTATTACACGGCTCTGGACCGCTCTGGACAAACCGTGCCGCCAATACCACGTGACCCAAATCCCCGTATGTGACAGTGACAGGTGACTCCCGTATGTGACCACCTACAACATGTTTTATAATTATATAATTAATTAAATATGTATCTCTCAAAACGCCACTGCGTGACTGAACACTAGCTATAGCATGTACAAGTTACGCTGATTTCAATAAAATTGTAGTAGTAGTAGTAATAATAATAATAATAATAATAATAATAATAATAATAATAATAATAATAATAATAAACAAATATAATAACAATTCTTGTTACGCCCCTGTAAAGGGGAAATAGTTAAAAGAGAACAGGACACGTTGTTTGCTGGTCTCAAGTCTCGGTTGTAATGCTTCATTAGGCAGGTAAGTAGCAGGTACATACATAACATGTTCACTCACACAAATCACAATAAACCTTGTCTCAATTCCACTTAACACAACAGCCGTAATTCCCATCACTAGTGTGTGTGTGTCAGTGTGTGTGTGCGCGCGTGCATGCGTGTGTGTGATTCGATTAAATCTTATGACGTGATAAGATCATGCATTTTAGCACCTCACCGCTCTCTTCAATGAGGAAATGGAAATCCAGACCTTGTAGAAAAGTGTCGATTTTTGGGGTTAGGGTTGAAAGTAATGTCAATTAATTTCTGAGGCACACAATTACTCACATAAGACCCTACATTTAATAGTTAGATGGTTTTTGTGGATTTTGGTTTCCAGGGACTTTAAGCTAGCGAGCACACTGCTGTCGGCAAAGCCTTTTGATGTTGCTAAAATCACTTTAGAGACGAACATTTTAGCATCAACATGTTCCTTGTGATACAGAAAGCATGAAACACTGTGCATACACCATTAAACATTGTTACAGACATTATTCTCACCTGTAAAGGGGAAATAGTTAAATGAGAACAGTTGAGCATAGGTCAAGTCTTGGTTGTAATGGCCGAGCAAAGACAACGTCCCCCCCTACAGACAGAACCAAGACCAAAGCAATCGAACCAAATCTTTAGATGAGAAATATCAACTGATAACCGAACTTCTTGGGTGAATAAATAAACATTGTCAAATGCCATTCAACATGCATTGTCTTAAACATGAAATAAACCAACCCAAAGTGCATTCACAGGCTACAGTGAACTACTGTTATCTTTTAGCTGGAATGCCAGAAAGCAATGAAAACACATCTGAATACCAAAGCAATGGATTACCGATAAACTGATGATTGCACTTCAACACATACTGCATTTATCTTTCTTCAGTGCACATTAACGTATTAAGAGTGTATTTTAACCCATGAATTTAGCATTGATATCAATTTTAAACCTATTTATTGTTTTAACTCAATTTAGTATATTTATTTTTTTAAATTAGTTTTAGCACATATTTATATAACTATTACATTCTCATCTTTATTGTAAAAGATAGGCCGTCCCTGCTATGATGCATGACCTCGCCTAAGTAGAAGATTTTAAAACTGGTTAGATGAAGGAAGAGTCAGAATGTATGATTAGTTGGACTAAGCATTAAAATACATCTTCATTTGTGAAAACAGTTTTGTAGGGTCTCAGTAACCTGAGGGACAAAATGAGTCTAAAGGCAGTTATTAATGTGCATGGTTATACTGACACAGGCCATGCATGCTGTACTGAGGAAAAGTCTGGGTCTCGGCGACCTGCACATAACTGCTGAGGACCATCATGTACTTGAACTCTGATTGCATGTTGCTGGCTGCACATTACAAATGTGCTTGCTTCAGCAGTTTCAGCACAGGTAAGAAAAGGAGATCGGTTAACAATAAGTTCTTCAAGTCAGGGACAAAAGAAATGGAGGGAGTGTTCAGTTCTAAATGGGATTTTGAAAACACTAGATAACCATCTTTGCATTATAGTTTCAACCACAGATGCCATTGCTTGAACAGGCCTCAAAGATTTTCAGACATTTTTTGGGGTGGGTGGTTGGTTGGTTTTAAGGTGTGATTTTTTTTTACTTAGACTTAATATAATCCTATAATAAGAATGCAAAGTGTCTGTGTGTGAGGGAGTGAGCAGTGAGCAGAATTCTGTTCGGCCACAGCTATGTTATTTCACCTGCAATTGGGCTGAATCGTTCTTTGTGGGCGATCCAACGAAGCCAGCCTGCCAGCACACAGTCCATGCAGAATCCAACATTTACACTCCATACACCACATGGCTATTCCGCTACTACAATATAATGGTATTGTTTTCACAGTGCTGCTGCTTTTCTGCAGGTAGTAGGGATGTTCATTTTGAAAATTTTCCAAAATCGATAATCGGTGAAAATTAACGATCAATTATCGATTATCGATTTTATTAATACTTAGAAAATTTTCAATATTTTAATTTTTTTTTTTTTTTTTTTTTTACAAAATGAATGCCTATGGCAGAAAATACGAAAGACAACGTGTTCTCCTCAATGAACTCTTTATTTCAATGTGTCTCCTCTCCAACACTGCTGTCCCCGGCGCATGCCGGTGTGAATTTCCCATGTTTAAAACAGTTTTGTTGGCACAAAGGCCCGTGCCCAGCCAGAAAACTAGAGACTATATGAAGCTCCACCTCACGTTAGTCGGCTGTGCAATGGAGTGGGGCGAGGAGGAACGAATTCCACCCAAACCTAGTCCAATTTTTTTTTTTTTTTTTTTTTTTTTTTTTTTTTTTTAATAATTAAAAAATCGATCCAAATGCCACAGGATCGATTCCAATCCTTAACGATCGATTATCGATTTTCGATAATTGATGAACATCCCTAGCAGGTAGGCTACTTAATTGCAGTTAATTGCATTCATCTGGCATCCAGGCATAAGTATCGGATTAGATGGCTAGAAGTCCTTAAGATCAGGATTGAAAACCACTGAACTAATAGTACATAACATAATACATCACTATAGTGTCAAGTTTTAGTTTTGACAATAGTTACTATCAAAACACTACAAATGAAAAGACATGTAGGCTACAGAGAAACCCATACTTTAGGATTTAATGGCTCACCTTCACAACAGCTGAGGGGTTAGGAGATTAAACCTCTGAATTCCGTGCATCTGTTGTGACTAAACTAAAGTGCATCATAATTGACTATTATGATTTAACAACAGGATCATGCTGAAATGCTGCAGGAAATAGAGAGAACTGCTGTCACCCTCCAGGCTCCAGTGGCGCAATCGGTCAGCGCGCGGTACTTATAAGACAGTATTCTGCAGAGAAATGCCGAGGTTGTGAGTTCGAGCCTCACCTGGAGCAGAGATGTAACGGGTGAAGTGGTGTCTGTGGGTTTTGATTTCTGTTGGACTATGTGCTTTCAGGGGAGGGTAGGCTAATGGACCGGCAAAATGCTACAGAGTAATTTTTATGGATTATATGGACTGCAATTTTGGGGAATAGAGGTGGAGGTCTATTTGGCTGCATTTATTTCTTTACAAAATGAAATCTGTAACGTGTGCAATGTCTTAATTCATTGGGAAATGGTAAGGTTTTATTATGCCTTTCTGTTAGTGTTCCATGGTAGCGTTCCATGGTATTCACCTAACAGTAAATATATATGCGCACAGTAATCTTGGGATTTTGAACATGAAAAATGTGTTTTACAATATCCAAATCCATAGATTTTGAGTTGCTTGTAAAAATGTGTGTCGTTAGTGTGCAGTTACATTTTAAGCTTGTTCTCCTGATGTCCCTGAAGATGTCCCCAAAAGCGCCCCCGCCCCCCATCTCTGTGAACTCCAGATGCTCTTACTGAGCAAATGGCGTCGCTGACCACCATCCCTCTTCATTCCCACTAACAATTTGGTAATGAAGTATTGATTTTGAGTTAGATTCATATTGATGCTATTAGCTTTGCATTGATAAATCACTGAAGCCGTGGGCGAGACCAGGACCACATTACAATGTGGGCCCATGTGTTAATCTGATGGATACGTCTTATTTTTCGCGGGTGTCTCCATGCTGGCTCTCTCTCGCTCCGTCTTCTGTGTCAGGCACAGCTTCATAATGATGACTTCAGCGCACATTGTATCACATACCGTAACCTCTAGCATGTTCTCTCTCACTCTCGCAGAGGAGGAATCACTTGCTCGCTCACACACACACACACACACACACACACACACACACACACACACACATTTTGTGTCTAAAAGGCAGGAAGTAACACAGGTGCAGGCAAGACATTAATTAGGGCCCCGGCACTGGGACACCTAAATGGATTGGAAGTTGGAAACCCTCATTAGTGTTCTGCTTGCACCTGTTTTACTTCCTGCCTTTTAAACACAAAATGGGTGAATTTGGTGAGAAGTGAAATAGGCTAAAGATGGCATCTTTAAGTATTTTTTGGGGGGGGATTTTAATATTAATTCCGTTGTTTGAACAAAAAAATTACCTCTTCTTTCTCTCCATCAGCTACCCTCAGCTGGAAATCCTCCACACACTGTTCTGGTACGTTACATCCTCCACACACTGTTCTGGTACGCTACATCCTCCACACACTGTTCTCATATCACATATGCCATTTGGTAGATGCTTTTATCCAGAGCACCTTTCAGACTTACAGCACCATACATATTGTGCAAGTGGGAATCAAATCCCCGACCCTGGCTGTTTTAGTGCCATGCTCTACCTCCCTGACCCTGGCTGTTTTAGTGCCATGCTCTACCTCCCTGACCCTGGCTGTTTTAGTGCCATGCTCTACCTCCCTGACCCTGGCTGTTTTAGTGCCATGCTCTACCTCCCTGACCCTGGCTGTTTTAGTGCCATGCTCTACCTCTCTGACCCTGGCTGTTTTAGTGCCATGCTCTACCTCCCTGACCCTGGCTGTTTTAGTGCCATGCTCTACCTCCCTGACCCTGGCTGTTTTAGTGACATGCTCTACCTCCCTGACCCTGGCTGTTTTAGTGACATGCTCTACCTCCCTGACCTTGGCTGTTTTAGTGCCATACTCTACCTCCCTGACCCTGGCTGTTTTAGTGCCATGCTCTACCTCTCTGACCCTGGCTGTTTTAGTGCCATGCTCTACCTCCCTGACCCTGGCTGTTTTAGTGCCATGCTCTACCTCTCTGACCCTGGCTGTTTTAGTGCCATGCTCTACCTCTCTGACCCTGGCTGTTTTAGTGCCATGCTCTACCTCCCTGACCCTGGCTGTTTTAGTGCCATGCTCTACCTCTCTGACCCTGGCTGTTTTAGTGCCATGCTCTACCTCCCTGACCCTGGCTGTTTTAGTGTCATGCTCTACCTCTCTGACCCTGGCTGTTTTAGTGCCATGCTCTACCTCCCTGACCCTGGCTGTTTTAGTGCCATGCTCTACCTCCCTGACCCTGGCTGTTTTAGTGCCATGCTCTACCTCTCTGACCCTGGCTGTTTTAGTGCCATGCTCTACCTCTCTGACCCTGGCTGTTTTAGTGCAATGCTCTACCTCCCTGACCCTGGCTGTTTTAGTGCCATGCTCTACCTCCCTGACCCTGGCTGTTTTTAGTGCCATGCTCTACCCATTGAGCATTACAGGACAATATTTCAAAGCACCATACTGTGGCTGCTTAGAAATCTCCTTATCACCAGCGTCCACCTGTCTGTGGCGGCGGTCGGTATTTTAGCCTGCTGTCTAGTCATTACTGTCACGGCGGGGTCTCAACAGGTAGGACTGACACACTAGCAGCTTCTACACTGAAAAGCCATTAGACAATTTACATTTCCTCTTTTTAATGTAATATAAAAGTTGCGTGGTTTGTTACAACTAAATCTTTGATATAGGGATTTTTAAATATACATGTAGCTAATTTTCAAAAATGTCTACTTGCCAATGGCAACTTAAATAATTACTGTATGTCTCGACTCTCGATCAAGTAAATGTGTGTAAGGAGATCAGAGATACTGCAGGTTTAACACAGATGAGTCTAGATTATGCGACATCCAGGGGAGAGAGAGAGAGAGAGAGAGTGTACTGTATGTGTGTGCGCTTCAGAAAGTGAGTTAGAACGGAAAACCAGCCTCCTCAATACCAGAAGTATTGTATGTTGGAGCTAAATGAACACTAGAAGAGCCAGAATTCCATAACTAGAACGGCTGTAAGCGGTCATTTTCCTGATAGATTCCAAACTATAATTTCTCATGTTAAATGCCCAACTGAGAGATTAATGCATTTATTGTGTTAGGATATCTTTAACAAAAACAAAAAAACAAAATGTGAAAAGATAGGGTAAAAATTGGCACCAGGGGGAATTTGGTGCGGTCAATAATGATTGCTTATGGCTGAAATAGATCAAAAAATCTATATTTTCTTTGTTGTTAAAATACAGACACTCTTAGGAAAAGTGCAGTACCAGCAGCATTGTATTATTTAATTCAACAAACTTATTGCACATTTAAATTTCAAAAAGGTCCAAATGTCTGCCATGGCCATTCTAGTGTTAAACACATCTTTATGGGAAACTTCAATGTCTATATACTGTATATTCCCAAACCCTAACCCTGAGATTTTTTCTCACCACTGCATGCCTATATAACCTACACACCCTTACAGCAACCTAAGCTTAACCTTTACCTCGTTTATCCTTAACCCTGACCCTAACCTAATCCTTACTTTAACCCATAAGCCATGGACTAACCCTAAACCAGCGGCATCAACACATGTCCCATGGAGGGACCGGACTATGCAGGTTATTCTTCCAAACTAAGACAAGACTAGTTGGTCCCTCCTGCTCAGTCTCTGCTTAACACACAGTGAAATCAGATGGTATAGTTCAGTCTCTGCTTAAAGGTACACTGTGAAATCAGATGGTATAGTCTCTACTTAAAGGTACACACAGTGAAATCACATGGTATAGTCTCTACTTAAAGGTACACACAGTGAAATTAGATGTATAGTCTCTACTTAAAGGTACACACAGTGAAATCAGATGGTATTCACCTTATGTAGCCACGCCCATTTGACCTGGTTGTGTGGCCGTATCAAAACTTCCGGCTGAAAATAATAATAAAATTAAATAAAAAATGGCTGCGCTGCTCCAATATCATCTAACTCTGAATTAACTAATAATTTAGCCAATTGTATGTAACATACCAAATAAAAGCAAACGGCAATGTCTAAGAATGCAACGCCATGTAACTGGCTCGTTAAGTCTCGCATTCCAGGGAATTACGTTAACGTCTGCGGGTCTTATTGACGTAAGTGGCTCGCGCTGCCTCGGAGGAGAGAAAACTATCTGAAGCTTTCTTTGTTGGAGTCCAGGTATGTTTTACAAGAAAGTGCTCGTCATTGTCGATGATAACGTTATCTGACCTGGCTAACAGTGGATACTCTGCTTGCTTGCTGTGTACCGGCTCAAAGTAGTAGGCTACGTTCTTTATTTTTTATATCTATATATATAATATATTTTTATCTTTTTTTTATCAGATGGTATAGTCTCTACTTAAAGGTACACCGTGAAATCAGATGGTATACAGTAGTCTCTACTTAAAGGTACACCGTGAAATCAGATGGTATACAGTAGTCTCTACTTAAAGGTACACCATGAAATCAAATGGTATACAGTAGTCTCTACTTAAAAGGTACACCGTGAAATCAGATGGTATAGTTGGAAGAAAAACCTGCAGGCTCTTGGCCCTCTAAGGTTGGTCACTACCCTAAACTAAACCTATAGCTACAGAAAGCCTTGTTACAACCTTAACCCTAAACCCAAACCCTACCTGTAAACAAGCCCCCTTAAAGAACAGTGAAGACCTGGCAACAACACCTTGCGTGTCCTCCTCACTCCAAAAGGTCTAAAACTCATACTGCTTCTCACAAGGATAGAAGTACAACGGAGAAACATTCAGTCACACACTCTCTCTCACTCTCACACACACACACACACACACACACACACTCTCTCTCTCACACACACACACACACACTCTCTCTCTCACACACACACGCTCCCTCTCTGGCGGCTGTCACTCCAATCGGCCACCAGTCTGTCTCTCCCCTCTGCCTGCGAGAGGGCTCCACAACAGCCAGGCATTTCCCTGTCACAGGACATATGCCATGTCTCTCCTGCTGTGAGCCCGGTGACATTATCTCATGGTGGAGCCTGTGGCCGGTGTGGCTCTCAGCCCCTCTCTCGCTGATGGCCCTCTAAACATGATCTCTGATGTCTCTGCGCCGGCTAACTGATGCTGTCACTGCACCAAGATATAACACAGCCCCTCTGACAAACACATTGTGACAAGGACATGCAGGCGCGCACACACACACACACACACAGAGACACATGTACACACACAATCACACAACTACACATGCCTTGTAAATGTGCCAGACATCGGTTGTTGCAAATACTCCATGTTAACCTCCAGGGAATATGAGGCGGCTGCAGTTTACCACCTAGATAAGGTCAGTTGTTGCACATAAATGTTGTCCATCACAGAAATAAAAGTATGCTCAATTGATTTTCAAATGCTTTCCTGTGATTTTCTGCCTCCATGTGTTAAATAAACCCTGCCCACTTTGACACCTAATTAAGTCAAAACTATAAGCAGCACCAGGCAATACAGTATGTCAACGTCTCAATCCAGCCTGTCGGCAGTTAGCAGGCTGCTGCTGGAGTCAAAATAAAACCACACCTCTATGATTTGAAGTTTAGTCTCTGTGCTATAATTCAAGAGTTTCAGGACACACTTTTGAATCTTCACATTATAGAAGAAATATGACAGTAATTGCCTCGCCAGAGTGCCAAGAGGGTTTGGGATTTGTAACAAACCATCTCTCACCTTCCAATTACTTGATATTGTGTGCCATCTGCTGGTAGCAGGGTGAACTGCATCAGTGTGAGAAAGGGGAAATGAGTCAATTTCAGAAGTGACATTCAGTCTAGTATTTCGCTCTTAAAGGACAGGGCGTTGATCAAAATCCATCATGTGATGGTTTTATGTAGTAAAAATAGTTTCATTTTAAGCCAAACATGCCTAACAGACTGCATAAATCAAGCCTCAAGATGGATACTAGTAATTGATATTGTCTACAGTGAAGTGTGATGCTAAAAATCAGCTACACAAATGCTGTTAATGGTTTATATGCCTGTTATTTTTTTAAACATCTGAAAGCTCCAGAGATACTGTCCAGCAGAGAGAACCCATGTGTATTTAGCAATAGTGGATCTATTTATACATTCATTTGGGATTTGAAAAAGAGATGCTGAATCTGTGAGGGGAGATAACAATACTTCAATGTAAATTAATGCTTGCCAATTTTATTACAGTAGTAGAATTCTATTATCAGAGTAAATAGGTAAACTGGTAAAAAAAAATAGAAGCCAAACATGTTTATTACTATGAAAATATGTTCACATAAACACAAAAATGAAAAGAGAGTGCAGGTTTGGATAAACATGACCATGTCACTATTTGCTGTCACCAACTGGACCTGGACAGACAGACAGCTGCTGTGGACTTGGACAGACAGACAGCTGCTGTTCAAAGTCAATTTGAAGAAGACGCTGAAGAGGCATCACTCCTGCCTGACCCTGCACACAAGTGTAAGTCTTCGAGAGAGAAAAATCTAGTTTATATTTACATTTTCTACATTGTTTCTAGAAATGTCAAGTACTGAGGAGTATTGAGATACCACTCGTAACAGGGAAAAAAGACCATTAAATAAAACTATCTTTTACAATATTTATCAAAAAAAAGAAAAAAAAAAACCCACCCCCACACAGATTAACGTCAGTACTCCAATTATAAATAATGCATTTTTACCAACTCCCAAGTGTAAATAAATTGATGGCTTTGTTTGTACACAGCTAGTATGACTGGTACAACTGCATAGACCATTTCTCAATGGGAGATGTGCTGTATACACAATCAGTAAAACTAAAACATAAACATACTCAACATATCTGCAAACATAAAACACAGGGAAAAAAGTAAGTCTGACAATGAAGAGAAGAATTTCAAAACAGTCAAAAACTAATATTTTGCAATATTTAAAGAAAATGAATTTGCAGTTTTCCTGGCAGACGTAACAGAAAGGGCCACATCAGTAGAAATTGATAATTATTTGGGAAGTTTTCTACATTTTCTACATCTAAGGACGATAGGATGAAACTGCTACAAGGCTAGCACAGTGTGTTGTTTCTGATAAGAGGAAAAGGGCAAAGCTATTACATTAAAATTCGAAACTCAAAATGAAAAAGTAGTAAAAGCACATTCATTGTCCATTGGTTATTTTGACACGAAACATGTATGACTGACTGGCTAAAATTTGTAAGTAAAGATGGCCACCAACTCACATCTTCTTGTGGTTTTCTCACATTATATGATTGGCCATTATGGACTTTGAAGTTTGGCGGTGGTTGTGGATTTGACATTGACAAAAATGTCAAGTGAGATGTCAAAATGACGTTGCTGCAGATCTTACCATCTTATTTCTTGAATGGAAGCATGTCAAACTGGTCATACTCAAAACAAATGATCACGGATGTACCCCAGTAAACCAAAAGCGAGTTGTCTCTTTTTTTTTACCTTCAATAATCCCTTCAAACTAACCCACTTGACGTAAGAGAGGCGTATCATATCAGTTCAGGTCGGGAAGTTTGTTGGTTTGGTCCCTGGAGCTGGAAGGAGATTGTATGACCACTGACGGCAACTAGAACATGGCTGCTATTACATCGACGGTGCCAAAAAAGTGTTTGGTCCCTGACTGCACTGCAACTGGCTCTGTGCTGCTGTGACCTCTTCAATCAAATGCACGTGTGACTATTTATGATCTGTATTGATCCATGAGGCATAATTATGCAAGAAAATAAATCCCACTTACCTTGAGAATGCTCCAATTCAATGTCAAAGATATGTTGTGCTTTTGTAGTGGCTTCATTTGCAACAGCAGTATATGAAGAGTCTGTGGCTGTTGAGTCAATTGTGTAGCGAGTGCAGAAATGAATAAGCAAGTTGAATACGCATCTGATTACAGTAATGTTGGGAAAGAAGATTTGTGCCAACTATTGGAATTAAAAATGTGCATTAAGCAGCCGTGCCCAACCTGCTTGAAGATGTGTATCTATGCTGCGTAGAGCGTTTGGAGCTCAACACATGATGAGTTAACCAGCGCATCTTGTTCTTCTGAATGTGTGTTAAACATGACAGCGGTAAAGCCAGGATTTCGGTCAGATATCGTCAGTGGGATGGCGACTTTGTGCTTAATTTGTTATGAAAAAATATATAATAAATCTGAAAGAAATCTTCCAGTGTTTTCCTCTCCACAACTAAAATGCACGTAACTACAAGAGTGATTTAAGCACAGTACTTTCCTTCTATACTTGCACTATATTTGTCAAAGCCTCACAAAGCATAGTGATGGATGACAATTACCGTAGCCAGACCACCACTGAGAAGTTCACTTTGTCATCTCAATCAACATGGTCTCTAGAGGAAAGAACGGGTCTACGATCCGTACTCTGATACCTATAAATATGTATCAGTACTCAAATGTGACAGTGTACTACCTGTATTATAGTGTACTACCTGTATTGCATTCTACTCTTCCATTTCAAATTCTGCACGTGTTGCGACACTGCCATACTTACTTATCCTAAGTCAAACAGATGTTTCGCAGGCATACAGGCTCCAAATACAGAGAAAAACTAATTTCAGCTGTTTTGATATATACAAGTAAAAATGCAGTGAACATTTCAAGGCTCAGCCTACATCTCAGTCTGAACCGCTTTTGAATGTTCTCAGTGCCATCCTCGTTTGTGCGATTTGGTATTTTATATTGTGTAAAAAAAAATACATGTGTGTGGGATCTCTACAGCTGGAGCTCATTACAGTATGAGCCCCAAAAACCAACATATTTCTGTGAGCCCACAAAACCATCTCTGAATCCTTGCTGGCTTCACAGTACATTTCCACCAGAGCCAGTGTCCCTCTACACACTATCTCCTTATCATCTTGCCCACTGTCTGAATGAGCAGAAACAGTGGTTTCCACATCTTAACCCAATGAAAAGCAGTTTTTGTGAGAATGTGAGCATCGCACTCACCTTCCAGTGAAACAATGACAAAATAATCAGAATGAAACAAGTCCACCTCATTGCTTTGCATAGATTGTGCACTATCACGTTGCCTCTGTCCCCAAGGAGTTTTATGTCTGGTTCCATTAAAGAACAGCGAAGCTGGAAGCAACCAGGAACATCTCGTCACGTTCCTTTCTGAAGAGACCCTGAGGATGAAGCGGAGCGGCTGGTCACCTGCAGAAGAGGCACATCGGTTAGGTCAAGCAACAGAGAGAGAGAGAGAGCGAGAGAGAGAGAGAAAGAGAGTGTGTGTGTGTGTGTGTGTGTGTGTGTGTGTGTGTGTGTGAGGGGTTGCATGAACTAATCAACGTTTCGATGCGTCAACGTCAGTATCACGCATCGACGCCAGAGGACGTCGAAAAGTTCTTTGAGACTTGCGTTCAAAGCACTGCCCCAGGCAGCCATCTGGCTGCTCTTCTCATCGTGTCGTTTTCACTCATTTCGATACATTGACTTGTTCTAAATGTATTTGCTAATCAAAGCAGTAAGCTGCTACGTTATTGGCTTATAACTATATGTGGCTTTGCACGTTCGTTGTTGTTTTTCTCACTATCGGAGTGCTTTTATTGTTGCGAGTGGCTCACTAACAATTTAGGGATCAGCTGGGGTGTGTTCAATTATATGAAAACGTGTGCACCATTTTCTTAACTATTTCCAGGTTGACAGCCATGTTACCTCGCATGCTTCAATGCACCACCGTTTCCGTTTAAATAAACATTTTGCTACGTGTTGTCGGGACTGAACTAAACCCCATATCCCCTGACAGTGCGTGCGGTGTGTGGCCCGCCGGTGCAAGACTCAAGGAGCTGGCATGCACAGGAGGAGGCGATGCTTAAAAGAGGAGATCTACAATATGACAGGTTTCTATCCACAGTTTAGCCGGCTTCTAGTTGGTGTGTGTGATGACGAGGAGTTGCAGTGAGAGCAGGTAGTGAGCGGATGGCATGATGATCGCTATTCACGTGAACAATATGTCATAACCCTGGACCTGCGTCGCCCCCTGCTGTCCTCAACTCACTAAACAAGACCTCCAGTTTTGCGCCACATGACGATTAAGCAACGTCGACTCGACTTTATTGGTAGAAACGTCGACTTGAAAAAATGTGGAGTCATCGAATCCCTAGTGTCTGTGTGTGTGTGTGTGTGTGTGTGTGTGTGTGTGTGTGTGTGTGTGTGTGTGTGTGTGTCTGTGTGTGTGTGTGTGTGTGTGTGTGTGTGTGTGTGTGTGTGTGTGTGTGTGTGTGTGTGTGTGTGTGTGTGTGTGTGTGTGTGTGTGTGTATGTGTGTGTGAGGAGCACCATACTTTCACACTCTCATCCTAGCAGTAAATGAGGCAGCACAGTGCATAACGCACCCTGAAACATTTGAATGGTGGAAACACAGATCACAGATGCTAACTCAGAGGGGAACTGTGCTGAGGGACTGGATGAATCATTTAGACACGGGGAGTTTCCAGGTATTCCAATGCCTTGAAACACCTTGCTGCAACCTATATGAAACATGAGGTTGTGTTGGAATTTCTATATCTATATATAATATGTACAGTATATATAATAATATAATGTAATATATATATATAACTATCCTTAGTTTACTGTTTTGTTTTATTCATAGTAACCACTCAGTTATCTGGTTCATTTTTAGGTTAAATATGGATGATGAGAGACACATTAGGTATTTGCAGCAGGACGTGTCAAGACAAGCTGTGAGAAATTACCTGTGAATCAGGGTTATTATAGTTTTGGATTTTTCATTAGTTTATCTTCATTGTATAAGAATAATTCATAAATTAATTTTGAAATCTTATGAATTTTCTTCAATATATCCTCAGATAACTTAAAATTGGTACCACCTGGCTTAATGCTGCACAAATAAATGCACTTGCAGACCCAACAGCAATCAGGCTGGCCTATAGGATAGTGCCATCTCGTGGCGTAGTGAGCGCACAAGACAAAAACTGAACACATTGCACATACATTTTGAGTTTAGTTCAGTTTGGTTGTACAAGTAGACAAGATGATAGAGTTCAAGTTGAACTTGATTAAATTTCTCTTTTTCCAGTCTCCTTTTTATTTTGATTCAGTATAGTGTCATTGCCTGTGGACAGATGCATTAAGTCCAACTGCAGTCTTTTACATTTATCAGAATTCTGAGCATTTTGTGTTAATGTCCCTCATGAAATAGTACATACAGCATTTTCACCAGTTCTGCTACTTAATGATGTGCCAATTTGTGGGGATACGTGCGCAACAACAGGTTATTTGACAGAATCTCCATTATTTTACCTCATAAGTCCTGCTAAAATTAACTTTTTGTCCTCGAAAATGAGCGCTATGGATAGATAGAGTGTGTGGCAAGTGAAGCTGGGAACAGGGAACATTCTAGTATAAAAAGAATAACAATGAATGGACAAAATATTGTTCCATGATCCTATTCAATATGGCCCACACCATTTAGACCATATTTTCTTTTGTCTTGATTTGTCAATCTTCCCCCCTGATATTGCCCATCTCTAGTTTCCACATGTGTTTCCTCTCAGGGGGAAAGAGGAGGAGGCAAAGAACAGTTGTAGGCAGCATCAGGGTAGGCCTGACTGACAGGCTGATGACACACCATATGGAGACGCTAGGCGCTTTCTACCCTGAGGGGGACCACCATGTTTTTTCATGATTATTTGTTTGCCTCATTCCTGTCAGCCTCTCTTAAGAAAAAGAGGAGCAAGAAGACAGCCACGCATGCAAACACACGACGAAAACATGCAGACACACACTCATATTTATACTGTAGTCAGACAATGTACACACACAGACACACACACACACACACACACACACACACACACACACACACACACACACACACACACACATTATAAATTTACATACTTGTGAGGGATAGAGGGATTCTTGTGGCGATCTTAATTTAGTTTGATTGTAAACTGACTTTACATTCAGAAAATTCAGTTGAAAACCGTAAGTAATTGATTAAATATAAATTATGCTATTGCTCAATCTGTTTTCATCCCCCCCTTCAGTGGGTTGAATATAAGAATATGAGACACTTTTTATCCATCCACTTTTTGGATTAAACTGGAACCTGCATACAATATGCTGTAAAGAAAACATACCTGTTTGGAAGCTTCAGGGGAGGAATGGACTTCATTTCCAAAATGTCTATTTAACTGCAACATTGCTGTAAAAACAGGAGAAAGGAAACAGATATTTATGAATGAAAGTGCATGTATTTATATGAATATCCCGGTCGTGTCTCAGTCGGAGGTTTGCATGTTGTTGTTTTTTATCAATAGTCCAGGCTTCCTGCTTCACCATCCCTCAGTGCAAAGCATCCAAACACAAACAATCACCACCATCTTTATGGACCTAGTCTTTTTTCCATGCATTGAATTTGAATTTCAGCCTTACATTGATATTGGCCTCCGTCCACTCTTTCTATCACAGAACAAAGCAGTATTCACCATCTATTATTTACATACAGTCAATGAAATACCAAAACCAAGTTCCTCCTTACCTTGTGGATCAAGCCTGGGATCGACAAACCCCCAGTGCTGGTACAGAGCAGCCAGATCATGGGGATTGTAGTTTTTCAAGAGACTCATAATATCAATGTCCATTGGCATTTCTCCTGTGGATCCAGTCTTTCCCTGAGCATAAAGGAGTGGTTGTAAGTATGCTTTGCTGCCGTGCATCCCCCACATGTTCATGGCAGACCAAACGTCAGGACCTTTAGGACCTGCAGGGGAGTCACATGTCTGCCTGTGGGGGTGGAGTCTATCTGAGTCACATGTCTGCCTGTGGGGCTGGAGTCTATCAGCCGTATTGGATGAAGTCCTGTCATGATTGCGGGCCAACATAAAACCCAAGCCCTCTTGTGGGAGTAGGTTGCCCTCCGCTGCCACCCTGTGGCCTCGGGGTTTGGGGCAGCTTGTAGACTGGAAACCAGGGAGGCTTTTGCTACGTGCAGCACTGCTTGATGAAGTCACTTGAACGTTGTTGCCCTTGCTTCCCCCCTCCACTGCGCGGTTCTTCTCACCAGACTTCTTTTGAGGTAGGAGTCCCATCCTCCCACTAGATGGCGTCCCGTCTGCAGGGTGCTTTGATTGAGTGCTGGGCTTGGACCGGTTGGTAGGGACACCTGAGTGGGTCTTCGGCGCTGACCGCTTGGTGCTGCTGCCGCCGCCGCCGCCTGGTGGTTGCGTGCGCTGAGTTCTTGGTGTGGCTAGAGCCGGGCAGTCCTTGCCCTGGAGGAATGGTGGAGGCCCGGTGCGTCTCCACTGGGCAGAGCCTGTCTTTGAACTCTTGAAGCTGCCGGTGCAGGGTGCCCACCTGGGTGCCAGGGAGCTGCTGCCATCCACCCTGTGGGAGACACGCTGGTGGATCCACAGCACCTCTGGGTAGTTGCTGGTGTGGGAACAATATGGGCACTGGTGTCTGGCCAGGCCCTCTGCGTTGACCTGAGAGTTCATGGTGTCATCATCTCCGTCACCTGCAGGTAACACTGACAGATTGAGGAGACTGGCAGCATCAACAGTGCCATCCCCCTTCACTTTCACCTCAGCACCTTTTGATTTGTCCGTTTTAACGCTCGACTCCGCCCGCCCCTGGACAGGTGGATTCCAATGTGGCTGACGAAGTAACGCACTCCTATTTCTGAGGTAGTCCATGTATCTGGAGGCTTTGGGACCAGCTTGGCTAAGGTGGTCCGAAACGCTGCTCTGTTTGCTGCAGGGACCCAGGAGGTCCTGGTGCTGCCTGTGCAGGTGAGACCTGAGGAGCGAGGCGTCGACAGTGTGGAAATCACAGTGCTCGCACAAGTATGGCTTTTTATCTGTAGATGAGAGCAGAAGGGAAGGGGAATTGGAAGTGGTCAAAGTGAAGACTATGACGACCATATCAACTTTCATAGTGTCATGGACACAGGTATAATATACAGTAGGCTATGCGTCCAGCACCGACTTGAATGCATTTGACATTCATGTTCCAGACAGAGATCCTGAAGAAGTCATCAAGTTACACTGGTATTTCAAACCCTTCTTGACTTGCACATATTGACCATATTTATGCACGAAGGATGTTGAAAATGTGCTCATGGGGGGGGGAAATGGTGGAGGGGTGGAATGGTAAATCCGACTTAAAAGTTATGGCCTTTTAAAGCTTTTAAATGTAATTATTGTCTATTTTAATTGAGTGTAATGGCTGTATCATCATGTCTACCATCTCAAAATAAACTGCAAAGACATGTGAGAAGGAGAAGAAACCAGCAGGTAAACAGAAGCGGTTTAGCTACAGTATGTGAATGCCTAAGAGCCAAAATAAGGAATATCAGTGTTTCTCGAATTATTTTGTGTGTGGCTGAATATTTTTAATTGTCTGTCTGCAACACTTTCGAAAACCTTACTGGTAGAAGTTTGAGACAGAATATTAACAGCAGTTTCTATTTAAACTTAAACAGGATTGTTGTAGCACTTTTTTATTTATTTACATTGTTATTCAAATATCTCATTACATAACTTACGCTACGCAGATATACTTCCAAGTTAAAAACAAACAAACTGTATTTTCCTGGTCATAATCCTCCAGTTTTTGAGCATCAAAGCTTGCATATAACACTACTACTTAATTTGACTACTTATCTAACTGTGTTGATGTGGATATCCTAAGTACATGCACAAATAACAGTCAATGATCTGCTTCTGCTGATTAACACATGGGGGTAGGGAAGACGCTTAGCTAGTTTAATCTTGCTTCCAAACTGCCGACTGCAACTCCAGTTGAGTCAGGCATCCAGCATGAGTTACACAACACATCTGCAGGATTTGAACAATGGAACCTCTCATAACACTCTAATGAACTGTGAGCTGTCAGCAGATGGTCAAACCTTTATTGAAGTGCATTTACCTTTATGTTAAGTGTAATTCAATCGTGAATTCACAAGAGGTCTCCCTTCTCCACAATATAATATTCATTCTAAACACTAGACACAACTGATTCTACTCAAGCTGTCTGATTAAGTATACATCTCCACATTACTAGCCTGGCAAATGTAATGTACTTTACAGCACAAGAGGGATATGATCTACTACAGTATCATGTCATCCAGTTATGCTGGCTTTACACTGGCTCCCCATCAAAGAATGCATTCACTTCAAACTGCTCCTCCTCACCTTCAAAGCCCTCCATAGCCTGGCCCCCCCTTATCTGACTGACCTCCTTCTCCCCCATCGTCCTAACCGTACCCTCCGATCCTCATCCACTGTTCCCCTCACCGTTCCACCATCCAAACCTCGCCTCCTCCCCTTTTTCCACCTCCCTCTGTCTTCTGTCCGGCCCCGGATCCCTCCCACACTCTCCCTCCCTCCCCTCTGTTTCCATAATATATCCATGATCTATGTGTTCATTGTTACTTGTATCTGTTGCCTGTTGTTATCTTGTTTTCTATGTACTCATACTGTGTCAGCGTCTTTGAGTCATTGAAAAGTGCTTTATAAAATAAATGATTATTATTATTATTATTATTATTATTATTATTATTATTATTATTATTATTATTATTATTATTATTATTATACTTTACTCAAATCTTGAGCTTCATGTGTAGTTGATGGTCAAATATTAAATGTAAAATGTGCCTTATCAGGAAACGTAACAGTTGCACAATGTCAGCAAACATGAGCTCTGAATACTTGTTTCAAACAAGAATGTACAAAACAATTGTCCTCTTCATTGACTGATAATATACGTTCTGGTAAACTCCCTTTCAGCCCTCATTTCAAGGTATTGTTACCATCTTACACAAGCTATAGTGTGGATTAAATAGTGTGGTGTATTGTGTACATCTTACCTTCCTGCTCGTGGTTCTGTAGTGTGGATTAAATAGTGTGGTGTATTGTGTACGTTTTACCACCTTCCTGCTCGTGGTTCTGTAGTGTGGATTCAATAGTGTGGTGTATTGTGTACGTTTTACCTTCCTGATCATGGTTCTGTAGTGTGGATTCAATAGTGTGGTGTATTGTGTATGTCTTACCTTCCTGATCATGGTTCTGTAGTGTGGATTCAATAGTGTGGTGTATTGTGTACGTTTTACCTTCCTGATCATGGTTCTGTAGTGTGGATTCAATAGTGTGGTGTATTGTGTATGTCTTACCTTCCTGATCATGGTTCTGTAGTGTGGATTCAATAGTGTGGTGTATTGTGTACGTTTTACCACCTTCCTGCTCGTGGTTCTGTAGTGTGGATTCAATAGTGTGGTGTATTGTGTACGTTTTACCTTCCTGATCATGGTTCTGTAGTGTGGATTCAATAGTGTGGTGTATTGTGTATGTCTTACCTTCCTGATCATGGTTCTGTAGTGTGGATTCAATAGTGTGGTGTATTGTGTACGTTTTACCACCTTCCTGCTCGTGGTTCTGTAGTGTGGATTCAATAGTGTGGTGTATTGTGTACGTCTTACCTTCCTGATCGTGGTTCTGTAGTGTGGATTAAATAGTGTGGTGTATTCTGTACATCTTATGCCTACCCCACACTACAGGATAATTTGCAAGATTATGGCCAAGATTCCCCCCTCCCGATTTTCTCGGGGGCGCTCCCGATTTGAAGCGCGTCGGGCAGATAATCTTCCCAAAAGATCCTGTAGTGTGTGGGGTTCAAAGATTCACAATCGGGAAGACTGCCTCTTCCCGATTGTGAATCGGGCATATCTAACATGTTAGATATTTACAACCCGACAGGCGATTGCATCTTGAGCAGAGAGCCAGTAATAGCTGCGTTTCCATTACAGTTTTTCGCAAAATAATGCGTCCGCCCGCAGCCCCGCACAGAAACAAAGAACGAGGAAATTGTCATCGAGGTGAAATACCCGTGCGTCTTTGAACGGGACGGAAAACTAATGCTATACTGCAAAGCATGTAGCCTACAACAAGCGCTTAGGTCTCATATGCTTCCCGCATCGGCGAGTGTCCGCACGGAAAAGTGAGTCAAATCAGCAGACGCCCCCTCCACAAGGCACCTGTGCAGACGGTTTTCGCCTGGCCGTGCACAGTAGGCCTACACCCCGAATGGACGCGGCTGTCCGCGCAAATATTAGTTAAACAAATCCTTTCAGTGCAAATGCATTATAAAAACAAAAAATAAGATTTGTTTAGAAAACGAAATGACACAAATGTATTATTATTATTATTATTATCATTATTACTACTACTACACCCGGTGCGCACACTGAATAGGCATTTTAAAAGTTAACGTCGAGCCCTGCTTCCAAGGTGAATCTTCGGCATAATCTTCTAGTGTGTGGGGTTGCGTTTGAACAGACGCGATTGTGTGTGTGTCCCAAGATTGAAATGTTAAAAAATCGGCTCTCTCTGTCCTGTAGTGTGTGGGCTCTCAAGATTTTTATAATCTTCAAGGATTTGAAAATCCTGTAGTGTGGGGTAGGCATTACCTTCCTGCTCGTGGTTCTGTAGTGTGGATTAAATAGTGTGGTGTATTGTGTACGTCTTACCTTCCTGCTCGTGGTTCCGGATACTGCTGGTTTGTTGCGTGGAATAAACGTCTTTAACCTTCTTCTTCTGCAGTGCCCCATAAAACGCATGACCAAGTCCGTTCAACAGGATACGGTCAGTCTGGGGACTGTTAGCACTAACTTTAGCGTGAGCCAAGATGTCTGACGTGTGGTCTTGGCTCACACCGCCTTTCTTCTTCTTCATGTTGGAGGAGCTACAAGTGTCCATTTGTTTCCTCTTCCTCTCCTGCTTCAGCGGCACGTACTCGCCTTTCTCCCTGTCGTACGCCACCTCGGCATCCGCCAGTCTCTCGTCCCATCCCAGACACTTCTCGGTGGCCTCGACTAGTCGCCCCCTGGTGGCCAGCTGCCAGGCTTGGTAACTACAAACAGGATCCAGCTGTGGAATCCGTCTGCCCAGGCTCCGCTCGTCGTCGGGCGCGTCCCCGGCTCCGACGCACGTGAGGTTTAGCGTTTCTAAAAGCTGCCTCTTAGCGACGTTTAACTCCGAGTCGTCGGGGTCTTGCTGTGGCTGGCCCGGCGTCGGGGTGCGGCCGGGGTTCTGTTTATGCAGCTTCTCGTGTATCCGCAAGGTCGTGCGGTCGGAGAAGAAGTGACCACAGCCGGCGCAGAGCTCATAGAGGCACTCGTCGTTTGTCAAGGATGCCGGATCGTGAGGGACACCGTTGATGGTGGCGGGCGACGCGTCGTCGTTCTTGCCGCCTCGCTGGGCCTGGGCCTTGACCCGGTGAATGCGCATGTGGCTTTGGAGGAACCACGCTTGGCGGAAACGCCGTCCGCAGATCCGGCAGCCGTGGTCCTGGGAGCTCCGGTGCCTTTTCATGTGGGCTTTGAGGAGCAGCACCTGAGGGAACACCTGGCTACACAAGCTGCAGGAGACGGGCCCGGCTTCAGCCTCCTCGTCCGCCGCTTCTTTGCTGCACGTCGTTTCCTCCACACCGGCTACTGCGTCTTTGCTTTTCACCTTTTTCTTGGCCTCCTTCTTCTTCATCTTCCCATTGACGTTATGGGCCTTGTCAGAGGTGTTAATTAATTCAGGAGGAGCGCCATCAGGTACCTTCGTATTATCTTTCTGCCCTTGTTCTCCATCCCCCACCTTGACGCCCAGGTTATGGCTGAGTAGGCCTAGCTTATGGCTTCGGATGTGGGCCTTCAAACTGCCCTTCTGGGCTGTCCTGTGCTCACAGTACGGACACTTGTATGGCTTCTCCCGCGTGTGTCTCCTCATGTGCTGCGACAGAGAGCTGAGGAGAGGAAAGGTACGAGCACACACTCCACACGTGTGGCCAGAGGTCTCATCTTCCTCTTCCTCAGGCTTTACGATGGCTGTGCTTTTTGGTGATGCACCCTCCCTCTGTTCCGTCTCCATGGCGCCCTCCAGAGCGCTGGTTGTTCAAAAAGCACAGGCTGTGTAATAAATCCTTAAGTACCGGTATGCGAAGGACAGTATATCTTCCAACTGGAGGACAGTATATGTTCCAATTAAGTTCTCAGAATGGGCATCAAGAATGCGTAAACAGTCACTGCTTCAGTCTCCATCCTGATTTTTGATGAGATGTTCTTACATCATTTTGTATACTCCTTTGACAAGAAAATCTGAAAATGGAAAAAGAGATTGTTCATTGTTAGAGATGATGACATTTCTAATTGAAATTCACAAAATGATCATACAGTATTTTTCAGAGATGAGAGCTGAAAAGATAAAGTTACTATTCCATCTACCGTAATGTTATTAACCAACCAGCATAATTATGCGGTATATACTGTATATAATGATCATTCCCAAGTGAAGAGGGAAATGTTCATGGTAATGTAGGCTAGACAGTGGGAAAATATTAGCACCGCTTTCACTACACTGTAGGTTGACACACACTAGTATTTACCATCATTTAGTCTGATTGGTTAACACGGTGATGAATGGACCAGTCTGATTGGTTAACACGGTGATGAATGGACCAGTCTGATTGGTTAACACGGTGATGAATGGACCAGACAAAGTAGCAATGCAAAATGCATCTGGATTTGTTGTTGTTGCAAAAAGCACTGATGAATGTGGATATTTAAGGAATTCAATAATGACAATTTTATACAACATGTAGTTCGGACCAAGCAATCTGATTGGTCAAAGACCGTTCTCAAATCGTTCAATTGCTTAATTGTCACTCAGACACACATGCTGTTATCTCCCTGACCACTGACCAACTAGATGATTCTCTAATACAGATACTGCTCTAAGATTGTATAACCATTTTGCATTTTCATAAAGAAAATCACAACAAATACACCAATATTGACAGCAGAAGCTCTGTGCATGCATATGGTGATTTAATTGAGATTGTAAGAAACCTAAAGAGAGAGAGAGAGGGAGAGAGAGAGAGAGAGAGAGAGAGAGAGAGAGAGAGAGAGAGAGAGAGAGAGAGAGAGAGAGAGAGAGAGAGCACTGAAGCAGTTTGCATTACACAGACTCTGGAATAGCCTTTGTCCCTACTTACTGGATGAGCGACGCCTGTCTGTATGTATTAGAGCGCGGGTCAGTGTATCTCCACAAGTGTGAGAGTGTGTGTGTGTGTGTGTGTGTGTGTGTGTGTGTGTGTGTGTGTGTGTGTGTGCCCTTGGTTCCCTATGCCTAAATTGAGTGTGTGAGGTGACGCATGAAGAGATGTATTCATTCCTGGCCAACCAGGATGAGCCCTGAGGGCAGTCTACTCTAATTCACAATCAATAATCCATTATCAACAAACATCATGTTACACGCGACATGCACACACACACACACACACACACACACACACACACACACACACACACACACGTGGAGATACACTGACCCGCGCTCTAATACACACAGACATGACACACACACACACACACACACACACACACACACACACACACACACACAGACCTGATTCTGGCGTAAGCGCTAATGTCAGTTTGTGAGTAAAGGTATGGTAACAACGGATACTTTTCTATTGTGTTTAGAAATAACAGGAGAGATATCACATTGTCTGTCACCAATGTTGTCTTTAGAGCATTATCCTTTCAGTGATGTCATTTTTAACACAACCACAGTATGTACAATTATTAGATATATACTGTCAGCAGCAGCAACCAACTTGCCATTAGTCTCGGTAAAACTTTCTCAGACTGCACAAAGTTTTTTGATATAATATGTGGCCCTAAAACCTCTCAGACAACAGATAAAAATAGACAAAATCATCCCAGATTTTATGGGGGACAAACACAGATTTGTTGTCCATGAAGAAGAGAATCGTGTCATATAGTCTGGTTTGTTCCTCGGGGGAAACATGAGCGTTTGTGAAAACTGTAATAGTGAAAAGAAAGTATGGCAGGGCGTATAGCCAGCCAGCCAGTCAAAAGAAGAACCTGCTATTGTGTCAGCGGCACCAGAACTGTCACGTCGCCTCATGTCGGGCCCTCCAGCCCTCACAGGGGGGTCCACATAGTTATTGTTGAAGCAAAGGGGGCCTCTGTCTCCACGTCACTGTCTTGGAAATCTATGTCTGGGCCAAAGAGGCAGGACAAAAGACGACATGTCACTCTGTGTGAGATGAGCCGTCTCTGAATGTGAGGAGAAACTAGGTGCACACACAGACAGAAAGGATAGAAAAATACATGGACTGTGGTGTGATGTTGTTGTTCACGGGGGTGGGGTGTTGTCTGTCTGAATCTAGATATGATCTGTATCTAATTTATGTGTTTGTTGCCCGCCTGCAGGCATCACGCACGCTTGCGGTCATGCGTGCTCATCTCCTTGTACTGGAATAGAGAGAGCCAAAGTCACGGCCACTTCCGGGTTAGGCGTGCGCACCGAGAGTTTTCATCCGTCCTTTATTTTCCCATAGACATTTCATAAAATGCTTATAAAAATCGTTTTACTTGGTCAAACCAAGCGATTCAGATCTATTTAAGATCAGGAGAGACCATAGAACATTTCACCAAAACAAAACAAAAAACGTAGAAAAAAGATTTTTTTTAATTACGTTTTTCCCCCCCACTTTTTGCTCCGAGTGAAATGTACTATGATCTCTCCTGTTTCTAAATACAGCGAATGGTTTGGTCTGACTCTACTCTTTCTAAATATAGCTGAATGGTTTGGTTTGACTAAGTAAAACTATCTTCAGAAGCATTTTACGAAGTGTCTATGGGAAAGAAAATGATGGATGAAATCTCTTGGTGCACATGCCTACTCCGGAAGTGGCCGTGACTTTGGCTCTCCATATGGGAGTGGTCTCTGGAAGGGGAGGGGTTTAGGAGTTTGCACAGAGATGGCAGGTGTTTGGTGGGCAGACGCCATCAGATTAGTGCATGGGCTATGTGGCACACTGTCTCGAGGGGGGGAGGATGTGCAAGAGAAACTGGAGGGTGGCAATTAAGGGGTTAAGGTTAAGGCGAACATAATGAGTTAACACAATAGGGATAAAGTCAGAGATGTGAGGGCAACAGATGGGAATAAAGGGGCCATCAGTATGGAGCTAGCCGCCTCTACAGTATGTGATTATGCCTTTGTCCAAGCAGCCCATTTCCCCGCCAATATCTTCATTTTCCTCAATCAGACCACAAAGGGTTTTTCTTGCTAAAGTCCTATGTGAGTAAATGAACTTGCATTTTGTGTCGTGCTTATCCAGACGTTTTGTGCTCCTGCTTAGCTAGCTTTTTATTTTATTTTTAACAGCACAAGAAAATACATCTTAAGTTAAAACCAATGTGCACCACATCCCCGGTGTTGTCCTGTTTCTTCTCTCTGCTTCAGTAGATCCCGTGTTTCCCACTCTTCAGCTTTCATCCTCAACACTGTGTCAAGTAATGCAGAGACGCTAACATGTAGCTCCAGGGGCTTACGCCTTTCCTTTAGCATCCCTCGCCCCCTCTCTCTCCCTCTCTCTCTCTCTCTCTTTTCTTTGGCAGATGAATAGGCATGTCCAGTCAGCTGTCCTCACATTGATTCAGCCTGACGTCCCCACCAGCTCAGCACAAACTCCCTATGGTCAGGGCACCGCCGATGCTGTGTGTGTGTGTGTGTGTGTGTGTGTGTGTGTGTGTGTGTGTCGTGTGCGCGTGCACGTTTGCATGAAAATGCCCATTGTCCGTGTGTTGTATGTGTGTCCACAGCCTGTGTATGTGGTGTGGGTGTAATTTCCTGCTGGGAACTGGAAATAGCATTTGCCCTGAATTCACATTGCATGGTATCATCTAGTTTGCCCTGAATTCACATTGCATGGTATCATCTAGTTTGCTGTGAATTCACGTTGCATGGTATCATCTAGTTTGCTGTGAATTCACGTTGCATGGTATCATCTAGTTTGCCCTGAATTCACATTGCATGGTATCATCTAGTTTGCCCTGAATTCACATTGCATGGTATCATCTAGTTTGCTGTGAATTCACGTTGCATGGTATCATCTAGTTTGCCCT
>NC_139643.1:26326657-26381657 GCF_964638095.1 Poromitra crassiceps | reverse complement strand
ACGCACATTCAAACAAGAAGCACACAGTTTACTCTGAGCCTCGCAGAGCCAATAATACAATGAGTTGACAGCTTAAAAACCTGTTACAGTTCTGCTGATCATTCAACAAGCAAACACAAAATTCTATTCAAGGCCCAGTTATAATCAACGTTAAATATGGATACGCATATGGACAGAGCCTTCTGTCCGTACAGTGCGTTCATTTCGTGCGTAATTCTGCATGTTATTCTGAAAGCGAAACAGAGCAGTACCACACAAACGCTCACACATTTGACTCTCTACTGCCCACTAGTGGATGTATTGCTTAACATGATACCAACGTGAAAGACGCATTTCGGAAGTATGTGGGCGGTGACGGTTACATGATCGTTTGAAACGGACACATTTATTTTCGGACGAAAATGGAGCATAAATTAGCTCCAACTAGGAATCGTAAAAAATATTTCACGCCAATGGGAGGTCAATGTTTAGTTTTGAAGAACAAGATTAAGCCCAGCAGACAAATTAATTATGCCATGTAGCATCGGTTATGCCGGGTAGATCTACAGAGTTAGCTCAGGGTTAGCTTGCTATGCCAGAATAAACCCTATACTGTACATAAAACACCAGCAATCGCTGAAACGATTGAATGCTGAAATCTGGACACGCGCTCAACGAAGGCAAAGATTCATAGTTCATATGAGAAAGAAACAATCTGGAGCACGCGGTCAAAGTTAAGGCAATTTAATAAGTGCAAGCAACTAAGCGACTAACGTTTCGACACACAAAGTGTCTTCTTCAGAGTCAAAACCAAAGCGCGGATTTCCCTCTATTCATAGTTCATACTCAGACCTCCCAGCCCCAGGTGCTTGTACCTATTAGATAATAATCATCCCAAAAAAACATGACAACCTCATTATCTTACATTCACAATTTACATAGTGGAGCGGCCCTACTATGTAAATTTACATAGTACTAGGGCCGCCCTACTATGTAAATTTACATAGTACTAGGGTCGCCCTACTATGTAAATTTACATAGTACTAGGGCCGCCCCCTACTATGTAAATTTACATAGTACTAGGGCCGCCCCCTACTATGTAAATTTACATAGTACTAGGGCCGCCCTACTATGTAAATTTACATAGTACTAGGGTCGCCCTACTATGTAAATTTACATAGTACTAGGGCCGCCCCCTACTATGTAAATTTACATAGTACTAGGGCCGCCCTACTATGTAAATTTACATAGTACTAGGGTCGCCCTACTATGTAAATTTACATGGTACTAGGGCCGCCCTACTATGTAAATTTACATAGACTATGAACATTTACATAGTAGGGCGGGCCTAGTATACTATGATAGTATACTAGGGCCGCCCTACTATGTAAATTGTGAAGTAAGATATTGAGGATGTCATGTTTTTTTTGGATAGGCATTTAGCTGGCACTCATGTGCAACTTACAATTAGTCTGAGGAAGGGCAGGGTGCTGCCCGAAACGTTACCTACTTTTCCGGTGTAAAATAAATACACTCAACTTGGAGCCTTGCAGTGTGCGAGCGTTCTTTTCTCTTCTACCAGTTTGTGCCTGGAGCTCTGCACCTGTCCTTTTCAGGCTTGGATGTGCGTGTCTCGACTTTTTTTTTTTTTCAAACTTACAATTAGTGCAGCAAAATAACCTTAGTTATAATGAGTGTAAGGTCAAGAGACTATTGTCCTCTCAAAATATGCCTGTGATCAGAGCACTACCAAGTAAGAGAAAAGTGCTTGAAAAGGATTAGTCTCCATACTGTATGTCAATGACATAATAATTGATAATAGTGTCAGTGGGCTTCCTGATGACGTCTCTTGTCAAACAGCACGGTATCAAATCAGTATCAAATCAGTATCAAATCAGTATCAAATCAGTATCAAATCAGTATCAAATCAGTATCAAATCAGTCAAACAGTATTGGGGGCAAACGGCCTAATGTACCTAAGAGATTAGACAGCCATGAGCTCAGCAGTCACATGCACGCACAAACTTGCGCGCATTCACCATCCCCCTCCTCATTCAACTGGCTGCCCCGGTTACACAACATGAACATATACAGGGATTATTCTTCATAGCATGAGATGAGCTGCTCAATGAGTGGCCTTTTATCATACATGTCTCTTTATACACCAGTGGTGCTGCAACAGAAGCCCTGTACGGTACAGGGGAGCGAGATGAGAGGGAGGAGGACTACTGATCCTTCACAGATCTTTTACGAGTACAGATGTTAGTGAAGTCAAAAATACATGCACACGTTTTCATCCGGGCCCAAACGGACATTAAGAGACCAAACGATGACACTGAAAAGCACAAAGGCAACGATGAAGAACATGAGACGTGGTGACGTCGAGAGACACTTTCAAATCATGTCTGCAACATACTGTAGTGTAGCATCACCGATGTGCTGCTGTGGTAGGTCTGAGGATGCAGTAATGACCCACTCTCTTTTCAGTGTGGATTGGCTCGTGTGGGAGACACTGGAGTATAATCTGCTGGCATTAACTTGCTCTCTAAAAAAAGCACTCTCCACAGGGATTAGATTATCATGGCAAGGTCAGCCCAGACTCTCTCTGACTGTCTCCTCATGTCTCTCTATCACCCTGCTTTCTGTCTTGTCTGTCCCCCCGTCATGTCTCTCTATCACCCTGCTTTCTGTCTGTCTGTCCCCCCGTCATGTCTCTCTATCACCCTGCTTTCTGTCTGTCTGTCCCCCCGTCATGTCTCTCTATCACCCTGCTTTCTGTCTGTCTGTCCCCCCGTCATGTCTCTCTATCACCCTGCTTTCTGACTGTCTCCTCATGTCTCTCTATCACCCTGCTTTCTGTCTGTCTGTCCCCCCGTCATGTCTCTCTATCACCCTGCTTTCTGGCTGTCTGTCCCCCCGTCATGTCTCTCTATCACCCTGCTTTCTGTCTGTCTGTCCCCCCGTCATGTCTCTCTATCACCCTGCTTTCTGGCTGTCTGTCCCCCCATCATGTCTCTCTATCACCCTGCTTTCTGTCTGACTGTCTCCCGTCATGTCTCTCTATCACCCTGCTTTCTGTCTTTATCACGTCTCTCTATCACCCTGCTTTCTGTATGACTGTCTCCCGTCATGTCTCTCTATCACCCTGCTTTCTGTCTTTATCACGTCTCTCTATCACCCTGCTTTCTGTCTGACTGTCTCCCGTCATGTCTCTCTATCACCCTGCTTTCTGTCTTTATCACGTCTCTCTATCACCCTGCTTTCTGTCTGACTGTCTCCCGTCATGTCTCTCTATCACCCTGCTTTCTGTCTCCCGTCATGTCTCTCTATCACCCTGCTTTCTGGCTGTCTGTCCCCCCGTCATGTCTCTCTATCACCCTGCTTTCTGTCTGACTGTCTCCCGTCATGTCTCTCTATCACCCTGCTTTCTGTCTTTATCACGTCTCTCTATCACCCTGCTTTCTGTCTGACTGTCTCCCGTCATGTCTCTCTATCACCCTGCTTTCTGTCTTTATCACGTCTCTCTATCACCCTGCTTTCTGTCTGACTGTCTCCCGTCATGTCTCTCTATCACCCTGCTTTCTGTCTTTATCACGTCTCTCTATCACCCTGCTTTCTGTCTGACTGTCTCCCGTCATGTCTCTCTATCACCCTGCTTTCTGTCTCCCGTCATGTCTCTCTATCACCCTGCTTTCTGTCTCCCGTCATGTCTCTCTATCACCCTGCTCTCTGTCTGACTGTCTCCCGTCATGTACAGTCTAGCTTTAGGAGAGAGTTGTGCCAAGTATAGGTTAGACTCTAACCTATATTTATGGCACAACTCTCTCTTAAAGATAGAAGCCAGAAAAATAAGAGTCAATCAATGATGATTGAGGGGATGATTTTGTGTGAATGATCTGGTGGTTGCACCTCTGACCAGTCACCTTCATCCTCTTACTCGTTTCCTTCTCTATGGAGCAGCTTCACACCTTCACCCTGGTGACACCTTCAGTTTGACTCGCAGTCAGTCAGGCTATCTAGTTTCTGGCTTGGGGAAGAGAGTTGTTCCTATTCACCTTATGCAGAAGAGACTGTCTGGCTTGAGAGACTAACAGGAAGTGTAAATACAATCCTAAGTTCTGATTGTGTTTACACTTCCCGTGACTCATAAACCTAGTCTGACTTGTAATGTGAGTCAAATTAGGTTTGACCAGGTGAGTCAGACTAGTTTGAGCAGGTAAAACAGCCAGCGTTTTGAACAGGCAGCCGTGAGGTTCGCTGCTGAGTTTCGCCCGTCTGATTTTTGAGGCAGATCTCTCACTGCTTTGTTCAGCTCGTCAGTCATGTTCAATCCAGACATACCTGAAGCCTTTCGACTGAGGGCCTGGTATGACCAGGAGGGCTCCGCGCTCTAAACAGCCAATCCCTGACAGAGACGAGGTCAGCGGGCAGTGTGGAGCAAGGGTCAACTGGAAAACACTGAGCGACGTTAAGGATGACGATGTGGATGACGTGGCATGAAGTTGACATGTTTGGTCACAACCGCCCCAAAAAAGTGCACCCACGGCGCATCGTCTCCAAAATCTCCACCCTAGAAATGCAATTTCTAGTTAGCTCTAATTTCTCAAATGACGTAGTTGTATGTTCACTTATAGTACAGAACAATAAGTGTGTAATTTCCCATTTCCTACTATGATGAAGGTAAGGATTGAAAGGTAAGGCGATATGTGCTTAGCGATTTCACCCCGGGGCAAAAGAATGACAGCTGGCAGCAGGGTTTGGATTAGGTTTCCCATAGGGTGCTGCATCTTTTAGGCCAGCGCCTCTTTGGAGTAGAATGGGCCGATAGTAACCTGATTCTCTCAGACCCATCCAATCTCCTCTTCCTCTGTCTCAAAGGGATCTGTGGAGGCCTTACTCATCCGTCCCATCTTCCATCTGGACATCTCACCAGTCAGTGTGTGCTGTGCAGTGTGCACTCTGCAGTGTGCACTCTGCAGTGTGCACTCTGCAGTGTGCACTCCTGTTCCTGCTCTGGACACTTCAAAAGGAGCGGCTCAGGGTTTGGGGGTGTTTGTTTTTCAGAAGAGTCGATCTGATTGATCACAAAGCGGGAGTCACTTCAGCCCATCCAGTACGCCCCTTGCATCAATATTTTGGTTGTTGAGATTGAGAATCAATATTAAAAGTAGAGGTTGTCTCTCCGCTCTCCAGGCCAGAGAGGGACGCTACAGTACAAGTGAAATATTTTAGGTGGATTACATCAAAATGATTGGGACTACTCATCACAAATCAAGTTTGGCAGTAGTTGTATGAATATAATATGATGTTAGGGACATTGAACGGTAAATGTTTCTAGCTCCTTTTTATTTTATTTGGGGCATTCTCTAATGAGGCTTTTTGTTTCTGTTTTGCCAAAACACATTTAACATACCGGTACATCATGTTAAAGTCCCTGGAAACCAAAATCCACAAAAACCTTCTAACTATTAAATTTAGGGTCTTATGTGAGTAATTGTGTGCCTCAGAAAAGAGAGAGAATTACTTTCAACCCTAACCCCAAAAGTCGACACTTTTCTACAAGGTCTGGATTTCCATTTCCTCATTGAAGAAAAAAACTCATCTCTTTTCTCTCCATTTCACCTCCTCCTAACCTTCCCTCTCCATCTCCCTTACATGCTGCCCACGGACCTTCAACTGTCTGTTTGTTTTTTTGGTTTTATTGTATTTATCTTTTCATTATCTCTGGTTTCCACTATGTATGTTACATGATCTATGCTTGTTTTTCTGTATGTACGTCGCTTTGGAGAAAGGCGTCTGCCAAATGAAATAAAGTAAAGTAAAGTAAAGTGAAGAGAGCGGAGCGCGCGGTGCTAAAATGCATGATCTTTTCACGTCATAAGATTTAATCGAATCACACACACGCATGCACGCACGCGCGCACACACACACTGACACACACACAGTAGCGCTGTGCACTCGCAGCGGTGAGTGTGTTCGCCGAGCAACGCGCGAACACACACACACTCCATCTCTCTTTCCTTCTCTCTCTCTCTCCTTCTCTCTCTCTCTCTCGGGACACGCCCACACAGTCCGCGGGAGAAAATACACTCTAAAATCTAATTGATTCTCATGACTTTTGTCATGACTGCCAAACCTAAATTTATATACTTTGCGACGTTCATCATCGTTCAAATTTGGCTGGTGGCTTATTAACATAGGTTCCTGTGATGTGATGAACTCAAAATGCTAAATAATAAAAAAATATTTCTGGTTTCCAGGGACTTTAAATGTGTCCATCAACCAAAAAGTGGCATCATTTTTGGTTTGTTTGTTTGTTTGTTTTTAGAGTGGTGCCAATCACATGATTTATGGAATCAATGACTTAAAGTTGTTTCATAGTAGTTCCAGGTAATCTACATTATACGGGACAGCTAGCATAGCTGCTGCCTATAAGACTGAATGCAGTATGTGCAGTGGTCCATCTGCATGGCCCGCTGTTTGGTAATCACATCACAAGAGAGGCTACTGCATACTCAGCATGCATGGGCATTGGACACACGTGCACGCGTACATGCACACACTATCTGAGAAGCAGACGTTTTTATGCATAATTCTCTCTACCTATAAGTTTCAAATTATATGTTTATAATCATTATAAATTATATTATTTAAGCTGTTATGGGATTTTTTAAATTCCATTCAGATGGTAAAAGCTCCACAAAGTGACCTGTAATGTACTACGGCTAACAGTTTCATAATTACACAGAGATTGAAAGGCATATTGCCTATTTGAACTATATATGTAGCAGGTTATTGCACAGTATTTGAAGAAATGGCAACAAAGAAGCAGCTATGATGAAATGGGAGTGTAGTCAAACATCTTGTTGCCATACTTGCTGTAACTTACGGGGACTGTATCTTGGAGGCTTTTGTAAAGAGGCAAGCACACTCAACTGTGCTAAAGATAACAGATGATAACACTTTGTGTTGGCCTACACGTCACGCTACACACCACACCACACCACAGTGAAAGAATGGCACCTAGACTTGATTTTGGGCTGTTTTGGAGTAGGTGGGCACATTGTTCAAAAACTCACAGAAGTCATTTTTCATCTTATAGGAGCCTTCATTTTAACAATGGAAATATGATTGTGAGCTTCATTGTCTGTGACTGTTGAGATGCATTGTACTTTATTAAACACAAAACACACTTGTCACTTGCTTCATTACTGATTTTGTTATGTATATTTAACCTCAATCTTAGCACGATAAATGTTTTTGAAATTATATGGCGCCGCACCAGCTCTGACAACTTGCAAGTTCTGACTTCTTATGGATTGTGTTTGCAGTCATTCTATATAGGCTATGAAACGGCGATGTGGTTTGGCACAGTTGTTACAGTTACTTTGAAATACTTCATTCTAACAGTACGGGTTCTGCTGCATTGATCTAGATTACACATTAGTTACTGCCCAAAGTTGGGATCAGCAACCTTGTCTTTGTGCATCTGCTCGGTATAGACCCCCCCCCCCCCCCTTCCCCCTAATAATCACCCCCACCTTGCCCCTCCCCCTCCCAGACCCCAGCCTCCTCCTGACCTAATCTCCATGATTAAATCATTTTTCCTTAGCACAAATTTGCTCCCCCGTCGTTCTGGGCTGCTAGTTGTTGCATAGCCTCTCTATTGATCGCCATGCTGAGGAGATTACCCTAATAGCTGGATTACCTCCCCACATGTTGGCCACACAGGGGGGAGGGGGGGAGAGTTGGGGATGTGTGTGTTGTACATCATGTGTGTAGTAGTAGGGTGGGTGGAGGGGGGTAAAATACTGAAAATCTGGGCCTCTGTTTATTGTCTGTGTGTGGACCATGGGGCAGAATAGAATAAGGTCTACCTCTGGCATACCTGACATACAGTCCATCTACAGTCACCAAACCTGATCTCCTTAAATACTAACACAACACACTGGTGGTTAGTCACCCCCCCCCCCCTCCCCCCCTCCCAAGTAAGACAGATAAACAACGCCAAGCTAATTGATGCATATTTGTCCTCTCATGCTGATTCACTTTGTCTAGCCCTGGTTTACACAATGTCCCAACAACAGCAGCCTGACTGACATAAGATATGTTTATTCATCACCATTTTAGCCATAGGCCCTGACAGCAACAACAGTTTACAACCCCCCAGGGCATTCACAATAACAACTCAACTCAGCTGGGCACCTCTGGTGATGGTGAGGTGTTTCAGTAGTAACCGGCTAGGCCAGTGAGTCGATTTTTTTAGTGGCAAACGGGAAGGAGCGGAGCCCCAAATCAAGATGTTACCCACAGCTGAGCAGGCGGCCGGCGGGAGAGAGATCGGGCAGCCAGATTCAGACAGAGAGAGAAGGAATTCTGATAATCCGCTGCTGATCCTGTACAATGGCAGCCTTGTCTGTCCTGTTTGCGCCGCTCACTTACCACAAGTTTGCTTACGTGCGTTGACAATGCTCAGTGATAGCCTGTGCATTGTCCCACATCGCGATAATAATGTGTGGAGAAAGAGAAGCAGCGGGCTGCTCATGTCAGGCGACTTGTCTCAATAAACAGCCATCGACAGTAAATGTTGATGTAGCCTGAGTTTGGGACATATTTGCTCGATCTTATGTTGTTATTGCTGAGATACTACTCAGTGCTGGTTGGATGGACTTGGATGTGGCAACTTTCGCCCCCAGAAACTCAAAGCGAAGCACCCTCACTTGTACAGAGACAGTAAACTAACTGAACACACCACCACACAGCCTAACGTTACTCTCGTTATACACATAATATCCCATGTAACGGTCATCTGACGTTAATGTTACTCCTCCTTACCTTGGGTTAGAGACGGCTGGTCGCTATTTAAAGGACTCCATCACGGACCGAAGCGATGGAGAGCTACCGTGAAAAGTTGTTGACAAATGAGGGCGTCTGTCTTGTAGCGGCGAATTCAGTGTGTGAAGTATTCCCTTCTTCCTCGTTAAAAGTTGGCCGTCTTTCAATCACTGTTCCTCCTCCTCGCAGTGTGCACCTGAAGCTGAAGCGGCCGTTGGGACAAAGTGACGCTAGAGATAACGTTCTTCATAAACAAGCGAGAACAAGACAAGTGATCTGTGCGCGCTGCGCGGCCACGCTGCTACTGGGAGAACTCACCGAGATGGTCGGCAGGCGCGCGCAGACGATTAGTGATGGGGGGGGGGGGGGGGGGGCGCTGGGGGGTCATGGTCATTAAAAAGGTATCACCACCAACCAGGCTATAATCTTCAACAAAGCATTGCTTTACATTGTTTTCCTTCATTATCTAACACACAGACTGCAGCCTATGGCGCACCGTGTGTATGTGGATATTTAACTTATCAGTATCTGTAAATGGGAGCTAGGGCTCTGTCTGTTTCTCTGTCTCTCTGTCTGTCCCACTATGATGTCATAAATCCCACGGTGACATCATCAGTGATGTCATAAATCCCAAATCCCACTGTGACATCATCAGTGATGTCATAAATCCTACTGTGACATCATCAGTGATGTCATAAATCCCACTGATGAAATCCCACTGTGACATCATCAGTGATGTCATCAATCCCACTGATGACATCATCAGTGATGCTGGTCTCATTGGCCACACAGCAGCCGAGCTGCAAATGCGAGCTGCAGGGCCAGCTCGGCGAGCTGCAAGACAGGCGAGGCCGCGCAGCAGCCAAGCTAGCTTGCCCGCGTAGCAGGCAAGCCTAGAAATCGAGCACGTAGAGTGTGTGTGTGTATTGAGTGTGTGTGTGTGTGTGTGTGTGTGTGTGTGCGCGTGCACACGCGTGTGTGTGTGTGTGTGTGTGTGTTTGTGTGTGCGTGCGTGCTTGCACGCCGGTGTGTGTATGTTTGCAATGTCAGTTACTCAGCTGCATGAGCTGATTCGCTCATGACACCTCCATGGTGATTATCATGAACTCTCAATGACCTTTGAACCCAGGCTTTTGGAAATAGCTTCTTAGGCTACTATTCTCTCTCTGGTAGCCTAACTTGAATGCATTATGCGGTGGATCTGACCTGATCTGCCATTACACAAAACTTTAAGGGTAATAACAGCTCAACGAAATAAAGTCAGATGTAGACAATGAACAGAGTCGAGCCATGGTCTTCTGGTCCACCTTGTAAAGTGATGATGAGAGTTTATTAGTTTCCATAAACTCTAGTTGGACTCCATCACGACCATCACAACCAACTGAAGAATCATTCACATCATCACATCTTTAATACACAGGAAGTACGTCACACAATCTGTCATCTCATTGGTCAGAAACCGGCCTCCCCTCTGTCATACTGGAAACATTAGCTCATGTTTTGTTCAGAATATCAGGATAATTCTCAATGTCCCAAGACCTTACTTTGGCTTATATCTCAGACTATCTGGCAATGACTTGATATTTCATGGAGCTGTCTGATGTCTGATTTGGTCTGCCAGCGGTCACAGTGACTTCTTCCTACTTCAACTATCGCTGTGATTCCGCCACCACCCACCAGGGGACATCAAAACATTTCCCAACATCCGATAGCTTTTCCAGTAGTTTTTATACCCTTGCTTAGGTCTGAGCTTGGGCCTTCTGCCTTCCTCAGTGGACACAGATCACTTTTTGAGTTTTTGAACCTGACAGGTTAGTAGCCAGTAGGCTATTGAACAGTAGTAGGTGTGACAGGTTAGCAGTAGGCTATTGAACAGTAGTAGGTGTGACAGGTTAGCAGTAGGCTATTGAACAGTAGTAGGTGTGACAGGTTAGCAGTAGGCTATTGAACAGTAATAGGTGTGACAGGTTAGCAGTAGGCTATTGAACAGTAGTAGGTGTGACAGGTTAGCAGTAGGCTATTGAACAGTAGTAGGTGTGACAGGTTAGCAGTAGGCTATTGAACAGTAGTAGGTGTGACAGGTTAGCAGTAGGCTATTGAACAGTAGTAGGTGTGACAGGTTAGCAGTAGGCTATTGAACAGTAGTAGGTGTGACAGGTTAGCAGTAGGCTATTGAACAGTAGTAGGTGTGACAGGTTAGCAGTAGGCTATTGAACAGTAGTAGGTGTGACAGGTTAGCAGTAGGCTATTGAACAGTAGTAGGTGTGACAGGTTAGCAGTAGGCTATTGAACAGTAGTAGGTGTGACAGGTTAGCAGTAGGCTATTGAACAGTAGTAGGTATGACAGGTTAGCAGTAGCCTATTGAACAGTAAGTATGACAGGTTAGCAGTAGGCTATTGAACAGTAGTAGGTATGACAGGTTAGCAGTAGGCTATTGAACAGTAGGTATGGCAGGTTAGCAGTAGGCTATTGAACAGTACTGTAGGTATGGCAGGTTAGCAGCTATTGAACAGTATCTGGATGCATTAGTCAGACCAACAACAAATAGTAACTTTTCTACTATCGTGTTTTTTTCTGAATTTTCTCCCATTTTTCCCACAATTGTACTTGGCCAATTCCCCCTGCTGTCCCAGCCGTTGCTCCACACCCTCTGCTGATCTGAGGGAAGCTGCAGACTAGCACATGCTTCCTCCGATACATGTGCAGTCGCCAGCCGCTTTCACCGGCAGGACGTAGCGAGTGGGAGCATCACGCTATTCCCCCCAGGCGCCCGACTGACTGGAGGAGACACTAGTGCAGCGACCAGGACTCATACTCCACCGGCTTCCAACCCGCAGACAGGGCCGTAGCCAGGGAAGGGGGGGAAGTGTGGACAATTCCAAGGGCCCTTGACTGACAGAGGCCCCCAAATTTCTAAATTGGGCTTCAAATGGCCAAAAAAATTCACAGCCGCCCTTCGGACGGCGGCATCGGTGGGCCCGATGTGATATCCTTTCTTGGGGCCCGAAATCCCTGGCTACGGCCCTGCCCGCAGACACAGCCATTTGTGTCTATAGGAACGTCTGACCAAACAGGAAGTACTGCTACCGGGAAGTGAACCCAGGTCTCCACGGCTCGAGGTGGTAGGCGAATGCTTTTGCCTCTACACTACCCAGGCACCCAAGTTTCTTAGTAACTGTCTCATTTGCAATTCATTGCATGCTCGGTGGATTCGTCCATTGAAAACAGAGTGAGCTCTTGACCCAGATCTTTGAGACTGACCAGACCATTGAAAACATAGTGAGCTCTTGACCCAGATCTCTGAGACTGACCAGACCAAGGTTGAGTACCAAAGGCAATTCCATAGCTTATCTTACAAGCACTTAGCTAGATTTTATAACAGAGAGTCACAGTCATGTCGTTTGTTCTGCATCATGTTCGTCATCTGACAAGACAACGACTTCCTCAGGTTTAGATCTACATCCATTTCCAAAATGGTTGTTGTGATGGAGTTTGGCTTAAGAGTGATGTTCAAAGATTCAAGAACTCTTGAGATAAGATAGCATTGTGCTGTGGAGGTATAGAAGTAAACAGTACAGATTTGGATACTTGACTGTGATGCACAAACTAGAGAAAAAGCAACAGGTGGAAATGCGGATCCCTTCTAGCCAGTACAGTTCTGTACTATACAGCCTCTAGCACAACACACAGAGCTCCTTCCCTCCTTCCCATTGAGTCTAATTTTGCACTCTGAAATAACAGGGTGAACTATGGCAGAACGCCATGCTGTTATTACTGTTTAAAAGGCACATTCTTGGATAAGATGGAAAGAGTGAATTTAACAGATCAACGGCGTTACATGTTGAATATGTTATGAAATTATTTAAATCCTCTCTGCGATGGTAGAAATCAAGCTGTGATACATGTTGGAATGGTCTTACATGATTTGTGCAGCATGTTCTTGGAAAGGAAAAAGTCAACATTTGAGGGGGAAAGTGTGTTTAGTTGAGTTACTTGATGGCCATGGCTCCGTTTAGTAGACAGACCAAATTAATCAACAGAGCCACTCTTCCGCCTATCCCACCCTAACCTGATTTACTCATTCATTGCTGATGATCTTTCCGCTATCAACAGTTTACCATCAGAGTCATCCATGTTGCTCAATCTAATCTGGGAGCAATGCGCCAGACATAAATAGAAGAAAACAAATTACCTGTGCTGCAGTTTGTCTTTCAAAGCCTTTAAGATCCGTGTCGTTTTAACCATCAATACTTCAAGTACATACACAAATGCTCGATTTACTGCTTACCAGGTGAATTGGTCCTCCTGATTCACCATGTTTATATACAGGGATCCATTACTAAGCCTTGTGAAAGGCTTAGAAATAGATCCAAGTTTGCAAAGTTAAACACTTCTCTTGTCTTTACTCTTGTCATATCAGTATTTACACAACGGTAAATATGTACTGTACATATGCTGCTTTTCCCACACACTCAGCGGGCTAAGCACTTTGCTTTGAACTTGTTATCATTTCTCTTCGAGGTGTTTCTCCATTTGTTGGATACCAGTTCAGAATAGATTTTAAATTAAATTTAAATTTAAATTACTATATTTTGCTGGTCAACCAATTTTTGTTTTCAGCCTCTCAGCACTTCAAGGTCATTTCCACATGCAATATGCAGAGATTATGCATAGAGGGGATGTGATGGGGTGGAGCATGAACTCAGGGTGGGTGACATGCAGGCTACTGTAGGTGGCTGCCTTCAACATCATTCCTTGTAGAAGAGAAAAAACACTCTCTAGCTCTACCCTCCAAAGCAGGTCCAAAAAGCAGTGTCGGGTGCTGTCGGAAAACGGGAAAACAGACTGGAAAACAAGAATTCCTTGTATGTTGTGGAACATAACAGGAACATCCAGGAACATAAGAGCGAGACCAAGACCGTGTTTATTAAGGTAAGAGTTGTATCTCTATAGCTAACCTTGTAGTCTAGAAAGTGTTACACTTCGATGAATTGTCTACTCAATGAGCCAAAAGAGGCAGATTTTTTTTTGTTTTACTTTCTCATGTGTGATAATTTTCTTTATTCTAGGGGTATTCTAGAATGATTCAAACCACAGTCCCCTTTTGTGGATTTATCTTGACATTAAATGAATGTCAGTAGTCTTTGAAGACTTTATTTTTTACTCAGTTTTCGACATTATGGACTACAACTTTAGTAGTTCATAATGATAATACCGGTAATAATAATGAGAATTTTGTTTAGATTATTAAGGCTCTGAGAGAGGAATATACCCAGAAACTAATGTAGCTATTTACCACATTTTCAATGCTCAAAGAGTTGACGGTTCTGTAGAGTTAACAGCACAACACAATTTTGATGATGTAATGTGCCGGAAATGGTCTATAAGAATTCTAATTCAGGTTCTATAAACTTATTTCAACCAACTAGCCTGTAAGCTAACTGTAAACAGTCCCTTTACATGCCTAACCTTTAGCCAGAAGACTCAAAAGCCTTGATTTATATCACTGATGATGTCAGATTTATGACATCACTGAAGATGTTGCAGTGGGATTTTTGACATCACTGATGATGTCACAGTGGGATTTATGAGGGATTTATGACATCACTGATGATGTCACAGTGGGATTTATGACATCACTGATGATGTAACAGTGGGATTTATGACATCACAGTGGGACAATCACAGCGGGACAGAGAAACAAACAGACAGACAGACAGACAGACAAAGCCCTAGCTCCCATTTATATACTGATGATGATGATGATACCTTTTGATCGAACCCTAACCCTAAAAATTATTTAAAAATCTTGTCCCACTTTAGCGATATAGATACAATACACTTTTTGTCTTCCTCAAACTGACTAAGTTGGCATGTCAAAGCAAACATGAAATACGATTGCATCTCTCTTTGGTCATGAAAGTTTTAGGTGTAAATGACTTTTTTTTAAAGCAAAGTAAAATGTAAAACGAACACTACACATGTACAGTTGGACAGAGGGCATCAATAGCTTTCAGTTGGATTAACCTTGGGAGAGAGTTATTAAGGAAATGTAATTTAATCTTTAATTTGATCCACTCCACTCTGTCTTGATCAATGATTCACAAGTTTAACAAAGGGACACTAAGCCATACGTGCAAATGTTATACATCATCAGACAGAAATAGAAGTGCAAACAGAAGCTGGATAATCTGTGACAATTTTCTATGTGCATAGGCACCTAGTAAACATTGTAAAAGGAATCCTCCCTTTTCAGATAATGAAAGTGTAGAGTATGCGAGGTTTTATAACCTTATGTAGGGACCATAGGAAAGCTATTAGCTCAATTATGGCTTATCAGTTACTGCAGTTTTGAGTTGATACAATTGCACAATTTCAGATTTTCTTCTCATGGACGTTTACAAATTGATGACAGAAAACGACCTCAAGTCCCCCGATCCTTTGCTATGCGTCCTCTGAATGACCCCGGTCTATGTGATTATCCTGGAGGTCGCATCTAAGGTGATAGTGATTCATATGGAAAGCTGCAAAATTGATGTTTCCATATTCATCACATATGCAGATGGCTCCCAGTCATGCCCTACTTATGATTCCTCAATTGACTGCAAGGTCCAACACACATACTCGTCTAGATTATATATGTAGTTATTCATCACAGTCAGGTCTCAAAGGGCTTCATATACCATGCCCACATCTAATACTAGGTCATGTACATACTTAATATAGCCTACATACAGTACAGTACAGTACAGTACACACATAATATTATTCTACATCATGTAGTAACTACATCACATATCTCACCATACTACACACAAACACACTCACGCATTCAATTTGCCTGACTTGCATGTTTTTGGTCTGAATGAAGAAAATAGATTTTCATGTACTTTCTGAGTATGTAGCCCTACAGTATATCAGTGCATGCAAAAAAAGTGAAAATATTCCTCTAAAATAAATGGCTTTGGAGGAATATTGACTATATATAGGCTATCTATGGCATTTTAATGTTAAAGAGTGCAATTTGCTATCTAAACATGTTACATGTATTCTTTTTGCCTACCAGTTACATTTCAATGTTTGATTCTTTGGGATTTAAATGAGATTATCTTACTCGATGGTTAACACTTTAGTGTAATTTGTTTATCCGACAAGAGGTACGGTGACGCAGTCGGTAGCGCTGTCGCCTCACAGTTAGAAGGTCCTGAGTTCGATTCTCGCCTGGGACACTGTGTGCGCTGTGGTTGTGTTCCCCCCCATATCTTCAGTGCCTACTGCCCAGGTGGGTTATCTCGTCGTAAGGGCCTTTCTCTCTGTGTGGAGTTTGCATGTTCTCCCCGTACCCCCCAGGGGGTTCCTCCGTATATAACCCCCCCCCCCCCCCCCCCCCCACTAAAAACATGCAGAAGATCAGATCGTCATCGTCATCCGACCAGTGACGACAACATCCGAAGTTGGTCCCCGGGCGCTGTACGAGAAAGCGACCACTGCTCCTGGCCTGCCCCCCGGAGGAAAGGACATGCCTGGATGGGTTAAATGCAGAGGACACTTTTCACCGGCCACTGTCAGCATGAGTGTGTTGTGGCCGCATGCATGTATGTGTTGTGGTGTTCGTGTGACAATAAAAGACGGGCTTGTCCGTCACGAGTTTTTTTTTACAAGAGCCAAAGGTCTAATCTACTTATTTACCCATAACCCTGCAGCGCCTATTACATTATAATGATTTCCTCTTTCCTTGCAGGGATTGATGACTGCCAGCAAGTAAACAGACAACCAGAACTTTAATTTTCAATTCATTGTTGATACAAGGTGCACAAGTGGAAAGTCCTACAGTAGGCTAATTTGGCAACCGCAAACTTCAAGAGGATTGTCTTTCATGGGAGGTGAAATGTCCAAAACTGATGACTTCAACAAGAGACTTGAGACCGTCAACGACCTGCTGAACAGGTGCAATAAAGACCCCTTGTGCAATCACTCCCAGCTGGTTTACCACAATACCAGCTTGATCTATGACCTGGATTTAGCCGGTGATGGCGCCCCCTGGCTGCGGACGCTCACCTCTGTGGTCTACTTTGTCGTGGCTGCTGCGGGAATATTGGGGAACCTGCTGGTGATATTCCTGCTCTATTTCACTCGCACCATCACCACAGGCACCATCAATTTCTTTGTCTTCAACTTGACTTTGGCTCAGCTACTTTTTTCCCTGGCCTTGCCATTCTGGACCGTGGACATGGCACTGGACTACAGCTGGCCCTTTGGTTGGGTCACATGCAAAGTAGTGTCTTTATTCACGGCTCTGAATGTGTACGCTAGCTGCTTCTTCCTGACAGCCATGAGTTTGACCAGGTACTGCGCTGTGGCGACGGCGTTCAAACCCACCCCTTCCCTGTGCAGTCGATTCTGCAGTTCTCGGATGGCCACAGTGTTGATCTGGGCCGGGGCGCTGGTCGCCGCGGCACCTCGGGCCATCTTCGCGGACGTCACACACGTGGGCAACGACACGGTGTGCCTGCTCCGCTTCCCAGATGGCACCGCGTGGCTGGGGATCAACCAGCTCCTCAGGGTGCTGCTGGGCTTTCTGCTGCCGTACGCCGTTATCATCGTCTCCTATCTGCTTCTGCTGCGCTTCCTCTGCCAGCACAAAGTGAAGGGTGGCAACGCTCGCCGGAAGGCCCGCATCTCCAAGTCGGTGGCAGTGGTGGTGCTGTCGTTCTGTGCCTGCTGGTTCCCCATCAATGTCCTCACGCTTTGGAATATCCTCATCCACTTTGACAAAGTCGACATGGGCCCCTCTTACTACCTGACTCAAACATACTTTTTCCCTCTGGCCAACTGCCTGGCTTTCAGCAGCAGCTGCTTCAACCCCATCATCTACTGCCTCGTCCGCAAAGAATATCGCCTGGCCCTCCGCAATCTGCTCCTGAAATTAAATCAGGCTATTAGGTCCAAGATCTGCTGCTGTACAATGAATCCTGATGAGGGGCAGGGGCAAGCTAGGCAACTGGCCATTCCACTCAATGACATGACGGACAGCCAGACAGTCCAATCAGACACAAGGAGATTAGCACCACTGTCCACAGTTTACACCCCATAAAGTCACACGCCTTGTATTGTAGAGAGATCAAACTTCTATAAGTCTTTACTTTAGCTTCATGTACAGTAGAGGATTGCATTTGGCTGCGTCTTTAACATTCTTGTACGTTCAATGACACTTCCTAAGCTATTGTACAGTATGTCTACATTCTTCAGTTTTAGCTGTATTGTAGTTTGAGAAGAGGCTTCATGAAGATTTGAGCCTTGTTTAAGGAGGACATGCTGTGTGAGTTTCACTTTGAGAAAAATCATACACTAATTCCCTAGGAGGATATAAACTCCCCTTGAAGACATCCTTCTACTCTGTCTTTATTTAGGGAGGTTAGAGCTGAAATACTTATCATTATCTATCTGTATAAAATTGAGTATGTGGGCGATGTTTCAAGTTCTGTGTTCGGCCACAGCTATGCCGTTTTACGCGTGATCGGGCTGAAACCTTCAGGGTGAGTAAAGGGCACCCGTGTGGGTGACCTGACTGAGCTGGATTTTTTAATTAGCTAATGATGCGATCTCATCAGTGATGATGTCAAACGTGATTGTCATAAGGGCGCGCACACACACACACACACACACACACACACACACACACACACACACACACACGCACACACAAGGAGGCATTGTGACAAGACTGATCACGGTCAGTGATGTCATAGGGGGGCACACACACACACACACACACACACACACACACAGTGATGATGTCATCACTGATATCATAATGTGGCACACACACACACAAGGAGGCATTGTGACATCACTGATGCAATAACATTTAGTGAGTAACACACACAAACACACAAGTGCGCCAATAGTGCAGGCGAGGCCGAGCGCCGGAGCGCGGCTGAGCCTAGGCGCGCTTGATGCCTAGTTATTATTACATGTAAATGCAGTGGTCTACAAGTTCTCCCCACAACATCTGAGTGTCACTACTTTATTCTCAGTCTTTATTTAGGTAGGTTAGAGCTGAAATACTTGTCATTATTATTAAATTAAATTGCAGTGGTCTACAGACTACAAGTTGACTATAGAGGGTATGCACAGACGTCACTTTCCCACCGGAGTGGTAAAACATCCAGCAGGTTCCTTCCTCCCTGTTGTTTGGAGCAGCAGGTGACATTTATCTAGACTGATTACTTACTGCATTCAAACTGAACGTTGCTGCCACTCAGTGGGCGTGAGTGACCCTGCAGTGACTTCTGCCTCTGTGACATCACGTGCACACCCTCTATAGTCATTCTTTGAATAATTAACAGTGCTTGTGCCTCTATTTTGTTTTGGATGGTGGTTGTGCATGGGTGTGAACAAAAACACTGTCATCCATTTGAAAATGTCAATAAATAATTTTTAACCTACACTTAACTCCCTGGTTGTTGACCTTGTGTTCTGCCCCTCACTCGATCCTATAACAACAAGACAAAGCAAACTAGCTCATTTCATGAAGATGTAAGTAAAAACATTTGATAAAATAAGAGTTCTTTAATGCAGTAATTGTCTTGATCTTTCTTTATACTGTATGCCATTTGTACCAACAATCTTATAAGGCATAAAACTATGGAAGTAATGGTGCAGAGAAAAGGAAGTTTGGGCAATTTCTAACTCCAAACTACAGTTGTTTTTTACCTTAAGTCTTGTTACATTACACTGATAGAATTTAGTTCTGTCCCCTCCCAAAAGAAAATAACATTATATTGTGGTTACCCTGATTACCACACGAATCACGAATAGGAGGATGTGAAATAGATGTTAATTGGAGAACAAGATCTCAACTAATGGCATTTAGCAGATTAACAAGGAGGTTGAGTTGAGCACTGCCTGATCAAGAAGAAAGGAATGAAGAAGTGGGCAGAAACTGCACATGGAGGGCCCACTTAAATCTCTCTCTCCCTCCCTCTCTCTCTCTCTCTCTCTCTTTCTCTCTCACACACACACACACACACACACACACACACACACACACACACACACACACACACACAACAAAGAAGTGTTGCTTCAGTGTTACACGTTTTAATAGACCCTTCTCACGGGGGCCATTTTGTGTCGAGAAGCCAGGGTAAACACAGGTGCAAGCAAAACACTAATGAGGGTTTCCAAATCCCAATCATGGAAGTTGGAAACCCTCATTAGTGTTTTGCTTGCACCTGTGTTTACCCTGGCTTCTCGACACAAAATGGCCCCCGTGAGAAGGGTCTATTCCATGTATGAGGTGTGTTTTCTTGCTAAAGATGTCAACTGAGTTTCCCATGGCTGATAGCTAAAGTGTGTGGCCTTGCTACAATAACTTGGTGACATTTTTGGCTGAGCACAAATATATCATTTTGTGTTGATGAAGATTGTGCAGTGGCAAAGGTGAAGATTGTATTCCAGATTTATTAATGTTCTTATAACAGCAGTGGTGCTGTCGCCATCTAGTGTCCTTTTACCTGACTCACTGAGTTTTGAATTAAATGTTGACACGTTGCTTTGTCTGATTGTGTACATTTCCTCACACTCTCCTGTGCACGAGCATTATTCTACAATATGAGCAGATCTTCCTCTGTGCATGAGGGTTATTCTACAATATGAGCAGATCTTCCTCTGTGCACGAGGGTTATTCTACAATATGAGCAGATCTTCCTCTGTGCACAAGGGTTATTCTACAATATGAGCAGATCTTCCTCTGTGCACGAGGGTTATTCTACAATATGAGCAGATCTTCCTCTGTGCACGAGGGTTATTCTACAATATGAGCAGATCTTCCTCTGTGCACGAGGGTTATTCTACAATATGAGCAGATCTTCCTCTGTGCACGAGGGTTATTCTACAATATGAGCAGATCTTCCTCTGTGCACGAGGGTTATTCTACAATATGAGCAGATCTTCCTCTGTGCACAAGGGTTATTCTACAATATGAGCAGATCTTCCTCTGTGCACGAGGGTTATTCTACAATATGAGCAGATCTTCCTCTGTGCACGAGGGTTATTCTACAATATGAGCAGATCTTCCTCTGTGCACTAGGGTTATTCTACAATATGAGCAGATCTTCCTCTGTGCACTAGGGTTATTCTACAATATGAGCAGATCTTCCTCTGTGCATGAGGGTTATTCTACAATATGAGCAGATCTTCCTCTGTGCACTAGGGTTATTCTACAATATGAGCAGATCTTCCTCTGTGCATGAGGGTTATTTTACAATATGAGCAGATCTTCCTCTGTGCACGAGGGTTATTCTACAATATGAGCAGATCTTCCTCTGTGCACGAGGGTACAATATGAGCAGATCTTCCTCTGTGCACGAGGGTACAATATGAGCAGATCTTCCTCTGTGCACGAGCATTATTCTACAATATGAGCAGATCTTCCTCTGTGCACGAGGGTTATTCTACAATATATGAGCAGATCTTCTTCTGTGCACGAGGGTTATTCTACAATATGAACATATCTTCCTATAAGGCAGCTCTTGCTGGCAGTGTGCCATATCTGCATTTACATGTCATAGTGCTTGGAAGGCTAAATCATGTCTACTGTTCAAAGGAACCAGCTCAGGGATGAAAGGCTTTTAACTTAGAGAACTGCCTTGACTTTCTTTTCTATGGAATTAACCACCGCACAAAACAGCACCTTTTTAAATAGATAACATTTCATAAAATACTTATACACGTAAGTAAAATAGTTTTACTTGTTCAAACCAAACGGTTCAGCTATTTGGAAACAGGAGAGACCACAGAACATTTCACTTGGACCAAAATGTAAAAGATTGCAGATTTAATGGCTATAAACATGTCACTGGCAGTGAAAATGTATATTATACAGATTATATCACCAAGCGGAAGCATTATGAATAGGGAATAATAGTGTCATGGGTGTGAAATTTATAATTTTAACATTCAATTTGAAAGTGATTTCTTAGACATCCTTGGTAACCCAGAGTCGAATCAATATTGTGAGATTATGACCAATATTTTTGAGAAATCATCTCCTTCTCATTCTGTGTTCTAGCACCCATGTTTGCCACAAAGTGGTGCTGTTGCTCAACTTTTAGGACTAGCCGAGGCCCAAACTAAGCCCACACACACACTAACATGGATGCTGCACATATCATATTCCAGAATTGCCATGATTCAGTTCCTTCAGTAGGCTAATGTCCTATCGTCTATTCTCTATGTATACTCTATGTTGAACTAGCAACATACAGTGGCAAATTACTCCTACAACACGCACTCTGTACTGCTCTTGTAAATGTTGAATGGGAATAACCAAATTAAGAATCCATGATGAATTTCTGTCATCCATTTTGTCGTGTTTAAGAACAATCTGTCAAGCCCAGCTGTGCTGGTTGACTATGAGTAGAGAATGTATTTGAGAAATTCAAAGATATTTGCAATAGCTGAGCATAATTGGGAAGGAAGGAATTTCACTTGGTTATTTGTTGCTGACATTTTCTAAACAGATATAGATTATCTGTAGGACAAAATGTCACAGGATGAAACATGTAGTGTAGACGAAGCCTAAATACAGCACAGGGATACATATTCAGAGCAGAATAATTGCTCCATGTAGCAGCATTGGCAACAGCTGTTCTAAGGAATGCCTACTAGCAATACGTTAGTGTTAATGTGCAGATCTCAGATGATCAGGGTTCAGTCAGCTGCTGTGTGTAACTGCTTGTGTGTTATAGAGCATGCTTTGGGTGTGGGGGTAGGCCGCTGTTTTGGAGAGCTGGTTGAGTGGGTCTAGGTTGATTGCCGTTGGGAAGAGAGTGGCGGGGTGGTGGGTGTTGTGACACTGATTCATCGGAAGTGTCTTCCAGAGGGTACTATGTGAAGCAGGAGGTTGCCCCGGGTATAGGCGGGGTTGGCAGCGATCTGCTGGTCTCTTGCAGGTTTGTGATGGAGGGCAGCTGGCATTCCACTACCCGCCCATCCATTCATATGACAGGCAGCAGTCTGGCCTTTGAGTGGGAGAAAGCAGAGCCAGACTATATGGACCAGGATTGGTGGTGACACACGGTGTTGTGAGTTGACACAGCGTCCTCTGGTGGGCAACCTGAAGATGTTCTCTTCCCATTTGAGGGTGTTGCAGCAGCGCCATTGATTACCTGGGGCAGATGGGCCTGTGTGGGCGCTTGCAGAAATCACTCATCATCTCCATCCTATAGTGTGTGTGTGTGTGTGTGTGTGTGTGTGTGTGTGTGTGTGTGTGTGTGTGTGTGTGTGTGTGTGTGTGTGTGTGTGTGTGTGTGTGTGTGTGAGTGTGTGTGTGAGTGAGTGAGTGAGTGAGTGAGTGAGTCAGTCAGTCAGTGAGTAGAAATTGTGTCCAGGCAGAGCTATGCCATTTTACATGCAATTGCGTTGACTCTTTCAGGAAGTGTAAAGAGCACCCCTATGGGTGACCTATCGGAGCCGGATTTTTGAATTAGGTCGTTAGGGCCGACTAAATGTGCAAAAGTGGCTAATTAGTGGCCAAAATGAGTGAACACAGGTTCAGCACCACGGAGAGCTCCGTTCGTTAGCTACTGATGGAGCACACCTGAATGGAGGAGCACAGCTCAGCAGAGTTGAACAGGGAAGTAGATGATGAAAAGCCTCTGGGGAGAGAGAGGAGAGGCTGCATGCCAACTCGCCAGTGATTGTGTGCTCCAGCGGATATCAGAATCAGACCTATATTAAGAATGCAAAGTCTGTGTGTGTGTGTGTGTGTGTGTGTGTGTGTGTGTGTGTGTGTGTGTGTGTGTGTGTGTGTGTGTGTGTGTGAGAGAGAGAGAGAGAGAGAGAGAGAGAGAGTGAGTGAGCTTGACCGAGGGGCATTGGAGATGTAATCATGATGTACAGCAACTAGATGAGACTAGGGAGCACCTGCGCTCACTGAGAGACCCGGAAAGCACGGGGCCCCGCCCCTCTCCTGTCTGTCAGAAAGTCTGTGTGATGATCACTGGACAGATGGAGGGTGTGGGCGGGGCTACCTTGAGCTGTGCAAGCAGCTGACCTTGTGTTGAATAACAAGCTGAAGTCAACAAACCGTATCCTAGCACAAGAACAAGAGGGGTCAAGGTGTGCCGGGACATGATGGAGGGCCATGTTGACCGCATCATCCACACAGTGGTGAGCCCTATAGGCCACCTGCAGGGGGTCAAGGTGATCAGATCACACTAGATCTATTTCAAAAAGCCGCTTGTCATAAGAGGGGATACTTTTGCTGTATAGTTTAAAGGTGAGCTGGATTTTCACAGGCTCAAGCAGCAGACAGCAACAATTAGAGGTATTTTCCTACTGCAGTCAACAGCAGTATTGCCTGATTTGTGTCATTTTCTTTTTGATAAATAATGATTAATAATTCATGCCTGCGTGTACATCGCTCGCTTGCTGCGGTAAGCTATGCAGGGCTGACTTGGATGGGAGACCATGGTGCTGGAAGTATTGCGTGGGAGGACCAGTAGGAGGTGCTCTTTCCTCTGGTCTCATGAATAATCGAAATGCCCCAGGGCAGAGACAGGGACTCTGTCATGTGAGTGAGAACCGTCCTTCGGATGAGATGTCAAACCGAGGTCCTGACCCTCTGTGGTCATTAAAAATCCCATCGGCACCATTCGCTAAATTCCCAAACAGGCCTTCCTTCAATCATGGCCACCTAATCATCCCTCGTTACTTAATTGGCACATTCAGTCCTCAACTCTCCACTGTGAGAGCTACTGTGTGGTGAGCATTCTGGCGCAAACTGGTTGCCGTGTATTACCCAGGCAGGTGTTACACTTCGGTGGTGGATGAGTTGAGTCCCCCCACCCCCCCCAATATGTGAAGCCCTTTGAGTACTTAGAAAACCACTATATAAATGCAATCAATTATTAATTATGATTTATACTCCTTTATGTCTCCCATCTGCCAGCCCAATCTAAATGCAGCTCAAGATTTAAACCAGTGAGGTCACGATGTGTGACCCAGACCTTCCGCATGAACTATGAATGGGAAACCGATTTAGCAAACCTGCATAATGTATGCTTAAATTCTCATCCACAAATGAGCTTTCCTACTCTGCAGTCCTCTCGCATCACATTTCCATCTGTCCTAATTCAATCTCATAGGTTCTGCTAGTCTTCCATTCTCTGTCTCTGTGTGATGACTGTGCTGTTCAAAAACAATAGGTACGGTATAACATACATCAATCTCACCTCACCTCAGAATGTTTTGCATATTTCGTTGTGTCTGTGGTGCATTTTGTGGAAAACGGACATGAAAAAGTTTTTGGGTTGGAATGGTGTTCATTTGAGGTTTAATCAATTTTGCAATTATTGCAACTTATCAAAAACCTTAACGTCAAACTTGTGAATTTAATTCACTATTAGGTCAGAGTTGAATAAAGTAGTTTACTGGAGAACTTGAAAGAAAAGGCCTTTGTTTAGGGATTCATTAATTTATTTAAATCACTGGGGAAAAAAATCACCTGAAAAATGAATACATTCCCCTTGGTCAAACATAACAAATCATATCGATCAAATATACTTACACTAATAATAATAATAATAATAATTACAAGAGTAATCATATCTACCTACAATAATTATGAATTAAACTACCAACATTTATATAACATCCACCATACAACATCGGGGGAGTTGAGGGTATGGCTTTTCCGAGGGGCATGGCTTATTTCAAAAGAAATGTCAAGTAAATTAAGGTATTACATCCATCCCGATTCAAGTCAGTAATCCCACTAGCTCAATTGTGACACAGTAGATCAATTGTGCAGAATAAGAGCTTTCATTCCTATCTATTTTAGAAACAGAATTGTACACTGATGTGCATTATACATTATTCCAAATACAACGCTTATTACATCCTCTAAAATGTCACTGTTTTGTTAGCATATGACTTCCTCAGATAGCCAATAACTTCAACTCATGCTAGTGAGTATTCACATTTTACAAAAGAGGAATATCTTATTTGAAATGAAAATCTTTTCCCATTTCTTGTGCTATTACGGAATAATACCAGACGAGGTGTGAATTGAATGATTTAAATGGATGACGTGCGCGCTCACAAAGCATGGAGTTGCCGCAACGCAATCCATTCAGATCTTTGAATGTGCCTGTTTGAATGGTATTATTCCACTTTAAACCATGGTGCCACGGATTCAAAATAAGGAGCTGTCAACATTTTTGGCATCCAAAATTAGAACGTTGTTTGCGAGCATTATCTCTGTGTCCCTGGTAACAACCTGAGAGTCTGCCGAAAACCTGGAACACAATCACACTCGCATCCCATAATAAAGGAGTTTCTTATGTAATGGTAACAGCACTCCACTACTCTAGCAAACAGGACAGACCTTAGAAATGGCCTCATGACGGCAAAGGTTTTATAATCCTAAAACAGCGTTGAGCAAGCAACCAAAAACTGTCCCACAGAATTTGAGCTTTTTGCTAGCAATATTTTCCCCTATCAATTAAACAGAAATGAATGGAGACCAGCCAAATAGAACATATTCTCCCAAGCCAGGGTATAAAGTATAATAAAGGCCCAATTCTTAATAAAATAAATAAATAAATAAATAAATAAATAAATAAATAAATAACCGATAGAAAAGGGAGATGACAGCACAATTTGAGAGGTAGCATACTGTACCACTGCACCTAATACAGAGAAACTTGTTGAACTCTTTCAGAATATATGGGCATACTTGATGCATCGAAAAAGCTTGTTCAGATTATGGATTGCAGTTCCGTGAAATGGAAAGAGAAGCACAGTATTACACTTCAAAATACTGTATTGCAATGCACGGCAAAAAAGGGCATATTTCAATATAAGATTACTTAAAACTGCAATCCAGTATTGTTGAAAGCCCCGCCGCCATTTTGGTTATACAACACAAGCTATATTGTACATTTGAACAACATTATATTCCACCTTGAACAGAGAACTGCTGTTAGATTTGCCATAAGAAAGACTTCTTCAGTTTCCATCCCGAGGACGCAGTCGCAGGTCGTGCCACTGTTCTTTCTGGATTGCAGCATTAAGAGTTCATCTCAAAGAGTAGGCTGACTACAACATGCCTCAATGCCTATCTTTGAATGAAATATAGTTTACATATAAGAAAAGATATACATTAAGCTATTTTATACATTTCTGGTAACATAAACATATACCTTTTTTTATTCCGCTTGAAAGAAGATGTCTTTTTAAAGGCAAGAGGTTAAGATAAATAATATCAACCATGAAATCTGCGATATAAATTATTTTGACCAACATACAGATTCAACCAACACACTGCTTATTAATTCATCACCTGACTACAAAAGACATAATATACAAAGTAGCTTACAAGTGTTTTGTATTGGCATGTTATTTTGGGCCGTGTGGCACAGACTGTAAGGCAGTCAATTCCTATGCACATATACTACATATCCCTGCTTGAAAATCAATTCCTTATTGTTGTCATGTTTTCTCTGTCTTTCTGCCCTCCCTCCATCTCTCCGCACTTTCATGTCGTATAATGCAAAAGGCTGAATGCCCACCCTCTTCTGGGGAAAAGAAAAAGGGGAAGAGGCAGCAGTTTGGTACAAAATGGTCTCAACCCCAGACCCATGAGAGTTCTTACGCTGATACACTACGTTACTGCATGCTGCAGATCTCTCTCTGGGTCAGGGACGCTTCCCCTCAGCCAGCTGGGGTCGGAAGTGAACCGTTCACTTGGCCAGTTAATTGGCCAGTGGTGGATTGAGTCTTCACCAATCAGTAACGACTTTGCGATCAGTGACGGCATGGGAGGCGCAGCCCACTTTTCGAACCGCTCTCTCATTGGTGCTATGATCTGTCACTTATTCAATTTCATCCCCCTAGACGCGCCCTCAAACCCCAGCAGTGGCTGTGAAGTGGCACAGACTCACTATGTAGTATGCGGAGCGCAGCGATTCAATTCAATTCAATTAGTAATATCTGAGTCTGGGGAGAGACTAGGTACAAAAGGAGGTCTTCCAATAAGAAAGCCATGTCAAACTTATACAATTAATTGTATGATATCTGAATACTTTTTACACTTTAACATTCTGGGGGAAAAAGCAAACTGTTTTACTCTTCCTCGCATTTAAAAAGCACATGCAGAACTGATGCACATCTAGGCTTCAGAATAAACGCTAAACACAATAGATGAGTATTTCACTACTTGCTCAAATATGATTTGTTTCCAGTTGCACATAATGTTTATAATAATGATAATAATCAGGACCTTTATATAGCGATTTTCAAAACAATGGTACAAAAGTGCTGTACAATAACTAACAAGAAAAAGCTAATAAGATAAATCATTAAAATGTTTCATTCATAACTGTTAAGGCTTGACTAGTTTAGGCCCGTACTACATCTCAGATCTTATTCTGAAACTTTCTATGAGCTGGCGTGTTTTACTTTACTGCATTTTCTTGTTTTATAACCCTGCTTTTCATTCATGTCAGGGCTTTTATGTATTTCTGTAGTATTTGTAAAGCACTTTGTATCACCGTTCTGAAGTGTTACATAAATACATATTATTATTATTAATGAATTATCACTTAGAATCACAAGTAATTCCACTGGTAATAATGAGGCACATTTAAAAAAAAAGTCAGCTCCATTCTATGCTTAAATTAATTTAGAAGTATTTCCATTATTATTCACTTAGTGATGTCTTAGACTCATTTCAATCATGAAGACTACCTGCAGTCAACACCCAGTTTCATTCATGCCTCTCTCCCCGTCCATTCACAGTCACCCACGCTTCCCTTTCTGGCAATATCAGCTCGAGCCATTCATTTCCCTCGCTTTTGCGCTCGGCCAATCACCTAACTCGTTCAGCATATTAGAGGCCCTGTGTTTTACTATGTGCTGTCACCCTCAGTTGCTGTGATCTTCATCGCTGAAGCAGTTGCTTCGCCCCACCTCCACCCCTGCCACCACCAACGTCATGACTCCTGAAGAACTCCCTATGGGGGATTCTCTATCCTATACATCACTGATGGTGACGCCCTCCTCTCTCATCGCAGGAGGAGCGTCATCACATCATGGAGTCATACACCAAACTTAATTTGTCTATTTGTTTCATTAAAGATTATTGAACCTTCTTACTAGTCTCTCATGATTGAACTGTTGTTGTTTAGAAAAGGTTTATTAGCTAGACTAGAAATATTGCGCTCTCATTTTCCGCACACATCTTGACTTGCATGGTTCGCCTGCCTCGCACGCTTCGCGTTTGTACTAAAATGGGATTGCTGTACAATAAAGGCTGCAAATCATAATAATACCCATTTTATAAGAGAAAATATCGGTAACGCTTTAAAATAAGGGTAAATGAGTTACCTAATGTGTCTCATTTACTAATGGTGTTCATGTTAACTAAGGGATTGTGGGTAGGTTGAGGCATGAAGTCACTGAGTTAAGGTTAGAGCAAGCTTACAGTCAAGGGTGTTAATTAAGGGTTAATTAATGCTTATTAAGCATTAACTAACTGGTAAGAAGGGCATTGCGTAAACTAGCTGTTAATAATGTACCCTTATTGTAAAGTGTTGCCAAAATATCTGCTGAACGAAAATATCTTTCAATATAGATTCATCAGAATAAAACATTATTTTGTAAATGTTCTGAACACAGCTGTTTACTTGGGCGTTGAGCATCAGACAGCAAATGATTGAACAGTGTGCTTGTTGCTTGTCATAGGCATTGCTGTGGGCTAGCTGTGCTTGTTTGCCTCCAGCCACTTAAAGTGAGAAGCAGGTGCGCCGCCTGTGGCAGGAAAATCGTGAATCCATCTTCATCCCCAGCGTTTTACACATTTCTTCTTACTTCTGCTTAAATAAAGAAACAATTTTAGGTTGAATATCGCCCCATTGTTGTGGCATTGGCTTAAATCTCAGTCAATATTATGCAGACAACGCACTGCACACATTGCTCCTCATACTAAACTGATTGTCAAGTTCTGGTACAGGCAAAAGTTTGAATACGGTATGTGCAAAGTTTGTAAGAATGTTGAGAGGAAGAACTCTCCAATCCTCCTGCTGGTTTCTGAGGAAGACCTAGACAGGATTCACTGCAGAGCTCCTCTTAATTGGGCTTTGAAGGAGGGTCAGAATCAGTCTTCTTTGATCTTAGACCATCATGAACTGTGCTCCTTCGTCATCTGGCAGTCAGGATCCTTGGTGGCCACCATATCCATGGCTGATAGACTGAAGGGGAAAACACATGCTAATGAGAGATTATATTCTTATAATGATTATATCATATTATTTCTCCCCGGGCGCTGCACTGCGGCTGCCCACTGCTCCTAGTTCTAGGAAGGTTCCTAGTAGAGGATGGGTCAAATGCAGAGGATGAATTTCCCCAGGGGGATAAATAAAGGATAACTTATATTGCCATTTGCATCTTGATGACCTCACAAGTTAACGTCAGGTTTCTGGCTTTGGGAGAGAACTGTTCATTCTCGCAAATATAAAAAAAAAAAAAAAAAAGATATTGGGCTCACTCTGCACAATAGCAGTTTTTAATTGGACTAGTATTCTTGGGACATTATGTACAGTGAGATTGTGTATCAAGAGGGAGTTAGGGGAATACTAATTATACAGGAAACTAAAATCCATCTCGTAACTGTGGCAGCGCTTTGAGCTTACTAAACTAATTCTGCTGACATCAAACTCCTTTAGTCGACTCTAAATTGTGTTGCAGAAAGATAATTATGTTGCCAAGTTAATTGAGATTGGAGTTCATAATCTGTCTGCCGTTTGAGAGCCTCTTCTCATCGCTCCTATTTACTTTGAAAGACTGGCGCAAAGGAAATGGCAGCCTCACACACAAACACACACACAACAAAAAAATCACACCCAGGAGTTGAAGTAAGCAGTGCAGGTTTGCGGAGGTCGGACCCTTCTCCCCCACCTCCCCTCTCTGGCAATCTGTGTTTCTGCCATCGGAGCAGAAACTGTGCGTGCGTTAGTGATGCGCGGGCCGCAGTTATAACCGCGCTGACCGCGGATATCCCGCCCTGCGGGCGGGCCAGATCATAAAAATAAACATTCTGATTAATAGTGGATGGGTTGCGGGCGGTTGAAACGATGTATTATTAATGAGGAAAAATAATATTAATTACGTTCTCTAGTCTATGAACGTATTTTAAGCTACATTTTTCGTCAGGCACATTCTTAGTCGCCTATTGTAGATCCCCCAAAGGACCGACGGCCGTAAACACAACAATAGCCATGTGCTAGGTCGCAAGGCTACACTTTTCGTCCATATAGCCTATGGTCAATTATGTCACCCTCAAAAAGGAGTCTCCGCTGAAGACGTGTTTGAAGGGAAGACGCGTTCGTATTTTCCCATACAATGAGGCAATCAAGTAAACTAAACTTAAAGCTATAGCGTTAGCCGAGTAAGCTACATGAGGGCAAGTGGATTGGATATAATACAGCAGGGAAGTTTATAGCGTCTGGTGCATGGCGGGCGCGGATCTATAAATAGTATGAAATCATTTGCGCGGATTTATGGCGCGCGGACGGTTCATGCATACACACGGATTAGGATGGCATAAAAGCTCATCCGCGCATCTCTAGCGTGCGTGTTTCACCGAGACGCTCTCTCTCTCTCTCTCTCTCTCTGTCGACCAGGGAGCCGGGGGAGGGGCCTAGGTTACAAGGCTACACATCTCATGCTCATACCGACATCCCATCCTATATCCCGTGCTCTGACACTTTACACCACACTTATTGTATAATAGTAGTTACTGTACAATGTCTAAATGTACCCTAAATGTACCCTTTTGCCCTGCCTGTTTTTAACTTTATTAAAATTATACCTTTATTTCTTTTCTGTGTGAGTACTAGTAGAGCCAAGTCCAATTCCTTGTTTGTGTACATACTTGGCCAATGAAGCTGATTGTGACGGGCACAGAAAGTCACTATAGAAGTGGCTGCAGTGCTACACCGCTTAAAAATAGACCCAGCACAAGTTATTTTCAGGAGGAGGATATTTTTGTTTGCATTTGGGATTGTGAGCTGAGGAAAATAGCCTGAATGTAGGAGGTGATTTTGGAGGTGACGGTGGATTTCAAGGACAGCAAATGCGGACAGCAAAAACTCCTGAATCCTGTCTGTGTAAATATAACATGCTCCTGAATCCTGTCTGTGTAAATACAGTATAACATGCTCCTGAATCCTGTCTGTGTAAATATAACATGCTCCTGAATCCTGTCTGTGTAAATATAACATGCTCCTGAATGCTGTCTGTGTAAATATAACATGCTCCTGAATGCTGTCTGTGTAAATATAACATGCTCCTGGATCCTGTCTGTGTAAATATAACATACTCCTGAATCCTGTCTGTGTAAATATAACATGCTCCTGAATCCTGTCTGTGTAAATATAACATGCTCCTGAATCCTGTCTGTGTAAATATAACATACTCCTGAATCCTGTCTGTGTAAATATAACATACTCCTGAATCCTGTCTGTGTAAATATAACATGCTCCTGAATCCTGTCTGTGTAAATATAACATGCTCCTGGATCCTGTCTGTGTAAATATAACATGCTCCTGAATGCTGTCTGTGTAAATATAACATGCTCCTGAATGCTGTCTGTGTAAATATAACATGCTCCTGAATCATGTCTGTGTAAATATAACATGCTCCTGAATCATGTCTGTGTAAATATAACATGCTCCTGAATCATGTCTGTGTAAATATAACATGCTCCTGAATGCTGTCTGTGTAAATATAACATGCTCCTGAATGCTGCCTGTGTAAATATAACATGCTCCTGAATCCTGTCTGTGTAAATATAACATGCTCCTGAATCCTGTCTGTGTAAATATAACATGCTCCTGAATCCTGTCTGTGTAAATATAACATGCTCCTGAATGCTGTCTGTGTAAATATAACATGCTCCTGAATCCTGTCTGTGTAAATATAACATGCTCCTGAATCATGTCTGTGTAAATATAACATGCTCCTGAATCATGTCTGTGTAAATATAACATGCTCCTGGATCCTGCCTGTGTAAATATAACATGCTCCTGAATCCTGTCTGTGTAAATATAACATACTCCTGAATCCTGTCTGTGTAAATATAACATGCTCCTGAATCCTGTCTGTGTAAATATAACATACTCCTGAATCCTGTCTGTGTAAATATAACATGCTCCTAAATATAACATGCTCCTGAATCCTGTCTGTGTAAATATAACATACTCCTGAATCCTGTCTGTGTAAATATAACATGCTCCTGAATGCTGTCTGTGTAAATATAACATGCTCCTAAATATAACATGCTCCTGAATCCTGTCTGTGTAAATATAACATGCTCCTAAATATAACATACTCCTGAATCCTGTCTGTGTAAATATAACATGCTCCTAAATATAACATGCTCCTGAATCCTGTCTGTGTAAATATAACATGCTCTATTCTAATACTGTGACGCTACTGATGAGGACCCCAACACCCACTGGAGACCGCTGAGTTACACACTGAATGTGTTTTGTGAAATTGTGAGAGGTATAATAATATAATATAACACTTCATTTCAGCGTTGGAGGACTTAAACAGGCTATTGCTTGACCGAATTGGATTAACCTCTGTATATAAATTTAATTATTTAGAGTAGCTGAGCTCTTCCATCATCAGTCAAGCACAGGCTCGCTAGATAATGCCTCTTTTCTCTCCAGTCCTGTTAGATTCCTTTATTTTATACTACTGCCTTTGAAGTATGTGTATTAAAAACTGAGATGTAATTTCAGATGTAGAACAAACCCATTTTTGAGAGATAAAACTATGCAGAATATGACAATGGCGAGCTTTTGCCCTGCAGCTGCGTAGCACCGATTTTGGACATCTGGACATAATGAGTAGGAGGATGCAAAATGTGTTTTTTTGGGGGGGGGGGGGGGGGGGCTGGTTTCGCCTCCTGGTGTTTGAAATGGGGATAATCAAAGATGTAGACACAAGCACGAACCTGCTCTGTGAGGATTCGAGGCTTAATTTCAGGAATGGCGGGCCCTCTCAGCTCATCTTCCACAGCCATGAGTCTGACAAGAGAGACAAACACACCGGTTCACAAAAATAGAACGATGAATCCGGTTCTCTTCAAATCGACTGTATAGGAAAATGTGGCCATTTGATTAAATTAAAGACCCTGGCAACCAAAATCCACAAAAACCTTCTATGTAATTTAGGGTCTTATGTGCACAATTGTAAGCCTCAAAAAAGTAGGAGACATTAGTTTCAACCCAAATCCTGTACATCTCTATTTCACGGTTTGCTGAGGCAGGGTTTGAAGTTGGCTTATGGCTCCAAACTCACATGGGGATACCCAATCATAAAGTAGCTTGCAGTTGTCCCTTCTTACAAAACCTGTGTGGCCCCGAAACCCGCTCAGTCTGCCTCTATGGAATAGAGCTTGGGGGGGGGCACTGTGTCTCGTCGGACTCTGTCTGAATGTGGCCGGCCGTGGCAGAGTGCTGCTCGGCCAGCATTTGAGGAAGTGACTCGGGGCTCAGCTCAGGGCCGGCGCCAGGATGAAATGACTGAGGGGGCGGTTATAACTGGGGAGGGGGCTGATTTCTTCTTCTTTTTTCGATTTTTTATTTTTTTATGATATTTTTATATCGTAAAACATAGGTTATATACCCGCTATGCCTATTTCTGGACTTTTTAACCATAATAACCTCTGAAAAGCGCAATAACAACACAAGAAAGACTACTATTTTTTTTATTTTTTTTTATTTTTTAGGTGAGGGGGCAGAAAATTTAACTGAGGGGGCAAAGCCCCCTTAGGCCCCCTCGTGGCGCCGGGCCTGACTCAGCTCCATGCAGACACATTGCGTTTCTTTAAATGTGTGTTTCAAAAGTCTGTACATTAAACACATACGCTCATGTTTTTGTATCTGTTGTTCGATGATTTTACGACATTTATATGGTCTCGGAGGAAAACAGTCTCTGAGTAAGCCCACTCCACTTTCACACACACACACACACACACACACACACACACACAGCCTGCTCAGTGTGCCTCTATCGAGTCTCAGTCTGAGCTAAGGCCGTTGCAGAGTGCTGCTCATTCGGCCACCATTTGAGGGAAGTGAGTCAGGCGAGACCTCAGCTCCACTCACTGGGCCTTTTACACAGCAACAAATCAAAGCGTTTTCTGAGAACGACTATATTAAATAGCTGCCCACTTCCTTTCACCCCGTGGTATATTTCATTTTCTTTACGGTTTTGTTCCCCCAACTTCTAATGCTCTTTCTCCCGTATAACTTTATGGGTTTTGCTTTGAATGAAAAGTGTGCTTTGAAAGACTGCATATTAGTATTGCGGTTGTTTTGGTGGTCTGTAACTCCTCCCCCGGCAACGTAGCAGCAATTTGGTCGCAACTCAACTGCAAAAGGTTTCAAACTATAGAGAACTTTGTGTGTGAAAAGTTTGAGGCGACGGTCAAAAGCAAAGTCCAGCTCGAGAACTAACTGATATATCACCTGTTTATGATGCCTTTGATCTGCGAGTCCTTCTCAACTTGCTGTATCTTTAGACGCCGCTCGCTGTCGTCCAGGCGGCACTGATACTGCTGCAGGATCTTGGTTGTCTGGTGCTCCTGGGAGGAGAGTCTCTGCTCATATTCCTCAAGTTTGCGGTGAGACATCTTCAGCCGCTCCTTCAAGGAATGTATCTCATCCTCATATTCCCGCACCTGAGAGAGGAAGTAAACTGGCATTCAGCAACACTCCTGATTTTTTTTTTTTTTTTTTTTATACTTTTATTTTTACATCATTTTTGCAAAGACATGTAACAGGAGGTCAGGAGAGGTCACAACATACACAGCACATACTCCTGAATTTTGACGAGCCATTCATGAGCGCTTGAAAGAACTTGTGTGACGCAGGTTGCCTCAGAACAGAGCCGTGTAGATAGAAGAGTCGCGACATCTCCATTCACTCCAATGGACCAGTTTTTTTTTACTCTCAAGAGTTCCAGGAAGTAAGGTCCTGGATTAAGCGGCACTGTCGAGTTGCAGCAAAATGGACAGTTTGTGTTGTACTTTGAAAGTTTCGTTTAAAAAAGAAAAATCAAATTGTACATTAATAGCTTTATTTTAGCCTTCAAAAGTAGCGCGAGACCTCTTCCTGGCTGTTCGTTGGCTAATGAGTCACGCATTGTGGTCCTCCGCTGACGCCACTCTCTCTCTAGAGGACAATACCTCAGATGCATGTCGGAGCCAATGGGCAAACAGAAGTGCAGTGGGACGGCTCTAGGCGTAAATGTGTGTCATAATCACAATGTGCAATAACTAATGCACAGGCAATCTGTTTCTCCCTTCCATCTAATTGTCTAGGCCCGTGTGTAGGAATGATTGATCAAATCATAAATACATAACAACAACTATGATCCAACACATTCATGTTTAATTTAAAGCTCCAATCTGTAAATTGCAATATGGCACACCCTATGGAAACAGTGTCACTGACTCCACTACTGGCCTGGTATGTGTAGCAATTTATTGAAGAGAAGATATCTTTGCCTATAAAGTGTTACAGTACATACAAGGGCTGAAAGTATGTGGCAGCTTAGCATGGGGTTTACATGTGTGACGAGTCTGGAAAAAGGTCTGATTGCTGTAGATTCACCTTCACTGCCCGAATGAAATTCTGCTGTTGGGTTTTGGTCCCCGACAGGAAATTGTTACACACAGGATGTGATGTGAAATACAAACTGTCACCTAAATAGCTCTGTCCGGAGAAAGCTGGATAGATCTCGTGTCTCTGTCGTCCCTTTGGTATAAGTCGATGATTTTGTCATATTTCATGATTTCTGGCTATTTAAGTCAAATAATCCAAACGGTTTTATATTTTTGCCTGAACTCATTTTCACTTAGATGCTTGGGTCTGGATTTGGTCTGGCAGAAATTATGTTGAAGAATACCTTTCTTAACAATGTCTGGCGAAACTAAATGAATCATAAGACACTTATGCATGGGCTGACCCTTTCTAGTCGTGACTCATCCATGCTCTTGGAGTACTCCTTCAGCTGGCCCTCACGGTCCGGCCGCAGGCTCTCGATGTCAGCAGAGAGGTGCGGCATGTTGGACACCCACGCTACTGTCCGCTCGTTGAGGTTGGGGGTGTTCAAGGTAGACTGAGAACCCTGGAACAACAGCAACAAAAACACGCACCATTCATGCTTTAATTTCACTCTCCAAACCCCCCCCCCCCCGACAACTGCATTTTAATGAAGTGAAACAGGCACTCCTATAAGAAACGCTAACAATGATATCAAGCCATTGATTGTAGAATAACTGGAGGACAAACGCTGAAACTTTTTCACCACAATGTGGCAACGGACTACAACAGAATGTGATTCAGAATGCCAGGGTAATCCTTTAAGTTTTCTATGTGTCTGTGTAATTGTCCACAAACACATGAGCCAAATACTAAGTGCACTGAAGATCAATCTTCATTAACATGGGTGTTTACTAGGGGTGGGAATCACCAGATGCCCACGATACGATACTAAAACGATACTTGAGTCACGATACGATAGCATTGCGATATTGCGATATGCTAGTATTGCGATATATTGAATATTGCGATATTTCGATATATTGTCTAACTCCTTTTCCTACCTTTTCCTTGACCTCACCGGAAGTAAAACATGCAGTGTTTTTTTGTTTTGTTTTGTTTTTGCCCCACATGTAGGCTACATTATTAACCTTCTCTGGACTCAATACGACACTGCAGGCGCGGACTGCAACATCCGCGGGCTGCAACATCGGACGCTTCGGGCAGATGCCCGGTGGCATGGCATGGCCTGCAATTTTTTTTTAATATCGATACTTGGCGTCCAAATATCGATACAATGTCGTCAGGCAAAATATCGCAATACTATGGTGTATCGATTTTTTCCCCCACCCCTAGCGTTTACCTGCTTTTACTTTCTCACATTTCAGGTTGTTAACATGTACGGACCCCATGTAATGACCTGGTCAACCAACGGAAATCAAGTCAGGGAGAGAAAGACACAATTATATGATGGAAGGGGTGTGGAGGGGTGTGATTGGTCAAATATCGGATGGTTTCACTGGTTTAGAAATTTATATTTACCCCTACTGGTCACCATTAAAGATACTTTCCAGAAAGTCAAAGTAATGCAAGTTCATTTCACGGGGTCTTTAAAATGGAAAAAACCCATTTCCTATAATAACATACTGTACAGACGGCAGACAGCTCATTTCATGTGTATAGGCCAGGGTCTGTATTCATGTTAAATCAAAAGCTGTGAGTCACAGTGACCTGTTTGTTGACCCCTGGCTTGAGCAGATGCGGCTGTGGGGGCTGCAGCTGTGCCGGTGGCGGAGGCTTCTTGGTGCTTTTGGTCGGTGTGTCGGTGGACTCCTCTGTGGCGTCTGCAGGGCCCTGGCTCTCTCTGACGGAGCTCGTCTGGTACGGCAGCCCAGGAGCAGGACTATCTGTGACCTGTGACTCCTGCTGCTGCTGCTGCTGCTGCTGCTGCTGCTGCTGCTGCTGCTGCTGCTGTTGATGATTATGTAGTTGTTGCTGTTGATGATTATGTAGTTGTTGTTGTTGTTGTTGTTGGAGTTGTTGCTGTTGTTGTTGTTGTTGTTGTTGTTGTTGTTGTTGATGATTATGTAGTTGTTGTTGTTGTTGTTGTTGGAGTTGTTGCTGTTGTTGTTGTTGTTGCTGTTGTTGTTGTTGTTGTTGATGGAGTTGTTGTTGGAGTTGTTGTTGGAGTTGTTGTTGATGTAGTTGCTGTTGATGATGTTGCTGCTGCTGCTGCTGCTGCTGTTGTTGCGCTTGCCGTGGGATTTGCGGACTGCCACCAAAGGCTGGCTCTGAAGAGTCGAGGAGGACGTTGCGGCTCTGGGGTCGCGCTCTGGGGGGCGTGGCTGTCGTCGCCGCGGCGTTCATGGAGCGCTGCGACTTCAGGTGCTGCGGGGCGGCCATGGAGGACTGGCGCACTGGATGGACAGTCGTGGGAGGCGTGGCCAGAGAGGCGGGTGTGCCCGTGCCGGTCCCAGTGCCTGTCTGAGATGTCATTCCCATCATGAGCTGCTGCTGGAGGGACTCCTGGCAGGAAAAAGACAAGGGGACAGATAGATAAGGGACAAAGACATGAGGAAGATGATGATGAAGATAGAGGTGACTGGACTAGAATAAAACAAATTTTCATGCTGGTGATGAGGGTGACTAAATAAATGTTCTACAGGACATGAGAAAAGTCATAATTTTGAAAGTATTTAAATCTCTGACCGAATCCGAAATAATAGTAGCAATAATAATAGCAATACTAAAAATAATTATAATTTAGATAGGAAAGACAGACAGGTTTTAGCATTCAAATTACATGTAAAATGCCGTAAAAATCCTGATCACAGTCCTGACAAATATATCGGCTATAATAAAAGAACGGCTTGTTTTGCTTGTTCCATATATTAGCACCCACACAGCAGGATAGAAATAGCTCATGACTAAGTCACAGTATCATAATGTACTGTAATTTTACACAGACACATTGTAGTAAAGCTGAAGGCGTGATAGTTCAGCAGCCATTGTATGTAGTACCATCACAATGAGTGATATTCCTGGCTCATTAAAATGCTCTCCAAAATACAGAAATCATGCCAAACTCCATCAAACAAATGAGCAATGCTGCCATAACACAACGTGTGTTCAGCGGTATATTACAAGACGCGACAGAATTGGCTAATCATGTATTTCATCAACCAATTTGCTCAGAGCTGATAGCTCATGGCTGGAAACGCTCAATTTAATCTAGACATGAAACCGTTAAAGCCTGTGTTTGTGTGCTTTATATAGCTTCTGATGCCAATTAACTGACAGCTATGCACATTATAATAACATCACAGACCACAACATCACTATGACTGTCACGCCATAATGATTGATTAGGCCTAGTAATTATTGTTAATTATAATCATTGTGCCTGCCACAAATTATAACATTTTTGATTCACACGGTATAACATTGTGTTGTGTGATGCAGGCCTGTGTTTAGCTACCAGTCAAAGCCTACTAACCTACAGTACTATCTGAGTACAACATCCGAGGCATCTTTATCTGAGAACGAACGCTTGCTGCAAAGGCGAGACATTGATTTCTCCTAGCCTCTACGGTCTTGTCTCTCTTTAAGTGGGGAAATAACTCGACACAGTTGCACATCATATGGCAGCCATGATGTCAAGCAACCAACAACACTGACAACAGCTGGTCTCAAGCAACCAACAACAACACTGACAACAGCTGGTCTCAAGCAACCAACAACAACACTGACAACAGCTGGTCTCAAGGCAGCAACTGACAACAGCTGGTCTCAAGCAACCAACAACACTGACAACAGCTGGTCTCAAGCAACCAACAACAACACTGACAACAGCTGGTCTCAAGTAACCAACAACACTGACAACAGCTGGTCTCAAGGCAGCAACTGACAACAGCTGGTCTCAAGCAACCAACAACACTGACAACAGCTGGTCTCAAGCAACCACCAACAACACTGACAACAGCTGGTCTCAAGCAACCAACAACAACACTGACAACAGCTGGTCTCAAGCAACCAACAACAACACTGACAGCAGCTGGTCTCAAGCAACCGCCAACAACACTGATAACAGCTGGTCTCAAGCAACCAACAACACTGACAACAGCTGGTCTCAAGCAACCAACAACAACACTGACAACAGCTGGTCTCAAGCAACCAACAACAACACTGACAGCAGCTGGTCTCAAGCAACCGCCAACAACACTGATAACAGCTGGTCTCAAGCAACCAACAACACTGACAACAGCTGCTGAAGAGTGAAGAGTTGAAGAGTTGGACAGTGGCCTGAAGTATGCTAAATGCTATGAAGACACCAGAGGTAACAGCCACAGATCTGAAGTGAATGAAACTTAATCAACAGCCAAAATGAATAGAAGTCTATGATGAACATTGTCCACCAAAAATGTCAAAGGACAAACCAACACATTGAAGCTCTCCTTGATCAACTAGATTGCAGAGATTGGAGGTTCTTATTTAAGAACATAGTATTGATTTCGTTTTACACTTAAAAACATTTTGCTGCGATAAATGAGAATGCACATTTGACAAAATGGCAAGTGCACTCCCTAGAATAGTCTGAGTGCACAGAGAACTAACGGGGCACCTCACCTGCACCTGCAGGGACAGCTGGTGCCAGGCGTAGTCGTTGCTGTGATTCTGCCGGGTGAAATCATCGCTGTAGCTGTGCGAGTGGACGATGCTGGGCTGCACCAGGCTGCTCTGTGCCCGCAGGGCGGACAAGTCCTCGCTGCGGGAGAACGCGCTGTTGCCAAAGTGGCCTGGCTGGTAGTCGTGGTGGCCTGGCTGGTAGTCGTGGTGGCCGTTCTCCGGCTCGGGGGCGAGCAGGAGAGGAGGGGGGAGGGGCTGCTGAGGCTGAGGCGGGGAGTTCTGGGCGGCCAGATGGAACAGAGGGTTCTGGAACGACAGGGGGAAGTGCATGGCGGCCGCTGCCTGCTGCTGCTGTTGGGAGAGGGATTCTGTGGGCCCCCCTATGTGGCCCATCTGGCTCAGCCTCAAGCCCGAGCCCGCCGAGCCCGTGGGCATGTGCCCGCTCATGCGAAGCGGACCGCCCAGGTTTCCAAAGCTGTGGCCCAGGCCGGCGATGGAGCCTTGAGAGGAGGTGAGCAGGTCCCCCACTGAGTTTAGGTTGGAAATGCTGTTCATACGAGAGTCCTGAAGGTCCAGCATGGACACACTTTTATTCACACTGTGGACCTTAGAGAAAGCACAAAAAGGTCACATTTATTTGAGATATTTTGGAAAATAATTGCTTTGTCCATTTTGCTTTAATGTTTATAAGTGATACAAATGAACTGTAAGTCAAAAAAAATACTGTTTAACATTTGATTTAATAACATGATTAGTTGTCACATATTGTAAAAAAAAAATGTATTTCTTTTTTGTATGTTTTTAATGGGGGGTTCCTATCTGGAGGAAACCCCAGGGGAGCACAGGGAGAACATGCAAACTCTACACAGAAAGGCCCTTTTTGATGACCCCACCTGGGCGGTGGGCACTGAGGACATGGGGCTGGGGACACACCCTCAGTGCCCACAGTGTCCCAGGCGGGAATTGAACCCAGGACCTTCTTGCTGTGAGGCGACAGCGCTACCACTGTTCCACCGTGCCCCCTTGGTACAAGGCATTCTTTGTATTAATAACTCAATAAATCAATTTGAGAATGAAAAATCTTCCAAAGTCTTCCATCCTAAAAATCATTACATGAACAAACAAAAAAAAACTTCGCATCACTGAGAAAATATATTAAAATTTATATTTAATATTAAAATTAAAAGGAAAGAATTGAAAAAGGTTTAGATGATTGAATTAATCAAATGAAAACCTATTATTATGGCCTAAAGCTCAATCAAAATCCTCTCTCAGAAGATATCTTCTGGTCATCTAAATTTACGACACATTTCTGTAATTTCCTCATCACTGATCAAATTGAGGACTCCAAGTAGATCAGAGACAAAAAAAATCCTCAGACATAATTTGACTTCATTGAGTTGCACAGTGCAATCAAACTGAAGTGGAGCACGTACCTCTGAGTTGATTGTCAAGCCCATAACACCACTAATACCACAGACATCAGATTACCATCATGTATTGTCTGTGTATCATTTTCTGATGTGAATGTGACAACAATCTGTTTATCATACCTTATAATAACATGTAGATTGAATTAATTTATCCTCAGGCCTCAGACATGTTCACAACATTGTGGTCAAAGCTTCAAAGGCTGCAGTATCAAGTTCAGAATCGATGGATATACATGTAACTATATATATATATATATATATATATATATATATATATATATATATATATATATATATATATATATATATATATAAAAAATAAGTCACTGAAAATCTACAAATGTTTAAGCATTTTTATTAAACTACTACGACAATCTAGAATCCACCAGCACTTTTTTCCATCATGACAAAATAACGAGACTCAAAATAAACAAAATACGTGAACAAACTCGCCACTTATGATCAAGTCTGACGTCATTTTCGACGGCGTACCTTTGGATCGGGTTCGGTGATGTCTGAACTGCTGGTGCAGTAGGCGGGGCTGGAGCGAGCCAGCGGGGGGCGGGTCACGTAGAAAACTTCCCTGGACGAGCGGAGGTCGCGCTCTGCGTGACGCCTCATGTTGAGGTGAGATGAGAGGGCTTCCACCGCGGACACTCCGGTGGTCGGGGACGGCAGGCGCGAGATGTCTATGGAGCTGCAGAGCCGGAGCAAGAATAATAAATAAATAAATAAAGCAAGAATAATATACTTATATAACAAAAGTTGCATTTGACGTGCTTAATGTGCCAGTTTACATTAAAAAACACCTTGAGTTTCTCTGCTTTTATTTGCATATATTTACAGTTTAAACTACATTTCCAAATCATCTGACATGGGGATTTGGCTGCATTTGTTTTCAGATTTCTCAAATTAGGTCTTCAAATGCACAAATGTTGTTCTACTGGACAGGTGACCTAAAGCCAGCTTTAACTCCTATCCTACCTATTGTTTTATTTCTCCTACCTATTGTTTTATTTCTCCTACCTATTGTTTTATTTCTCCTACCTATTGTTTTATTTCTCCTACCTATTGTTTTATTTCTCCTACCTATTGTTTTATTTCTCCTACCTATTGTTTTATTGTTCAATGCAATTCCCCTGTAAGCAATCGCTGCCACATCAAGCACATCTAAGGCTGCTTCTTTCAATCCCGCCATTTGTTTTCCCCAAAAGCCAAATCCTTGGTGGGAGGAACTCGTAATGGCGAATACAAAGTAGCTGCAGCAGCAGGGACCGGTGATATACTGTAGCTGCTCTCACTTAAAGAATGCTTACTCAAACAATTAGGCTGTAATGAGGGAAAGTGTCTCTTGGCGATATCAGAGCGGGGAAATTAACTGCAACACATTGTGCAAAGAGGTTTGGGCAAGTGAGTCTGGGGACAAACCGATGGTTGCCAGCAATTATTCATTGATAAAATACTTCAAAGGCCTAAAGAACGGTATCATCAGCATCATTGTGCACTCTGCGAAATGTACCAGTATTGTGTTTTGAGCTGTTGAATATTTATTTATTCACATTGTTGTTTATTGTATATTTTTGGCATTTTTGTGGTCCGTCGGTGATAACCATGAAGAGGACGGTAGAGCGCGCACATCTACTCACAAAGGCAGGTGCCCGGATAAATGGATAAAAACAACTAGTAAAAAGAAATAAACTCTGCATCACTGAAGTTTCTGGCTCCCAGAAACTTCAGTGAACGTTTCGATCAAAAGATCTTCATCATCAACCCTAACCCTTCTGATGAAGATCTAGGGCCCTATTCTCCCACAGGCCTTCGGCGCTAAAACGGGCCTTAAACGCAAAAAAACGTGCCTTGCGCCTGTTTTGGGACGATATCAATATGGCTTTACGCTGCCAAATGCGCTTTAGGCCGAATGGGCGTGGCGCAGTCCCAGAATGGGCCAAAGTGGGCGTGTCGGCCTTAAATCTCGGCGTACTGCTATCTTCGCACCTGCCGTAAATTTAGCGCTTTGCGCCTTTGAAAACCAGGCCTATTCAGTGCGCCAGTGCTCTTCTGCTGCCTCTCCCCTGTCACCCTTCTCTGTCTCTCTCTGAAACCAGGCCTATTCAGTGCGCCAGTGCTCTTCTGCCGCTTCTCTGTCACCCTTCTCTCTCTCTCTCTGACTCCCTCGCTCAGACAGACACAACACATAGCAGCACCCAGCTTCCCATAGGAAATAGCAGTTGTAAGTTTACTGCCTGTGAATGTCCCTGTCCCAGCATGCAATTGGGTCCTCCATTTCGCTACTAAATAGCAACCAAATGAGCCGAAATAGATATAAAAGGTAGATCTAAAATAATGTGTAATGGTAAGACAACCTGCAATTGTACAACATTTCAATATTGGACCAAATAAAACATCGAAATGAAACACCACCCTATGTGAAACATATATGTCCTCTTGAGCCTATATATACCCTGTGTGGATTTAACGTGATTTAGGTAAGTGACAGCGGAACGCGCTTCGGAAGCTTCTACTGTCATCTGCTATACTGTGATGTCCGCTCCAATAACTTGGCCCTACTCCACATTTAGTTTTACAATAAAAACACATTTATGCAATGACTTTACATAATGTAGGCTATATTTATGTGCATCATCCTTCCTGCAGCAGGCGAGAGAAAATGATATCTTTCTGGACAAACTTTCACCAATCTAATAGGCTATATTTTTCTAGCTGATGCGTTTAGAACATTATTTTCACTTTGATCTTGCTATAGTGTAGCGTATTTACATGCTTGCAGTATTGAAACTGCAGTTAGATTGGTTTGAGAAGCATAATAATATGGAATAATAGCCTATAATGCAGACAGACCGACTGGATGAAGGGAGGGGGGGGGGGGGGGGGCAGAGCGTTTGGCTTTCGTCTGGTTTTGCGGGATCACTGGAATTGGAGCTAAAAAGGCAAGCGTGCGATTCGTTTATTGCAGTTATCCAATGAGCATGACGGTGCATAATTTTACGCTTAAAAGGCGTGGTTGTAATGGTTGAGGCTGCGTCTAGCGCCAGCACGACGATATCAAGTGCGCTGGTCCACGCCCACTGATTTTAGCTGCGCCAGGCGTTCGGCCTAGAAACAGCGCCGATGCAACGATAGGGACCCTTCTTTTTACCATTTGTGATTGCACCCGGCTACAACTGTACGTTATCATTGATTTTGGGGACATACCATTCAAAAGTCATGTGTCAAGGAAACGTAGCACCATAAAGAGATCAGCAACAACAACACGTAAGAAAGCACACGTGCGATCACAGGTCACCTGTTTAGGTCTCGCATCATAAGGCTTTGGAAGTCTGACGACATCATGCGGTTGAAAGAGGGCCGGGAGAAGAGGCGGTCCTTGGGTCTGTCCGGCTGCTGATTGGCTGGCATGTGGAGCTGAGGGTTCCTCAGGGCAACGCTGATGTCATTCAGCAGCCGGGGGAGGGGTCCCAGTTTAAGAATCGCATCCTGTGATATGAAAAGATTTTGAGTCGAGGAATCCAAGCTTCCTATGCACATGTGCTTGCTGGACAACATTCATTCATTCATTCATTCAATCAATCAATCAATCAATCAATCAATCAATCAATCAATCAATCAATCAATCAATCAATCAATCAATCAACTTTATTGTCCTGTGGGGCGTCCCCGGTGACTCACTTGGTAGCACGCGTACCACAAAGGCTAGTCCTTCGTGCGGCCGACCCGGGTTCGAATCTGACCCGTGGTCCTTTGCTGCATGTCATCTCCTCTCTCTCTCCCCTCCTTTCCTGTCTGTCTACTGTCCTATCCAATAAAGGCAAAAACGCCCCAAAAAAAATATATATATATATATTGTCCTGTAAGGGAAACTTGGTTTGTAGACAGGGTTTACAACAAAACATGCAATGAAAGGCATAATAAAGCAAAACAAAATGTAATGTACAAAAAAAGTACATAAAAAAATCACCACAACATATATATTACTAAAGACTTGTGATATTTTAAATGTACCATTGTAGCAATGTTTTATTGTTGTATTGGATGTTGCATTTTATGTGCGTCTCTGTAAACCCATGAGGGTTGGGCACCATGGAGTGCATGACACACCTAAATCAATCAATCAATCAATCAATCAATCAATCAATCAATCAATCATTTAACCAATGAATCAATCAATCAATCAATCAATCAATCAATCAATCAATCAATCAATCAATTAACCAATCAATCAATCAATCAATTAACCATTATCCAGCAGTCTGTCATTCCTATTAAACAATAGCAATCCTTACACCTGGGATCATAACGACCATTGTGTTAACTTATGGGAGACAATTTGGGGAACAGCATGAAACATCGTGAATTTTTCATGTAGTTTTCTAGTCAAGCACTCTTACTTTGAGTTGAGTAAAATGTCACTGAATTAAGTTTGTTCCACCTCTGCTTCAGTATCGTTCAAATTCATCCTCAGTGTGATAGCAAACAGCAGGACCTTTTTCCCCCTTTCATAATTATGCATTTTACAGAAGCTTTTCTAGAGGCAACTTCTATATTCTTCAGATGGAAAGAGAAATAGAAACAAAAATATTAAATTTGGTTAAATTGGATATTTCAATAACACATTTTACAGTTCACCACCTTTTAGGGGGCAAGGTGGCTGAAATTTGGCATGGAGGTCAGGTGTGTGTGTGTGTGTGTGTGTGTGTGTGTGTGTGTGTGTGTGTGTGTGTGTGTGTGTGTGTGTGTGTTTGTCTTCATGCCAATTGGTTAAGGGGGGGGGGGGTGTGGGGGCAATTTTGAAATGCAGGATGGCAGCATTTATGAAATTTGCATATGTTGGTCACAGCTATTGCGTGTTCGCGCTTGTTCTTCGGTCACCTACCTTGCTGAGCTGGCCCATGACTTCCCATAGTAAGCTGTGGAGCATGGACAATTCTCTGCCAAGGTCTATGTAGCCCTCAAACCCCCCAACGTTTCTTCCAGTCTCCATGTTGGAAATCTCGTAGAGAAACTGCTGCATGGAGCCCCACTCCATCTCCAAGAACTCGTTCATGAAGTACATGCATTCCTCCTTGGGTCCAAATCTGCAGTTTAGAAGACAGACAATAATGTCAGGAAAAGGTAAGATAAGGAATAAGGAGTGGACATATATTGTGTATATTTAAATAAGTGGAAGTGTCTAATGTTTACAGTTTACATTTATAGGATTAAGAGTTTTTAAATCCTTGAGGTCTGCATTAATCTTTGTGTCTAATGATGATGTAATTACTTCAAGCTTCAAGTACATGCAGTCAATCTTAATTCATATCAAATTAATATGACTTTTAACAGGGTGCCAAAGGTATTTGGTCAGATAAAGACTGTACTAAAACCATTAAATATATGATAATATTGAATATATTATCAAACATTCCTAAAATGTACATTAGAATCTTCTACTTTTTTGCAACTCTTAAACACAACAAACTCTTGACATCTTAAATTCCGGTGACCCAAACAGAGAAGAGCGTGCAGCAGCATCACTGTTTCTACATCGGTAACAGTTTCGTTGCAATATTTAGCAGTCAAAATCACCAGCGCCTATTTCTGGGATGACAGTCTGTGACATGCGTCCCCACCTACACAGTTATCCCTATCCAAAAATAAACTCCATCAAATAGATTGTGTGTTCTAGCTGGCACAGCGGGACGGGGGAAGCTGTGTGACTCACTTGCTGAAGCTGGCCAGGTTCTGCATCACCTTGGCGATGAGCGTGAGCGTGCGGGAGGTGCGCTCGGCGGGGTACTCCTGCGTCAGGTTGAAGAGCGACGGGGACATGATGGCGGGGCACATGAAGCGAAGGAAGAGAGAGGAGCTGATGAGGCTGTCCGCCAGATCTTCCCTCCCGCGCTCGGCACACCTGGCTCTCCACGAGGCGAACACTTCCTTGAGCTCCCGGGGAAATATGCTGAAGCGAGAATTGCTCGTGTGTCAAGGCGGTGAGGTGTAAAATAAAAGCCACTAGTTTATCTGGAGAAGCAATTTCAGCAAGTTTGGGAGACTAAAATAATATGGAACAGTGCAATATTGGGACACAATTTATTCTAAATATGAAATGTGCATCATATGCAGGATTTTCCAAACAGTCTGACATGCTGTTGATGATTTTATAGCATAGATCAAAAGACATTTGAAGCATCGGGCACAAATTTCCTAGAAGAGGCAAGCTTGCACATTCTTTTGTCATGGCCCAAAATGTTGCTTTATATGAAGAATCTCTAAAGATCAATATTAACAATCTGTGAAAAGCGCATTTTTTTTAAATCACATTATGATAAATAAATAAACAATATATAAACAATTCCTGAATTTAAAAAAAACAAAAACGTTGACTGTAACAGAGACGTGACACAGTTCTGAGGACAGTATAATGAGGCCACACTGACCACAGAGAGTTGATGATCTTGCAGAGTGCCAGCTCACAACACATGCGCAGGTTGGCCTGATGGTCAGCGAGGACCGACGGTGGGACACGCATGGGCTCCACCTCACAGTTCTCCTCAGACTCGTATAAGGCTCGAATGAAGTCACCTGGCAAGACACACGTCACAATGCCCTTATGTTTCAAGAAACAACCGCACCGGCGTTTCAGCCCTTTCAAGATGTACTAACAGTCGATGTAAAACCAAACGGTGAATTCTCAGACACTCAAAAAGACATGAAGCTCCATAGCTAGGATACAAGGTGATTAGGGCAGCCAGATGAAATGTGTGGATGAGCTAAAAGCTGACTCAACATGATCTAAAGAAATAGAAATACAAGTAAACAGCCACATCTCGCTATATTTTATATCGTGACTGTATTAGACTGGTGTGCGACTGCGTCAACAAACCGCTGACATCAACTGAGCATGACTCACAAATTACACATTTTTCAGACAATTAGTTTTCATTCCATCAATGATTTCCTCAGCTGCTCTCAAAAATAATGTGGATCACAATTAATAGTGACACACACATGCATTTTTATTAAAGCATATTTCTTACTGGTTCTTCTTCTCATGCCATTCAGATTGTTCTTTAGCCCAAGATTAGTCTAAAATCCCCATGAAAGTGGAATCCAATATCTGGTTGTCTGATAACTACCACAAATATTGAAAAAATAAAAAACAATAATAATCACCACAATGAATGAGAGTGATAGAAGGAGAATGTTCCATGTTGTTCATGCTACAAGGTCAAATAATCTTAACATAAAACAACAACATAACAACACTCAATTATGGGTTTTTATGGGTACAACAGAGGGCATTCCAGTGGCTGACGACATGGTATAAATAGATTCATAAACTTGTCACACACGCATGCATACGCACACGCATACACACACACACACACACACAATCCATGCCCTAATTTGAAACTAAGACATCAGCTATTCTTTGTGGGGTTGCAAAGGAGACATTCAATGACTCGTAGATTTATGTTGATGTGGCACAGTCAAGCTGTCCTCTACAAAAATGTGCCGTGCTGCCATGAATCTGGTTAAAGTGTGTGTGTGTGTGTGTGTGTGTGTGTGTGTGTGTGTGTGTGTGTGTGTGTGTGTGTGTGTGTGTGTGTGTGTGTGTGTGTGTGTGTCGCCGACACTCTCCCTTTCCCCCTTTTCGAGTTCAGCGTTTTATACTCGGATGGTTTTGCTAGTTGGACACAATATAGCAGCAGTGCCTTTAGTTTCAGATACTCCCCCTCTCTGTATCTGGACACAGTGTAGTCTACACACGACTACGCTGTAGCACCGTTGGGTTCCTCCACACCAGCTTTACCTATAGCATCCTTGAGGTATCTGTGACCTATCAGTTTGAGGTACTCTTCCACAGCCTTGGTAGCGAGGGTGTTCTCCCGGAAGATCAAATGCTCGCGGTCCATGAATCGATCCACCTCGCACATCGCCATGTCGGACAGGAACTTGGGAACAGATGATACATTGGGGATGCTATGTGAAGTCCATTCAGATTGCTCAAACTTCTTCTTGTCTTGTGTCCCATTGTTGTTGTCTCCTATGATCACATCATGTTGTGCAGGACTATGGGACGTTTTTTAATCCGCCACTTTCTGGTTATTTTTCCCTCATACTTCAGTTAAATATAAATATAAATAACAGTTCTGGATACGTCACATCAAAATTCAATATATATCGCAATACAAGAACGTGTCTCGTGAGGCAGGAAAATTAAGCACAATATTCGCTATTTTATTCTGCTATAGTAATCACAAATGAGGCAGCTTGCCCATCGCAATTTCAGAAGCTCTCCATCCGAATTATATTATTTGCACTTTTTAATTACATTTTTAAATTGTTGTTGTTAATATTGTACATTGTAGCAAGCCAATGCCATCGCTAGAAAGATGTGTGACTCAAATTAAACATAACTCCACACCAGTGACACTCAACCTGTGGCTCCTTTATGAGGATCACCGGGTACTATAAAGAATTGAGACACATGAACAGTTGTTCGGGCAAAAAAAGAAAAAGGGGAAAAGGTGATTGGTTCCCTTTTAACTCCGCCCCTCCTACCTTGGTTTTCCCTGTGCTCTGAAGGATGTGCACCAGGGCAAAAGCCACCTCCTCTTTGCTTTTCACGCTGAGCAGCGGCTCCAGGACGGCACACAGTGTTCGGTAGTTGTTGGTGATGTACTCAGCAAACTCCTTGTACAGCTCCATTGGGAGGATGCTCATGGTCTGGTAGCGGGACTTGATGCGGAGCGAGGCGTTGATGACTTTGCCGCTTACGACGCCGCCGCTTTTGGCCAGAACACTGGACTGTATGACCGGGTACCACTGCTCCACGAACTGCCTGCCTGTGATGCTCGAGATGGGGATGCTGACCAGGCCCAGGTATGTGCTCTTTTCCTACACAGGAAATCACAACATAACAGATGAATAAGCATCTCTTAGCGTGCAGTGCAGTATGGTACCATGCAGAAAGAGGAGTTCAACACAATCTAAGTAATAAACTATATTCTCTTTTTGTATTTATTATTATTATTATTAATCATGCTCGTAAGCCCTGCTCCCTTAAAGCCCCATTCAGCAACTTTTCCAAGTTTTGCTATTGGAGAAACTGCGCCCTCTGCGTGCAATAGTATCGGTATCGATATCGCCGTTCAAAGTCAACAAAACACAGCCCCAGAAAGCTCTATGTACATGTTGTGACATCGGGCACTCGCCACGTGATGAAATAATAATCCATAGTTACGTGAAACGTCATTTTCGTAGCAAATCCACACCGAGTTACTTCCTTGTTTTCATGAACACAACGCCCCCGCTGTACGGCGCATGCGCGCATCTTGCCTCCGGGACGCAGGCACCAAACTGCTTAGTCCCAGGAGAGGCCTTTGGAGGGCGGTGTGTGACCAATAGAGGTACGGCAACCATTTTAGGGCGTCCTCGTCCGTCAGAGTATAGGCTATCGTTCCTCAGTCTAAGCGTTGTCAGTTGTCATGTCTCCTATAGTAAACCATGTCGAGTGTGCTCTGAAACACCTTCAGTCCTCACACGAAAACGCTGTCATTCTTCCTGCATTACTGTTTCACTCCTCATGCGTCAGTCATCGCACAATACGGCGTCACTTGTCAATCATCAGTCCTCACTCGTCAGGCATCACTCCTCACATCTAATTAGGTATATGCTATTTGCACCTGTACGTCAAATACGTCGAATTTAAAATGTTTAAGTACGTCTAAAGTATGCACATGACATGTGCACCTATGTGCAGTGAATATGCCACTGTCTCTGACTTGTCTTATCACTCTACTGCATTATTGCTTGTTGTGTCTCTTGTTGTTTTTGCACTCATATGCCCTGTTATATTTGTACTATGTTGTAAACGGAGTCCACAGCACAAGAATTTCACACGTGATACTTGTACCACGGAGTGACCATAAAAATCTTGAATCTTGAATCTTGAATCTCACACGAAAATGTTGTCATTCCTCCTGCCTCACTTATCACTCAAACTAGCTGTCAGGCATCACTCCTCACGTCTCACACAAAAACGTTGTCAATTCTCCTGCAGACTAGCTGTCAGGCATCACTCAAACTAGCTGTCAGTCATCACATGAAAACGCTGTCATTCGTTGTTTTTGGTTGTTCTTCCGTGTGTGACCTCTCAGTGTTACTATGTTAATTCTCCTCCCACACACAATTAACAGAGTAACACTAAGAAGAACATCTAGTTTAATGTTTGATTATTAAACTAGATGTTCCTCTTAGTGTTACGATGTTAATTCTGTTGGGTCTCATGGATTACTACTTTAATCTATTGTAAAAAATAAATAAAAAACACGCTTTTATTTTGAAGGCAAAATCACTCAACCGGAAGTGAAGTTGTAAGAAATTGTTGCTCATTTCACAGAGGCATTCTTGCGGTTTCCCCATCACATGGAAGAACAACCAAAAACAACGAATGACAGCGTTTTCATGTGATGACTGACAGCTAGTTTGAGTGATGCCTGACAGCTAGTCTGCAGGAGGTATGACAACGTTTTCGTGTGATAGGTGAGGAGTGATGACTGACAGCTAGTTTGAGTGATGCCTGACAGCTAGTCTGCAGGAGGTATGACAACGTTTTTGTGTGAGACGTGAGGAGTGATGCCTGACGAGTGAGGACTGATGATTGACGAGTGACGCCGTATTGTGCGATGACTGACGCGTGAGGAGTGAAACAGTAATGCAGGAAGAATGACAGCGTTTTCGTGTGAGGACTGAAGGTGTTTCAGAGCACACTCGACATGGTTTTACTAGGAGACATGACAACTGACAACGCTTACTCTGACGGAGGAGGATGCCCTAAAATGGTTGCCGTATAGAGGTGACATTCTCCCTGTTACAAGTCACTCTACCATCCTCAATGACTAAAAAGCTGTTATATTAAGGTGAAAAAGTTACTTATTGGGGCTTTAAATTAGATTTCCAGTGAGCACAGAGAAACTTTTCACTTTCAGCAGACAAATGTGAAAACAGCCTTCTAGTGTCAGACTCTGCACACAGACATCGTTCTGCACAGTGAAGCTCAAACATCCGACTGAAGGAACAAGATGAAAAACATGTTTTTGATTGAAGGGGGATTTTTAATAAAGCAACGGCTTATCTTCACTGCAAAGCCATTTCAAGTTCTATGAAGTTTGTAATCAAGACAGAGTCGACTTATTTGCAACATGACTGCTTCAGGTACAATCCATTTATTTTAATTAAATGTCGCGGTGAGGATTCAGTTGTGACTATGCTTGGCACTAAATTACTCTGAGGGAGAATAGAGTACCGGTACATGATTTTCTAATTGAATATACCGTAAGTAAACAAGCACTAAAATCAATATGCACCTGCAGTAGGAAGCTAACTGCAAATGGTGATATTTTTCTTCCTAATCTCTTCTTCCTGTTCAATAGGGAAATGAGTACTACAGTGGACCAACACTGACGTGATTGGTACTGCAGTCACCCTCCCACAGTTTCTGCAGCCCAGGGCTTTTTCTTCACTTTGTTGTGCTCCAATTTGAATTGAAAAACTAATTACAAGGGATTTTCTCTCTGAGATCCTCATAAAGTATGTTTATTGTACCAAAGCGAAAGAAAGGTCAATATATCTAATGTGTAAACAGCCCTTCCTACAGTATGGTTGTATATTTATTTATAGGTTTTTGGACAATATTTTTTTTTACTGAGAATTTGGTGGTTGGTTGAATAGACATTAATTCAGAGTATTTTTTTTTAGATCTCATGCAAAAACAAATTAGTTTTACAGTTTCTTTTCACCTAAGAACTGTTGCAACAAATCTCCATCCTCCACACAAATTAACTGTGTCTTGCTTTTCTTTTATACCAGTGGAACTCAATAGATTTTTTTCTTTTAGATGAATGAACATTAAAATCATGACTCACTTCACTTAAGTGCTCGATTTACCTTGCGTCTTTTTTTGTCAGTTTCCTTGTAGAGGTGCAAACGAAGGCTACGAATGGTAGGCAGGTTGTTGAATTCAAAATGCTCTCCCCAGAACACGGTGTCTGTGCGGGGCTTGCTGGTGGTGCGTGCATACAGCATGTCGTCCAGACACAGCTCACAATAGTAACGCTTCTTTGCCGGAAGGTCCCGGGCTTCAATGATCCACAACTTCAGCACATTTTCCACCCTTCTGCTGTTATCCTGGAAAAGAAAGTAGGGTTTGCTTTTACATATACTCTTTATTTACTTGGGTTAGGATCTTGAGATACATTAACAGGTCCTCTTTGTAGTACAGGTAAACAACATGAGTTATTGTGTATAACTTTCAATTGCTCTCGCTCTCTCTCTCTCTCTCTCTCTCTCTCTCTCTCCCTATATATATATATATATATATGGACCTGTTTTTTTGTTTTTTACCTTGTTAGGCTTGACTGCTCGCTGCAAATTTTCAATCCATTTGTCCCTCTCTGAAGCTGAACGGCAGGCGAAACATTTTGTCCCTGAAGTGG
>NC_139643.1:26301657-26324157 GCF_964638095.1 Poromitra crassiceps | reverse complement strand
TGACTGTATAAAAGACACCTGATCACATGTGCCTCTTGACTGTATAAAAGACACCTGATCACATGTGCCTCTTGACTGTATAGAAGACACCTCATCACATGTGCCTCTTGACTGTATAGAAGACACCTGATCATATGTGCCTCTTGACTGTATATAATACACCTGATCACATGTGCCTCTTGACTGTATATAATACACCTGATCACATGTGCCTCTTGACTATATATAAGGCACATACTGTACTGTATATCAAAGGTAGAGAAGTTCGAGAGCAGTTCAGCAGGCGCAGTCACTCAGAGGGATATTTATAATTGTAGTGCAGGTGCAAAAAGGTTTGGGCTAATCATAGGACAACCTTTATAGAGCAGAGGAACTCAGAGAAGAAGACAGATGCTTGTGGATCAAATGAATCAGCAGCAGCGAGGTGTGTAAAAGGCCGTCAAACAGGTTCAGTAGGGGAACTGGTGCAACTTATGATGTGCTACCATCTCCCCAAAATCTCAGTCAATGGGGTATGTAAGGACCCTGTGGCGACGTAATCAAGTGCTGAAGTATCTAGCAGCAGCAATTGAGAAGAAATGCTAGGAATTCATTTGTTAATTAATTAACTTGTTAGCTAATTCAATTGAGCTAATAAATAAATAAATGTGTTAGCTAGTAAGAGGGGAGATATATAGCTGAACGAAAAATCTGGTAGATTTCCCATTCTTTTACTGGTTGGTTTGGTTCAAAGAAATTCAATTTAATTCAGTTCAATTCATTATAGATTTTCTGAAAGGTCTATGGGGAAAATGAATGGGCAATTGACTTGTGTGGAGCCGGACCACTGAAAAGGTGATGAGAGTGTGTTTCAGCTCTATTCAAAATGTTTGCGTCCATGAGGGAGAGCGAATGAGTGGCGAGGCGTTTTGGGGGGAAGGGGGGGGGGGGCAGGTCGCCAGGGAGCTAATAGCAAATGGCAAAAGTAGATTCAAAGAAACAACTGACGATCGTACAGGAAACAGCTGATGATTGCACAGGAAACAGCTGATGATCGTGCAGGAAACAGCTGATGATCCTGCAGGAAACAGCGAGCGCTCATTTAAAGCCAGCCTGCTTGATGGCAGTCAGAGGTGTGCTGGATCGTCTGGGTTGTGGAGGTCGCGGTGCCACAGCAGGAAGCAGAACATGAGGCACATGAAAGGGAAAACGCTTCTGTATCCTGAGTTGGCAGCAGAGGGACAGTCAACTTTAACACCAGCAGGTGAGTTAGGTACTGCACGTGTGGGCGGGACTCAAAGCAGGCTGTGAAGGCCAGGTCTGAGGCAGCGATGGGAGCCAGTGAGGAGAAAATCACACTGACTGACTGGAGCATAAAGTCACTAAGTATCATGGAGGGTAAAGTCACTGGAGGGTTTGCTTTGCTGGTGTATTGTTTGGTTTGTCGATAGGTCTGATGGTCCTGCAGATCTATGACATGATGTTGGTTTGTTATAGCATTTGTTTGTAGCATGCTTGCTCATATTTTGCTTGCTAGCAGTAGGTTAGCTGTTATATTGTTTGCTAGTGGTGGTATGCTTGCTGAATCAGTGGTTTGCGAGTATGCTGATAGATTGGCATATTTCTGTTTGCTAGTTGGTTTTATGTTTATGTTATGTGGTTATGTTGGTATATATGGGCTTGGTCCTTACCCTAATCTGGATCTGTACCCCCCCCACTCTCACCCCACTCTTTGCCTATTACCCTAAACAAGATTCATATCTCACCCCCACCCTCCTTCTAGAGACTTCGCCTCTCCCTCTGTACCTCTGGACATTCCTCATGTGTGTGTGCTGACTGGATTGTGCTCCCAGACTAGACAGCATTTTGATTGCAATATGAACCAGACTGCTTGGGGATGTGATCTCGTTCATCAGTATACAATGGGAGCAAAATCTCTCGTGGGAACATCTAAACCTGCAAGTTATTGCATCGTGGCAGTCATGACATGTCATCAGATGATAAAAATCATATTTAAATGATAAGTATAAGCATAGCCTAAGATCCTAGCAGAGCTACTAGACTGTTCAACAGAACTTTGAAAGTCTTAAGATGAATTCCAACATAATATGACAGATTCCATCATGATACGATGGATTTGAATAAACAAACACATCTGTTCAATTATATTTTAATTGTTGCAGAAGTTGTGCAACTCAAATTATGTTCAGCTGCTTTCCTGAAAGCCCTGGAAGAGATGGGAGGCAGCATACACCTCCCCGCAAAGGCATCACCAAAGGCGATCACACAGCCTGTCAACGTGTTTGAAGCCACACCCCCTCCGCTCAGCAAAGCACCGCCTGTCAACGTGTTTGAAGCCACACCCCCTCCGCTCAGCAAAGCACTGCCTGTCAACTAGTGTCCTCTAGAGAGAGAGTGGCATCAGCGGAGGACCAAAATGCGAGACTCATTAGCCAATGAACAGCCAGGAATGGGTCTCGCGCTACTTTTGCATGCTAATATAAAGCTGATAATGTACAATTTGATTCAAGGGGGGGAAAAACCCTTTCAGAGTACAACACAAACTGTCTATTTTGGTGCAACTCGACAGTGCTGCTTAATCCAGGACCTTACTTCCTGGAACTCTTGAGAGTAAAAAAATATCCATTGGAGTGAATGGAGATGTCGGGACTCTTCTATCTATACGGCTCTGCTGTCAACGTGTTTGAAGCCACACCCCCTCCGCTCAGAAAAGCACCGCCTGTCAATGTGTTTGAAGCCACAGCCCTAGAGAAGAGTGTCAGGTGGCACCTCAGAGGCACAGCGGAAGCTTCATATTTACCTACAAAGGAAGCTCAAATTCCCAGAACCGACTATTTCTGCCACATAAAAAATAAGCAGGAGTGGCACTCAATAGCAGAGCCCAGGGGCAACCTTGAAGCCAGGCAGGGAGGCAAGCAGTGTTCTAGCTAGAGGTGAGACCACAAGGGTGGAAGTAACCAATTACATTTACTCTTTACTTTAAAGTCGGCAATTTCACTTTGACGTTTCTGTATTCTACTTCACGACATTTGAAATCACGTTCCAATTGTGGAGCCATTCAAAAAAAGCTCAGCCAGAAAAGAAGAGAAGAAAATAGTCTGGCTTTGCTTTGTTTGTGCTCTTTATTTTATTTCCACGTTTTCAAGATTTTTCAAGAGAGCTGGGTTTAAATTCAGTCCACTCATCCGCAAGGAAGGGGCGGGGCTAATGAATAGGGGCCATAGCTATGGACACGTAGGTCCTAGGGTCGGGGTTTCGAGGGTTGGGTAGGGGGAGTAGCGAGGGGAATGTGGGTTGGGAGAGGGGGCGTGGTCAGGGAAGGGGGAGGAGCGAGGGAAAAGGCTGTGGATAAGAAGGTCATAGAGAGTCGGGATTGGAGGAGTGGGTAAGGGAGGGGTGACTATGGGGTTGTGAGTGGTGGGGATGGTGGGGATGGTGCGGGGGTCAAGGGTGGTTAGGGTTCAGGTTAGGACCATTTTCCATGTTGAAAACATTGCCTAAAGAGCCATAAGGCTGAATGGCCACACCACTGCGCCATGGGCTTCCAGGTATTTGCGCTTGTTAATAATGATATGTTTCAAGTCAATTTCAGACGTTTATTATGACAAACAATGGATAGAGGATTACTACAGATGACTCACCTCTCTTGGTCCGCACTACGAAAACGAGGTAAAATCATTTGTCGGAAGCTGCTGGTCCGGTCCAGCTTCGGCTGACTTTTGGCCCTCTTGATGGAACCCTTCAACCTTCGATTGAGAAAGCTCTTGAAATTCAACAAGGGAAGAAACAGAAGAGCAAAGTGACATAATTATGTTACCTGGCCATCAGAGGAATATAATGCCACAAAAATATCCATCTTTTAGTAAAAAGCTTCAGAAAACAATTTATGCACGTTAAAAAAGTCAAATTGTTTTTCGTCAGTTATAAAGCATCACTGATATACAGTAATTGCAAAGGTGCATTTGTGAAATCAGTTGTTGAGAAGGGGAGAGGTAGTCATTTATTGTTTTAAAATGCCTCAACCAGAATGGTGCCATTTAGTGAAGATGAACAGTGAAGATGTACTGTACTCACTGGCTGTCTGAAGGGTTGTGGTGTGGTGTTGGGAGGGGTTTCCATACTTGACTGTCTTGCAGAGGCAAAACTTGCCCTGCGAGCGTGCTCTATAATAAAGGAGAGCAAAAAACGTAAACAAAACATATAGGAAATACATAGGAAATGCATATGAAAAGCATGAATTGTATGGCATTAGAATTAGCCAACAAACACATGGGCTCATCACCAACCAGTCAAATGTGTGTTAAGGAAACTGGGGGCTTGCTTTAAGTTCATTGTTAATGCATCATTCAATGGTATGTTTCTTCTAATGTTCAAATTCCATCTGTTTTGTTATCATATGTATGCAAATTCTATAGAAATTTTAACTTAACTTAACTCTTTGCCACTATCAAAACTCGATACAAAACCACCTAAAATATATAAGTAGGTAGAATCCAGGTAGACATGTTAGCATTCACACTGGACAGAGTAATCTACCAGAGAGACACAGATTATTTTGGTCCCATCACATACACATCCAAGTATTACAGGGATCCTTGGAACCATTCAGACCTGTAGTCTCTGGAATACTATGTACCCAATGTAGTCTCTCTGGAATACTATGTACCCAATGTAGTCTCTCTGGAATACTATGTACCCAATGTAGTCTTTCTGGAATACTATGTACCAAATGTAGTCTCACTCATGACCTGTGTCGCATGTCATCCCCTCTCTCTTCCCAACCATTCTGCACTGTATAGTGAATCTTGAAAAAATGCAATTCAAAGATGTGAACCTGATTGAGACCGGTTCAGAAAGTACAGCGGGTGAACAAGACAATATAATCACTACATGAAACAAGACTTTCATTTTGAACTAATTGAACCACAGTTTAACACAAGCAAGTCAAATTAAGCTGAACGATAATTATTAACAGCATGTGTCAGTGTTGAAAGCGGTCTCTTGTGAGATTTCAAAACAACATGAGAAGCCAAGAGGCCTGAGGCCTCTAATAATAATTATAACTAATAATATAATAACTGTTGGATAATCTTAGCCTGATATTCAGACTGAATGGTCAACTCATACATAAACTCAAATCCACAACTGTGAAGCGGGCGGGACTTTGAAGGTCTGGAGCCAGGCTAAAATAATCTAATAACTTGCGTAAAAAGAATAAAAATTGCCTTTTAAATTGGTCAAAAATGTAACAAATTACTTCACATTATTACATTAACCAGCGATTATTACTTCAAAGGGGGGTGTGTGTACATAGTTTTTTTAAATTGTGAACTTATTGTTTTCCATAAAATAAAGGACATCGCAGTAATACACTTATGTAATGCTCAAACATACAACTTGAATTCTTACAAGTCATTCGATTATTCAGATGATTATTATTACGTCATTAAAAATATTCCACCCCTTATAAATTAATAATAGCCAATCAAGTTTGAACCCATTTAGAGGGACATTTCTAAATAAGTTATTACATTATTATGTCCAGACTGCAGGTTCTTTGGACAAAAAAAACATGAAATAATTTCATATGGTGAAGGGAATGGTCCCAACACACGCCACACACAAGCTAACTGTGTCTTACCATGGCTAAGCAATATGAAACCATAATGTACAGACAGAACCAGAAGCACCAAAGGCTACAATTGCTATTCCCTCACAACGTTCCCGCAGGCACGAGAGATCCAAGAGGGCTTTTTTCTTTTAATCAACAATCGCCCCCAAGATCTAAAGATCAGGGGACCTTGAAGTAGATTTCCACTCCTGGAAAGCTGGAGGCTTTTCCTCCTTGAAAAACAGCCCATTATCTGTCCACACACACTCTTCAGTATGTCTGCGGGCGTGCGTCATGAAAGGAAGACTGAAGCTGTTATGCAGGCAAAGTGTGGCGCGCTTCCACATGATTGAGTACTGGGTTGTACAGTATATTCAAATATTGCTAATAAGGTGTTTACTGTCTTTGTCCACCTGCTATATGTTTTCACCTACTATGTCACACGTGGGCAAAATACGCTCTGTGTGGACCGCGATGGAATTGCAATTTTCTTTTTCTTTTTTTACAGTGCACCTGAACGCAACATGCAAGATACCCGCTGAATAAGTGTCCAAATGTTCATGTCATTCTGGCCAATACTCCACTTCTGTTATAGCATTTCAGTCTGGAATATGGAATATCTTTCAATAATGTTTATGACTAAAAGACTAAAAGTAATCTCATGTGTAAGAAATGACTGTTCTACATTGAAGTAGAAATTTAAATAATTAACTCATTTGTTTTGGATTTATTTAGCTTCAAGAGTGCATTTTTGTTCTTGTGTGACCCTCAACACAGGCTTTGAGAATCCCGGGCCACTTACTGATACTTATGCTTAAATTAACCCACTCATATTCTGGTTTATTTCAAGAAAAACATTTTGGCTACTAGTGGAAATTCTAATTGGCTGGTAACTTTAAAATCTAGCAGTCATATTGGCAGGTGGTCAAAAAAGTTAATTTCAAGCCCTGCAGGGAGAGCAGGTGGTGACATAGGAGTGAGTGAGAAAAGGACAAAATATTGGTGGTTAAGACTGAATAATGACATCACAACTGTTAATTTAAAATGAGTTATTCCTCTAAACCTGGCTTCAAATGCCCCAAATCTTTGGCGCTGGCGCCGTTCGGCCCTCAGCAAAATCTGGTAGCGAGGACATTTTTTGTGGCCCTCTCAGTTGCCCATCCATGGGTTACGGCTAGGGGTGTCACGATACACTCAGTTCACGATACGATAAGATACACGATATTGGGTTCACGATAACGATACGATATTTTAACAATATCTTTTTTGCGATCGATTTGTAAGTTGAGGGGGCATCCTCCACGCTAATTTGAGTAATTTCACCATTTTCATCCTCCGTGTCTGTAACGTCCCTCGTCTGTTCAAACAAAGCAATGAAAAGGAGAGCGAGCATGCAATCAGATGCAGATCAGTGCCACCATGTTCAGCTTCTTTTTCTCGCGATATGAGATTTCATCTCAACGATACATATTGTCACATTTTGATATCGCGATATATTGTAGGACGATATATTGTGACATCCCTAGTTACGGCATGACAATATTTGTTCGGCCCACGGCCACAATCTGGGTTTCTCATGTGGCCCCCCCATGAAAAATAGTTGCCCACCCCTGTACTATGTCCTTTGGGTTGTATCAGAATTACTCATCATTCATATCTTCTTCTGTTGTTCTGTGTGACTTAATCCACTCATAGCTTGGTCTCCAGTCTCTTCTTCTGCTCTTTTTCTTTTTTTTTTATCTTGTTGTCTTTTTGATTAATTTGTTGGGTCAATTCTTTGAATGAGTCCGTTCCCACAGGAGCTGCTGCCTGTTCCCCTTCCAACACAGAGAACCAAGACATTCTGTCACCCGATGATTTCCTCCCTCCCAAAGCCTGTGACTGACTAGGCTACACTCCAGCTCTATTCTGAATTTCGGCTAATTGTTTGGTATCCATGGAAACAACTCCAAGGACTTCTCTACTTGAACTGTAAGATATTGGCCCAAAACTGCACAATAAAGGAGATGGAAAAAAACCCTAGAGGTTTGACGGCGTAGTGCACAACCCACTTTCTCTCTCAAAACACACACGGCAGGTTTCCTGTGCGTTCAACTGTTCATCTACTGTTGTACTCACATCTCGATGCTACAGCAAAGCAACCGGAACCACCGGTTCCACCCGGAAAGGCATATTTTCCGTCATTTCAAAAGAGAAACATCCGAAACATCTGTAACACCCCCTGCCACCGAAACGGTCACCTGTAACACTAACGTGTGTCGTGTACAGCATAGTGAACGTGACATGGAGCAACACATGGCTACGTGCACACACACGGGCTATTCTGAATGTAAAGTGCTGTCAGGATAGAGTGTGTGGGTGGCAACAGCCTCAAGCTAACTGTGATACAGAGGGAGAGAGAGAGAGAGAGAGAGACTGGGAGTGGGTGTTGGAGAAATATACTCAACCTTTAGTATATATCTCTCTATTAATATACTTTTGGAAAATGTATAAAAGCTGAGCCTTGTCACAGGATGCATGTTTCTTAAATTCTACAAAATTGAGTGAAAATGGAAATTGAGTGATCATCACATCAGCAGCTTGAATAAAACACCATGTTTAAATGTCTATTAAATGCCACAGGAGTATGTGCATGCTCAAAACATGTGCTTGATGAAAACCAACCTAATCATCTTCTTGAGTTGTAGCATCTAATTAACTCGGAACATGGGACAATCAGTGGAAAAGCTCGAATACAATCCCAGAAGAAAACCTTCCTCTAAGTACTTTCTGTTGGGTGGCAAATTGGCTTCAAGTTAAAGATGTCCTCCATAAAAAAAAAAACAAGGCATTAGATTTATTGTGCACAAAAAACACACACATACGGTATTACAAAAGTGTTAACAGCCCCACACCATTTCATTTGGTTGGAATGTTATTTAGAGATAAGATTGGATTTGTCCTCTCAAGTGCTGTAATCTGGAGTTACACCCCCTCCCGCCACCCACACACCCCTAGCCACTCCCCCAAACGCACGCCTCAAATCCTGACTCTCTACGTCATCCTATCCCCTAGCTACGGCCCCTTTTCCCCAGCTCCGCCCCCTTCCTTGACCCCCTCCACCCATAGAGACACTGCAAAACGCGTCATCCTTCAGAAGTCACGCCCAAGACGGGGGAAAATACAAGGAAGCACTGCCTGACGACTGCAGCTAGCAAAACAAACCGGGGTGAACGGAGGAACTCTCGTCAGATAGAAATAGTTTTGCGGGGTTTTACAGGGATTTGGACAGTTTTCTTTTTAGATAATGTCAAAAGATTATTTCAGTACACTTCCTCCCACGGAGAGGGAAAGGTACATCGAGAAAATGAACTCAGTTGGCCTGGAGCAATGTCCCTTTTCATTGCCCAAACAACGCTGGATAAACGATCCCACACAGTGGCCTGAAGTGAAATACTATGACATGAGCTTTTAGGCATGTTTAAATGAATGAAAGTAACGCTGGTGTAACATCAGGCATTCTCCTATGTCACGTAGTTGCACACAAAGATCATATATATGGAAGATGAACACTCCAACTTACTTCCTTGACAGCTAAATCCACATTTTCTTCTGAATGGCTTCCTTGTTTTGCTCGGGAGTACAAAAAAACTTTAATTGGTGATTTTTTACATTTGTTGTCTGCGCAGCCCACCACACAACAGCTTTTAGCTATGTTTAATTCAAGGAAAATGACGCTGGTGAATGGGAGTGAACGGAGCGATTTCCCCCGTGATGGGCGTGGCCTATTTCATGCAGTGTCTCTATATCTCCCTAGCCACTCCCTCTACCCACCCCTCGAACCCAGACTCTCTACGACCTTCCTAATCCCTAGCTATGGCCCCTTTTACATAGCCCTGCCACTTTCCTTGATGGGAGCGACGGACGGACAGTCGGACGGGCGCAAGGTCACAGTTACCTTGAACTTTGACCTTTGATAACCAAAATCAAATCAGTTTATCCTTGAGTCCAAGTGGATGTTTGAGTCAAATTTGAAGAAATTCCATCAGGGTGTTCCTGAGATATCACTTTAACTAGCATCCGACGGACATAGGGACAACTCAGGGGGAAAAAAACTAAACATCATGCCTCCGGTCACGGCTATCCCTGGCGGAGGCATAACAAATATTTTTAAGTCAGAGCTCCCTTTAGGGATACAAAGCACATGATTTAACAGGACACTACATTTGGGGAGGGGGGTTGTGATCCTGATCAGATTGATTGTGACTTGTCTATACTGGTGATGATGCAGTCCACTTTGTCTTGCTGTAGCAATATGTCCATGACAGATCTTGGGTGGACACAAGAGAAGAGATTTCATTATGTCTGGTCTGGAGAGAGTGAGGCGTGCTGGGGCAGAGACCTGAACAGCTAGAGTTCACTCTACAGTAATCCATGGCGCACACGTATAATAGTAGAGTTAATTAATTTGTTTTATCGTTTTATTGCTCCATTTTCATCATTAAATTGCCTCGGAACAGAACAGCACTGATCCAGGACTCCCTGGTCAAGTCACATGACGCCGGCGACGCACTGTAAAACTTTCAGCCAAAACCAACAGGGAATGTGTCACATTTCAGCGAATAAATGGCAATCTGGAAAACATGCCGGGTCAAAGATGGTTTATCTGCTCGTCACAGCCACCTGAACCTGAATTTAAAAACCTCCATAAACAATGAACACATGCCGGGTCAAAGATGGTTTATCTGCTTGTCACAGCCACCTGAACCTGAATTTAAAAACCTCCATAAACAATGAAAATGTGTCTGGGGAATATAGGCCATTCCTCCGTAGTGAGCAGGCGACATGATGACTGACAGGGAGTAAAACCTTGTGCATTGTTGGCGAGCCCGCAGCATGGCCCCAGGGCGTTTGACACAATTTAAGTGTGATCATTGATTTAAAAACAGAACAAGAACAAATTCCGAGCGACCAACAACACAGAGATCAGACAGAGGATCAGCTGGTTGGGGAAATAAACAGCTGATGAATGCCAAGTGCTTTCCAATGCAAGGCAAATAAACAACCAGGCTATTAACTCATTGAGTGCCAATGACGACTATCGTAGTCAATTCAAATAGTAACGTTCAGTGCCAATGACGACTAAAGTCGTCAATTGCGTTTTTTGACGGTGGGACGTGGATTAAAGCCTGATCCATCTCCTGTGAAAGTATGGTGGATGTTGAATGTGTAAAAGCTATTTTACAGACCCATTAGGTGGCGACAGTGCTCTCCAGATTACAGAAAGGCGAGGAAAAAACAGAGAAGAAGTCATGGGGAAACGGAAATCGCATCCGTATACATCGATATGCATGAAGCATAACGTTAGCTGTGCCTGCAGCAGCCAATCTGCTGCCACAATTGAGCCCCTCCGTGTCCGCTGCGATAGCCCATCCGCATGATTTAGTTGTGGAGTTGTTATTATTCTCAACTGGAAGCATGGGAGCCGGTGACAAATACACGCGGAACGCTGTAAAAAAGCTGGATGTAGCGCACTTTTCAGTACAGAGCAAACGCAGCAGAGAGCCACCAGAGACACTCCCACGGAGGTGGGGTTTGCAGTTGAGCGGGGTGGGGCACGCAGGGCAGCATACAACACTGACCCAGACAGACCCAGACAGCAGGACAGGATTGGCAAACGCAAGCTAGAATATCTGATGCCCACCAGCAGTAAATCAAGACCAGCAAGAAGCTGCAACCAGCAGCGCACGCAGCCTGCGCGGAACAGAACGGAACGGAACGAAAGCAATCGTTCCCAGTGAGAAAGCAGCCTTAGACACAGGGAAAGGAGAAAAGAAAAGAAAAACACATATATACATCGTATATATATATATATATATATGTATATGTATTTAAGCAATATAGCATGAGAGCTAGTGTGTTGTGGCAAATATATCCCGCTGATCAGTTGTAACAACTGATCAGCGGGATATATGCCACAACACACGCTGCTCGAGTGCTATATTGCTTTTATAAAACGGTTTCCAAGTATGATAATATAAATATAATAATAATACTATAAGTCCGACTGGCATGGTATTCTGATAGTCAGTTGAAACACTACTGTAAGGCGGGACCTCTAGCAAGAAGATAGACGTGCGGGTGATTTGATTGGATCGTTCTGGAGACTGAAGTTGACATTGGCCAATCCTGGCGCTTGCTGAGAAGCTGAGAGCCTTCTGGAAACCCCGACAGGCAGCTCGAGCGCAGCGCTGTATTCTCAGTGCTTGCTGAGAAGCTGAGTGCTTTCTGCAAAGCCCGACACCAACTAACGTTACGGGGTTAAATGCGGGGTTAAATGCGGGGTTAACAGCCTTTTTTTTGCAAAGAAGACATTAGCCCGCATCTATTCTTGTACAAAACATAATTTTCTGCGAAGTATTAGTAAAGTTATAAGCGAAGATCGATTCACAAGGATCTGACAGCTGTCTCCGCCATTTGTTTTTTTTTGATGTAACCAAAGGCTTTTAGTAAGAGAGTTGCCATGGCAACCAATAACCCATGATTGGAGTGGGTTATTGGATTTATACAATGGCTGTGAACCAATCAGATTGCTTGATTTGAGAGAGCCGTTTTATAAATATATACAGTATATATATATATATATATATATATATATATATATGTACATATATATATAGATGCCCATACAATTACACTTATTTTGTAACTTATCCTCCCTGTCTGTAGTAGTAGTAGTAGTAGTAGTAGAAACTTTAATGTCCTCCAAGGAGGCAATTTGTTGTACAGCACAGTACATGAGGACACAGACACATTAAAATAAAAACATACACAACTCATAAAAATCATAAAATCATCTGTAGTGGTCAAAAATACTACAAAAATACCCAATAATACTGTGTATTAAAGTGCACGTGTTAGCAGCCCTGCATATTTAAAGTGCATATCTGATAACAATAAAACCACAAATAAAAGCTTCAGATTCCCTGAATCTCACATCTTATTTAGTTGGATGATTGACATGGGGATAAATTAATGTTTGGCTCTGTTGGTTCTGATCTTGGGGTATGTGTACCTCCGACCAGAAGGGAGTAGCTGAAACTATGCTGACAGTGGATGGGTTTTGTCTGAGCAGACCTTGTCTGCCTTCACGGTCAGCCTAGTCAAGTACAGGTGGTACAGGTCGGCCTGCCGTTGCCCCATGATTTTTCCACAGATCTTAACAATCTTTCCCAATTTATTTTTGTGAGTAACTTTGGAATGTCCGTACCAGCATACAATACAATAACAAAGAATACTCTCAATAAAAGACTTATAAAAAAGAGTAAGAATTTTGTTATCAATGTTAAAAAAGCTCAATTTCCTAAGGAAATACAAGCGCTGTTGGCCCTTCTTAAAGATAGCATCCACGCATTGGTCCCAAGATAATTTGTGATCTATAATCAGACCAAGGTATTTATATTCTGTCACCACCTCAATCTCGAAGCCTCGCACCATTTGACAAAGTCATTTAGAACTGGGCCGTGTTCAACTTCATCGTGTCCCAGTAGGCTGACCACGACGGTATCATCCGCAAATTTAATTATGTACTGTCCAGGGTAACTGCTACGACAACAATCTGTGTATAAAATATATAAAAAGGTTGACAGCACGCTGCCCTGTGGTGTGCCAATAGAGGTGTAACGCACCTCTGACCTGGTACTTCCCACTCTTACCCTCTGCGATCTGCCTATAAGAAAACTCAGAATCCATGCAATTAATTTTGCGTGATCCGTACATTAACGTAACTGTAGTCTTCTTCGATGGCAATCATATCTGTTCCAGGGCATATCAATACCGTCCTATCACTACCAGTGAATTGACATTACATTAAATACATCCAACACACATTGTGGATTATACTCAAGACAGAAGGACAAAAAAAGGGCATATACACACATCCGTACAAGTGTAACAGCTTATATTAAAAAAACTAATATGAAAAAAATAAAATAAGAAAAAATAACAACAGGTGACTAGCTTCATGGTCATTTAATACAATAGTTTTGTAAAGCTTCACGGTCATTTGATACACTCAAGTTTTGTAAAGCTTCACGGTCATTTAATACACTTAAGTTTTGTAAAGCTTCACGGTCCCGGAAAGGACTGAAAAGCCACAGAGGCAAAGGAGGGAAATGGGCCAGCTGAGGGTAGCAGTGTTTACAGTGGTTACAGTGTCCCAGTGTTCCAGTCAACCTTCACAGGACTGGGCTCAGTCAGTGAGAGCACAGCTGAGAGGGGTGGAGAAGTCAGCAGAGAGGCTGTGGAATCAAGTGCATCATGTGCTGGTGGACATGGTAGGAAGTGATGAAGTCAAGAAGAAGAGCATTAGGAGAAGAGGTCTGCTGGACAGTACTGCAACGGGACACATTCAGCCAGAGCCCACATGAGAAGAGGAGGAAGAGTATGATATGATACCCAGGCTGTCAGAGGAGGAAGAGTATGATATGATACCAGGCTGTCAGAGGAGGAAGAGTATGATATGATACCAGCTTTACCAGGTTGTCAGACTGTGGTGGGCGAGAGACGGAGGCTGAAGATGGGGGCAGAATTACCATGAGAGCAAAAGATATCAGGTGTTTTCTCAGTTGGAAAGTTTCCCGAACAAAGAATTAGAACGGGTTAGAAATTGATGGCCGCAGGCAAAAGAAAAGAATTGGTGAAGAAGATTGCAGTCCTGTATAGGGGGCTGGCTGACTTGGATCTCTGTAGGTATTTTGTAGAAGGGAACATTCCAATACTTTGCCGAAATGGTCTTGTCCTTGGCAGCGAGAGAGAAGCCCCCCCCCCCCTCTGAGTGAAATGGTCTTGTCCTTGGCAGCGAGAGAGAAGCCCCCCCTCTGAGTGTTGTATTGAGGATGGGTGGCGAGGAGCAGAAGGAGAGTCAGGCTGTCAGGCTATGTGGGATTGAGTGGCAACGAGTCCAGACGCTCTACACTTCCCAATTGGATCGGAACACATCCACAGCGAGCCCCGTGACTCATGCCTTTGTCTTTCTTAGCAAACTACCATATGAATACATTCCCCCCAAGAGACAGGTATGACACATGTAGTACCTTAGGCCGGTCACTCGGAGGACGAGGGCGCTATGCGAGTGAGGCAGTGAGTCAGAGCGAGTCTCACTTGGTTTTGTCCTGTCAAATATGTAGTCTTAGCTACATTTCATTAACCGAAGCTCTTCTATCTTAACTGCTTTATAATTGCTAGTTGTAGAGAAGGGTTAAAACATAGTTTCAATCATGTTTAAAATACTCTAAGCTTGCCTTCGATACGATTTTGAAGGGTCGTGTAGGCTATCGTCCCCCATTTGACGAGATTTTGTCTCTCGAACCCAAATCGGAGAATATTTTTGCCAGATATGATTTTGTCCATAACCCCATGACTATCTGTATAGAGGGTATGCATGTGATGTCACAGAGGCAGAAGTCACTGTGGGGTCACGCCCACTGAGTCACAGCAAGACTGAGATGAATGCAGTAATCAGATAACTGACACCTGCTGCTCAGGGAGGAACTTGACACTCATTTTGACACTCATTCCTGATTGAGGGGGCGTGTTCCAGTGGGTGTGCATACCCTCTATTGTAGGTATAGAGATAACAGTAAAACTATGACCGACAACCTCTTGTAAATGAAATAATCAAGTTTCATAATTCATCAATTTGCCGGGGAGCCCCTGGCACCCCCCCAAGGACCCCTGGTGGGTCCCCGGCGGAAACCCGTGGTGAGAAGCTGCTCTATGAGCTAAAAAGAAATAGCTGTACTTTCAAGACAGTACTATGCAACACAGAGCAGGCCTCATCAAGACAGTACTATGCAACACAGAGCAGGCCTCATCATAAAAACCCTCCCTACATTGCAAAAACGTCCAAACATCAACATCTGTTCTTGCCAACTCAGACGGAAAAAGACCCCGCCACAGCAAAAACACAAAGCTCACTTTCTCAGCCAGTTTACACAAAGTACATGTTCATGTCCTTTCATGTCTTTCTCCCAAGTACACATGAAACTAGTGTTGGCCGCTTTTTGACAAATGCACTGTGTGCTGAGATATTCACTCAAACAATTCTGTCTTTGTAAAAGGTACAAGCATTCTCAACATGTTTATCTGTAAATTGATAATAGTGATATACACAATCGTGCACAATGATGACACCTTTTTATATTCAGTTATTTCATGTTTAGTGTGACAAGTTGTCTGCTCAAGTCTGGGATAACTTATAGTGTCTTTGGGAGATAAATCGTTTGTCGATTGCCGTCTTTCAGTGGCATCATATTGAGATGATGACAATTGCCAGGTAATTATATGATATCATAATGTGATTATTAAACGTGACTTTGCTTATTAAACGTGACTTTGGTTACATGAACCATATTGTGATATACAGTGGCATTGAGAATGATCCTTATGATTATCATGATTCATGATATTGATTTCAACTGTATCGCCCAGCCCCAGTATACCTGCTTGTTCTGCTCTCTCTTCTCTCCGCCCCCTGTCCCCCCCCCCTCTCCCTTCTCCCCTCCACCCCCTATTTTCTCTCCTCCCTCCCTCCCTCCCTCTCTAATATAAGATCCTCTTTATTAATCGTGCTTAGCTAGACCTAGGTAAACATATTCTCTGTAAAGCGCTCTGACACATGCTTGTGAATTAGGGCTATATAAATAAACTTGACTTGACTTTCTCAGACGCTCAAAAACAACTTAAGACTACAACTTGTATTTTTTTGGTCTAATCACACACACATCACATCACACTTCATCACAAGTGTCAAAAAAGCTATGTAATGTTGTAGCGTTATTACATTAAGAGAGCTTAGAAAGGTTTCCACTTCACCTGAAAATCAATGTCGCAATTTTTTAAACTGTGTTCCACAAAAGAGGAGCCAAATGCTAAGCAGATCCCCCCCCCCTCCCGAAAAAAAACAAAGTTGATATAAATTCTTATTTTGAAGTCTACACATTGTTTTGAAGTTTTGAGTCTACACATCTAACATAAAAGCCACATTTTAATTTTGCTATATAGCTCCTAACTGGGAAAATCACTCCTTTTTACCAGCCTTTTGGATTTTGCTCCAGTGTCTAGTCTACATAAACATTGGGCTTGAGTGAAATCAACCAATCAGCTCTAAATCACCAATTTGCATATCCCAGTGCAGGTGTTCAACTTGCAACATCGAGCGACAGTTAATTAGCTAGCTGCAGGTATCAGTGAAAGCAGTGCAAAACGACAGGTGAGCCCGGCCATGCCAACTACGAGGTAACCACCTGCCAATCACCAAGTCCTTCCCCTGGAGACTCCCCCTAGAGGGAGTAGTATGACTCTACAGGATGTTCAGAATAAATAGATTGAATTAAATTAGGAAAATAATTTTCCAGTCAGTCACTCTGCTCAGTCACCACACCTCAATGCTTCATGGCCAAGCTGAATACACTGCAGGGCTGAGGTCCAATAGTCTCCATTCTAAGGAAAGGTGCTTTAATGCTTCCTTTCTTATCTCCTTTAGCATCTCTCCTGCACCAAAAGAGGCCGTCCCACAATTCATTTTCCATCTTTGCCGTAACTTGCTAAAATATAGGCTACTTATATATTTTGAACTTAGGCCACTGTTGTAAAATGATCAAAGTGAAGTTAACGTTGTGACTGGTAGCCTATTGCTTGATTCCGTGATGATATTTTTCACTGGGTTGCCCACATTTACAGTATATAGCCTGCATGAAAGAACATAGTAAGAATGCACGGGGTGAAATACGATGGGTTTTTAGTAGTACATCTTCAGAACATTTTAATTTCACCATGGCAGAGCCACATCAATAACATCTGGCATTGATTACGTGGCCTAGCAGTCAGATTATCTCATATTAGCACAGTGGGTGTCTTTTCCCATTTTCTCTATAATTGTACTTGGCCAATTCATCCTGCTGTCCTGGTCATCGCTCCACCCCCTCTGCTGATCTGGGGAGAGTTGTAGACTAGCAGCACATCATGCTTCCTCCGATACATGTGCAGTCTCCAGACACTTCTTTTCACCTGACAGCGAAGAGTTTCACCACAGGGTGTAGCGCATGGGGGGAGCGTGCTATTCCCCACAGTCCCCCCCCCCCCAACAGGCACCCCGGCAAACCAGAGGAAGCACTAGTGCAGTGACCAGGACACATAGGCCTAACCTTAATCCGGCTTCCCAACCACAGACATGGTTAACTGTGCCTGTATGGAGGACGCCTGACCAAGCCACGGGTAACACGGCCGGGGGCTCGAACCTGCGACCCTCCTGTTGGTGGGCAGGGAATCTAGCCGGAGGGCCGCCTAATCGAGGTCAAGGAAAGGGTATTAGGAAAAGACAGTACGTTTTTGTTCTGGTTCACAATGGGTGTCCTCTCAATCTGCATACAGTTGCTGTATCCAGATTGGACACATTGCATTTACACTTGTGTTCAATGTGTACACAATGCGTCCCAGACCACCTCCGGAGGTGGTTTGGCTGATCAAGATTGCAATCCATCTTCAATGTGTCTTCAACGCATGTTAGTGCCAGGTGTAAATGACCTCATAGAGGCCATTTACATCTGGCATTAACATGTGTTTTCTGCCATCAGATTGCAATCTGATTGCAATCTGATGCCTGTATGCAATCTGATTGCAATCTGATGACAGAAAACACATGTTAATGCCAGGTGTAAATGGCCTCTTTTTGACCGCAGCCCAGGATTTGCAGGAAGATTATTGCTCCAACAGGCAGCAATACAATTCTGGAGCCAACCGTGAATATCCAAACTGTAATGGCAATACAAATATATAATTAGCTCGTACAATTTGATGTCCGTACAGTATATCAGTTGAGTTGTGTAATAGCCTACGGGCATTAGCTTGCTGGGCTCACTTGGCATTGTGGCAGGGTTTGGCATGCTAGCTAATGCTGCCAGTGGTATCTAGGCAAATCAGCCTTAGCATTACTGGTTCACGAATCAAGAACATAGCTAAACATAACAGCTAGTGTGTGTGCGTGTGTGTGCCGTGGGGTGTATGTGGGTGTTCCGTGGGGTGTGTGTGCGCGTGTGCCGTGGGGTGTGTGTGTGTGCCGTGGGGTGTGTCTGTGTGTACCGTGGGGTGTGTGTGTGGGGGTGTGTGTGTGCCTTGTTGCCTGCAGTTTGCACATGTAAGGTCTCATTAAAATTGTCTTATCAACCAGCGTTGGTGCCAAAGCTAGAAAAGGTGGGTGGGTGGTGGACCCCCAACGCCCCCTAACAGCGGCACGTTTTACTTGGGTGCCAACTCCCCCAAAACACCCTGTAAATATCTGGTTGTAGAATCTCTGCAATTCTAACATGAATTTACAACAATTACATGTTTCATAGACGTAATGACATAAGATTGCAGATGAATTGAAAAAACGAACCCTATAAAATCTTCATTCTCAAATGTTCCTAGGCTGCTGCTGCGGTCTCACTTTTGCTGAAGCCACCACATGCACATCTTCAGAGTGCAACACCCCTAAAAAAAAACAGAGAGCCTGAACCCCAAAGTGTAGCAGGCAGCTATGGTGGATAATATGAAAGACAAAGATGACAAATTTGATTCACCTGGTGTTAAGATGTATCTGTCTGCTCCGGAGACTGAACCAACAACATTCAGGTTGTGAGCTGGGCAAAACTAGTCAGCCTTTCTAATTCTGTTCATGATCAGCCTACTCTACTCTCTCTAGGCCAACCTGCCACAAATGCTGGGTGAGTGTTACGCTGTGACTGTGGGATGCTCCGGAAAGATTGAGTGATGCAAGTTTTGCAGTTTGTCATATTTAGGCACCTGACTCCTCCTCTCTCTCTCTGCCTACACGAGACACTTGAATGCAACACTTACCCAGAGACACTGTGCTTCCTGGTGATTGCTCCAGAAAGCCTGAGAACTTTGTTACATCCGTGGTTGCAGGAAGATGGGGGGTCTCTCCAGGGCACTTGGGCAGGGGGCTGAGGTTCCCGGGTTCACTTGCTTTCTGGGATTTCAGGTGTATATTCAGCTTGCACACCTGAGACTTGGGTTCCAAGATAGCCGCATCCTATTCATCAGGCCTATTTGTGATGTGTTCATTCCTGATCTGCACTGCGATGTGTCCGTCCATGCATGCCTTTGTCGAGCGAACAGGGCTTTGAATGAAAATATCGAGACGAATTTGTCATTGGGAACTTCTTCTTCAGTCCATCACTAATGCCAAAACTTGCCCACCAGCAGCGCCTCTGTGGTGCAGCTCTGCAGCTCTCCTCTGCTTCTCCTCCCTCTCTGCTGCCTCGGCTCCCTCTCCTCCAACTCTACTGTAATCCAGGAACTGAGATGTGTGATTGATCCCGATGCCGTTTCCTCGGTGACACAGAGAATCTCTGATGAGGACGGTCTTTGTCATCTTAATTGTTTGTTCTGTGACTTCAAATAGCCTGGCGTCGCTTATTATCTCGGGGTGATCTGAGCTGCTGCCAATTTTAATTTATCCACGGAGCCAATTTAGTTGGACGATAAAAACACAACATGTATGGACGCCGCCGGACATTAATGGTCGATTATTGATATAGCCTATAAAATGCTAATTTAAAAGGTGAAAGCGATCGGCTCGGCTGTGCACTCTGAACCATATAAAGGAGCCTACTGTATCGCACGCTCTGAAAGCGACCAGCCATCAAAATAAAACATCCCAGTGGTTTTTACAGCCAGGTTCCTTCAGATCCAGAAGATGTGCAGCAGAATCTACTAAACCATCTCATATTCTGATGCGTGCACATTTTGCGTGCTCCTGTTTCTATCTGGGGTATCAAATCTTGGAAAGCGCCTGTAGTTCATCCTGCGTGGCTGAGCGAAATCCCCATAATCCAAATTCATAAGGAGAGAGGTGGATCCAGCTCCAAATCGATGTTGTCCTTTGCTCTCTTGCGGTCAGTCACACCTCATTTTGATACTAGTCGTAATAATAATTGGTGGCATTTGCAAAGCAAGGTGCTCGGAGGGCGGAGACAAGAGATAGACAGATTCAGAAAGAGAAACGTACGCCTCCAAACCAGGCGAGTCCGCCCTCCCCTCCGCTGTGTAGCTGTGGTGGAGTTTGTAAATGGCCAAAATCAAACAAAAATGACGACGGCCGCCGCCGGACTGCGCCGCAGAAGGTTAAAGTTCATGTCAAGTTACTTGATGGTTGAGTGGACTTCACAGTAGCCTACTCAAGTACAGTCACATCATGATCATGTTCTGCCTGGTCAAAGTAGACAGGGCCGCTGCTGGACTTCCTGGTGCTGGGGGATAAGATGATCTCACATGCCCCCCGCCCCTATCCCCGCAGCTAAAATTAATATTTCTTGCAACATGCAAGTCAAGAAAAAAAACATAATTATGAGAGCTACCCCGCTAGAGGAGACCTGAACAGCCCGGAGGCGTACAAACAGCCTCATGTGTATTTATGTATCATATAATGAGGACAGAAAAAGTGTTATTTACAGAGCTTGCCCCGTATGCTCCCGTTATAGCCTGTTTGAGGAGTGTACTCGGTGCGACAGATCTTCTGTGGGCATCCGAATGAAACCAAAGGTATTTGGGTGAGTAAAACATAATATTTTAAGCTGGAAATGAGGACCGTGGTGTAAAAAACTGAAATTCTCCTTTAAGCTCTGAAATGTTTATTTCTTGTTTCTGTCTGCTACAGAGGCGGGCTGAGAAATAAAGGTTTTCATTCTCAAAGTAACCTACTCAGCATTCATCGCTCAGGTCGTCAGCCATGTTCACTGTTCACGGAAAACTGGAGGAGGGTGACATGCCCCCGCACCACCCCCCCCCCCCCCCCCCGTAGCAAAATGACCATGTCCTCAGTCAGTATATAGAGAGTTAGAGATTTATGGTTAAATGTATGCAGATCTAATTTAAATATGTGCATTGTGTTTGAAAGAGCTATTTCGATGTTGGCAGGTTCCTTTCATCTGTGGCTTTATCTTCGTACTATATAATCACAAAATGGCTGTCGAGCTGAGCACATTTATCTCTGCTCCGATCCACTCCATCATTTGCCAAAACACTTTTCAGGGGTCTGAAAAAACCCTCCCACGGGGTCACAACAGCAATATTTTTACATTTTTAGACCTTCACACTCACAGAGTCATTGTGGCATCATCAGCATCCTTTCCTTGCTTCCCACTGATGATGCCCCCGATGATGCCATCAGTGATGTCACTCAACCCAGACAGATGTCATAAAGGGGGGGGGGGGACAGAGGGGCTGGAACAACTGTTCAGGTTTTCTACCCCATCAGCGTCCCTGGGTGCATGCATGGGAGAAACATGCATGGGAGAAAACATTTAATTTTTTAAAGACAAATGGACAGATGGATGGACACAGAGAGATCGATGTGACAGTCTACGACTCTATACTGGTTATTGACATCACACATGATGTCTTGGGTGTTACAAATACATACTTCAGCATGCGCTGGGACGCGTCATCAGTGATGTTAACTGGGGTCGTGAGGTGTTTCGGGTCTGTCGCACATCATACACCCTCGCCCAGTAGACCCAGCCGAGGCCGATTAAGACTCCGACCCGCATCCCAGAAGCAGCCGCTCACGGATCAGCCCTCCTACTTGCCTGCGGAAGGGCCGATCATGCCCAATCCGCTGCAATAGAGCTAGTGCTACATCGCAGTATTGCAAGACCCTTCGGTGCATGGAGGCTCTAAGGCGCTATGGGTTATCTCCCGGCCACTCACCTCCTTCGTCTCACCAGGCCCTCCCGGGGCAAAGGCATCCAGAGGCAGAGAGGATGCCTCAAGAAGGCCTGTGCGTTGCACGTCATTCGGCTGTGCCAAGCACCTCGCTCTAGCCTGAAGGACCCCTGGCCGCGCCGGTA
>NC_139643.1:26086657-26296657 GCF_964638095.1 Poromitra crassiceps | reverse complement strand
GAGCAGAGAGGGGTGAATGTGGACGGATGAAAGTTGCACGCATGTTGCAGATGACAGAGCAGAGAGGGGTGAATGTGGAGGGATGAAAGTTGCACGCGTGTTGTAGATAACAGAGCAGAGAGGGGTGAATGTGGACGGATGAATGTTGCACGCATGTTGCAGATAACAGAGCAGAGAGGGGTGAATGTGGAGGGATGAAAGTTGCACGCGTGTTGCAGATAACAGAGCAGAGAGGGGTGAATGTGGAGGGATGAAAGTTGCATGCGTGTTGCAGATAACGGAGCAGAGAGGGGTGAATGTGGATACATGAAAGTTGCACGCGTGTTACAGATAACAGAGCAGGGAGGGGTGAATGTGGATGGATGAAAGTTGCACGCGTGTTGCAGATAACAGAGCAGAGAGGGGTGAATGTGAATGAATAAAAGTTGCACGCGTGTTGTAGATAACAGCAGAGAGGGGTGAATGTGGACGGATGAAAGTTGCAAGTGTGTTGCAGATAACAGAGCAGAGAGGGGTGAATGTGGAGGGATGAAAGTTGCACGTGTGTTGCAGATAACAGAGCAGAGAGGGGTGAATATGCACGGATGAAAGTTGCACGCGTGTTGCAGATAACAGAGCAGAGAGGGGTGAATATGCACGGATGAAAGTTGCACACGTGTTGCAGATAACAGAGCAGAGAGGGGTGAATATGCACGGATGAAAGTTGCACGCGTGTTGCAGATAACAGAGCAGAGAGGGGTGAATATGCACGGATGAAAGTTGCACGCGTGTTGTAGATAACAGCAGAGAGGGTGGGCAACAGAAGAGGGGAGAGGACAAGGGAAGGAGTACAGCACAGAGTACACCACCTACACTCGTCGCCATGGCAACTACCACACTAGAAGGAGTGATAATGCAGTCCCTTCTCTTCCTATTCTGAAAAGTGTTCAGTACTGTAGGCACTGTGCTGTATGTTGGGTTGGAGACAACACTACTGGTATTTGTTGGTGCAGATGACATAAGTCTTTTAGAAGTGTAACATTTGGGTTGATGATTTTGAATTTGACCGCCTGCTACATCCATCTATCTATTATCTCTGCAGGAGTGACTTGATCATCTACAGAACTGTGTATATATAACTCCAAAGATATACAAGTCTGATGAAGGCATGCATAATAATGTTAGATTACAGTGGAACAATATGTGAATATGTGAGGATTTAATGATGAGAAATGTGTTATGAAATTGTGTCCTTAGCCATCTTTCCCTGTGCCTCTCATCCTCCTCTGGAATCTCATGTTGTTTTGTCTAATCGGGTTGGTTAACTGTTCAGTGGCTGCAGTTGATCATGCAAAAAGCACTGCTCTTACCTAACGCTGTCAATGTCAATGACATGTCATTCTTGCTAATAATCATGCAGTGGCCAGGAGCAAAGAGGGGTTAAATGCTGGGCAGACGCATCATACGCTCTTCATAAGGGGGAGGGGATGGACAGACGGACGGACGGACGACTTGGATTCAAAAAAGGAAAAAAAAAGGGACTGGAATTTGGACCCAGACTGGCACATGAGCGACCCACACATCACACATCACACCCTGCCCCTCGTGAAGAAATGCGTATATTGTTTTCTTTTTTGAATATTTTATTTTCAATTTTAACAATATATATGAACAAAAATGAACAAGCTCAGACACAGTAATGGAAAACAAACAAACAAACAAACAAACAAAAACATACATATATCAACAGTTATCATAATGTGGTGCTACCATCCATATAAGGTGCTTCGCGCATGGGGTCCCGCGCAAGGCGTCCAACAGAAACCAGCCAGGCAAGTCACCCACCGCCCCTAACCTCGTCGAGGTAGGCCAGAAACGGGTCCCAAATAGTTAGAAACTTTTTAAGTGAGTTGGTTCTCAAGGATCTGAGCCTCTCCATCCTTATAACAGAGATCATGTCCGTCAACGACAGTTAGAAAGAAGGTGAAGAGGGGGACTTCCATTCTTTCAGAATTAGTTTTTTTGGCAACAGTTGTCAAGAAATGCGTATTACTAGAGAATCTTCAAAATGTGTGTGGCTTTTGTTCTTCTTCATAAATTGGGTGAAATATTGAGTATCCCAACATTTCAAGCCTATAGTATAAAACAGAGTTGTAATGCTGCCTTCATGTGCTCCTTATAAGCCCCTACTTCACAGTTCAGAAGGTATAAATTAAATAGGACTTGTTTTGACTCTTTTGGCGGGAAACAAAATGGATTACTGGTACATGGCGGTTGTTTTAATTAATAAATCCAGCAGGAGATACTGCGGCACTTTGTGGTGCAGCAGTAGGAGAAAACATTCAAAGTTCAACAAAGGGGAACGAAAAACACAATATCACAAGTGATTTACATAGCATGCAAAACAATAACATCATACATCACTTTTACTGTCAATTGTTGACGTGGCCTCCATGCTCTCAAATCATGATTATGATGATACTGTATTTCTGACAACCCTTGAAGGCAGCACAATAGCTACAATAGGTGGTAAAATTAGGCCGCTGATGTCATGCTGGCATAGCTTGTTGCCATGATTTTCATTCTCGTCCTATCAGGTAAACACATTTGTGGCATTTGGTTGCATCAGCCTCACCGGACGTTTTTCAGCCCATTTATTTGGCAGACTGGTGTGATTAATACACAACAGGCTGTCACTGTCCACTCAGCGGATGACAAAAGCAGGTTGGTTGTTGGATGGCCCATCGGGAAAACTTCCGATATTCCAGATGGAGCCATCCACCTCTGCTCTTCACTTCACCAGCATTGTTCACATCATGATACTGTCAAGACAATCTGCCAGCAAACAGCAGCCAGAACCTTGATCTTTTCACGTCTAGGCATTCAGTCATGCAGCCCGGTGCATATGGGGAGATCATGATTACTCAAAATTAGCTACTGTAGCCTAGCCTGGGTAAACCCAGCCTCCACGTGACCTCCATGTAACTATCTATCGCTACATACTAGTCTGTGACGTCACGTTGAAGGCTGGCTTCACCCAGGCTAACTGTAGCCTTATATGTTTGTATCTATTAATGTAATTCTTTCATAGGCTTCATTCAACATAAAAAATAGATACTGTTAGTAGGCTGGATGCAGCTAATGTGCAATGTTTGTCCCTAGATGGGCTTTCAGTTGCCCATCACTTTACCTGTTGGTGGATTAATTAGCATCAGCTTTATCTCCACACCTTCGCCAAGGAGCTGAAAGGCTACAGAATTTGAAGTCACTTTGACACCAGCATTTTCAGATGTTTTAGTAGGAGATTAGGAGACTTGAGGAACGTTATGTGACCACTCCCCCCCTCCATGAGAACCATCATAGTTCCCAATTAAAAATATCCAAGCTGTAGACTAGCCTGTCAAAAGCTTTATAGTCCAGTCAATCTGTGGTTTGAGATAGAACAAATTGCAATAGTAATCATTCAATGTTTTATGTGATCCCTAGGGTCATATCAATAACATATTAAAAGTATAAGATTATATATTTAGTGGATCAATGTAAATTCAGGGGTTGAAGTCTGGGCAGCCTTCTTGTCACTGTCTCACATAAAGAAGTGAGTACCTCTGCTTCTGAACATGTTTTTTAGGGTGTTCTTTCACATAAAACCATCAGATATGACCTGTTCTGAATGTATTAGTATCCTTACCCCAAAATTACCTTTAAAAAAAATCCAAACAAAGTCAATAAAATCAGGTTATAAACGTTTTATTACCATTGAATTTTCTGTACATACAAATTTGTCTTGGTAAGCTTGAAACATGCCTTGACTGTTAGGCCAACATGTAATCTTCACTCCATGTCCTCATCCAAATGATGTGCCGACATATTGGCGCACACACCTCTGCACTCTGAACAGGCTCGGGAGCAATCAAGTCCTTGACGACGGCATCTGCAGCGCACAAGCTCCAACAAGGACTGAGGAGCAGGGTCCTGGTCAGAATGGATGGGAATAAGACATGAGTCTTGGATCCTCCAGCCCTATTCCTCCGGTGTTAGCAAGTTTCCCCTCCATTCCTGAACCTGATGGTACACTCTGAAGCTGTGAAACATGGCAGACGAAGATGTTGGTGGCAAGTTTGCGAGGGTGGATAGCTGTTTTGCTGAAAATGTCACTACCAAAGTGACTCTGAATTTGTTTTTTCATGAAGCAAAAGCTGTATGGCTCCTCATCATCTCCTAGGTAGTCCGTCATCCTGCTGATAAGGTCATGTATTGTCATCTGCTCCTCTTCACTGTGGCGCAGATCATCTACAACTTTCAAAAAAGCATCAGCACGAGAAAGGGACTGGGGCCTCCCAGTTTTACGCCTTTTTGAGCCATCACTGTCTTCATCTAGAAAACACTTGGGGACTTGTCTTCCAGTTCTGAAGTTGCCGTTGCACGTCTTGTGGTATACTGCGTCGGCAGCATGAAGGTCATTCACATATGCCAATCTTCCTCTCACTATATCAGACCAATGGTCCGAACGCTTGGTGCAACATTCAAGTAGCTTTGTCTGGAAATCTTTGGTCCTGACAGGAATCAGTTTGGTTCTTTTCTCTTGCCTGCATATCTGTCATGCACCCCACAAAACAAACAGTGATCTTTGTATGAAAATGAGGGGCCAGACGATCTCCGCTTACAACCAACTACCCCTGCTTCGATACGTTGCTGCTGTTTCTTGAATTGTTCTATTTCATGTGGGTTGATGAATTTCCTCCTGCATTCTACATGAACCACTTGGCCAGGAACTATGGTTATGCCTGCGTTGCGTTGATCGCTGGCTCTGAGAATGGCATCACATCCCTTCTGGGTTAACTTGACAGTCGGTGCTTCATCAGATTTTTGGTTCCCACAGAATACACACTCAGCCATCTCCATCTGGAACAAAGGCATTACACAAGGCACACTTTTATACTTTTGCAACATGTGCCTGGCGGGGAACTGCCCATTGGTCCGACCTCCCATTAGTCCAACCATTAGCGTTAAGGTTAGGGTTAGGGTTTTGGGTTAGGGACATTGAGCGGTCGGACTGGGTTATGGTTAGGGTGAAGGTTAGGGTTATGGTTAGGGTTAAGGTTAGGGTTAGTGGTTAGTGGTCAGACTAATGGATGGTCGGACTAATGGGAGGTCGGACCAATGACATGGACCCGGGGGGCGTGGGGCGCAGTGGATCAAACCATTGTGAGTTAAAGTAATACACAATTTCTTGCGATTTTACATATATATTTTTATATACAGTATTTGGTTTGTATTCTACATTAAATAACCCAATTCATTTAAAGAGATGGTATAAACACAGAGCTGTCAAAGGCTTCATTTATTTTTTGGAAACTAACATAAGTCATAGGCTATAGACTACTGCAGAAACTGACAAATAATCTAGTTACAAGAAAACATTAATTCATTTTGAGTATCATAGTTATTTTATATTCTCTAACACCTTTTGCTTTGGCATCCTACCTGTTTCTATGTTGTGCTAACAGGAGGCTATCATCTTCAATCTGTTGAAAACATCTCACTTAAGCTTTGCGAGATATAGCATACCAAGTGCTAAACACAGTTTCAGAGAGAAAGACAGAGGCCTTCGGCACACAAAATATGACATAGAACGTTAGCCAACCTAAACCTAGCTAAAACAACAGTTGTTAGCTAGCTACATAAATGTAGGTCACATACCTTTTTAGCTGTGACAAGCACCTCTATAGGTCCATCAGTTGGTTGGTCGGTCAGTTGGTTGCTCCACACACACAAAAAGTTGCCGTTATTGCGTATATGCACTTGTTGACTTCCACCTCTGTTGGAGACACACCTGTGCTGTTTTTATTTGGACTTGTATTTGCCCACAAATTGTGCAATGCTGCAAAGCTATGTCAAGCTGGACATCGCACCATACAAGTACTACTGTGACCAGTTTTAAAAGAGCCCTAAAATACTGGCTCCACAGAAATGCACTTTAAATTACTGGCTTCATGGCAATGCACTTTACATTCATTTTATAGCCTTTTTATTTCTTTTAGTCTTTTTATAAGTGATACATTGCCCTGTTGCTATTTGCTTGATCTGCTGCTATTTATTTTTTCTTGAGTTCCTTTAATGTAACCTTTAATGTAACCCTCTTTTATGTTTCTTTTAAATTGTTTTAAGTGTTTTATGTTTTATATGCCTCGTCTTACTATATGTTTTATGTGAGGACCACAATGGAAATAAGCCCTCTGACTTTTTTGTGTTTTTATCCTCGGTGATTGATATATTGTCTGTTCTTTCATTACTATATGTACTGTTGTGTTATTTTATTTTATCACCAAATTCATTCATTCATTCATCATCCCAATCGCATCGTCCCACAGACTGTGGTATGTAGTGCATGCTGGCAGGTTGGAATATACTACTTGGGCACACAAACCAAATGCAACTATGCAGACAGAGCAGATATTTTTTTACTTAGTCTTTAATTAAATATTAGATTGTAAACATTGAGAGATTTAAATATTCGATTTTTACTAAATTCTGACTTAAAAAAGGTAGTAGTACCTCAAATACAGGTATAATACATTAGAATATCCTCTGAAAAAGTATTTTATTGGAAAGATTGACCCCAAAAACCTAGAAAAAGACACCAAACATGTTGGATAGGTGTACATAGACCCTCTAATATTAACACCATTTTACCCAGACTGCGTTACTCTAAAACATGGAAAATTTGCTTTTGACCTTGGAAAATAGTATGTTCCACTAAATCCATGAAGTTATACTTTTAATATATGATGTAGGTGGGTATTAGGACCAATAAAAACTATGAAACATTACTATTGCAATTACTTCTATGTTGGGCCCTTTTTTGAGTTAGATTGACTGGACTATTAGTGGTATGCGACGCGTAGGACCTAAACCCTGGTTCACAAAGCTGATACCTGCACAACAAACAAGCTGGTGATACAGTAGCTAACAGCATTCACCAAGAGAAAAACAGACAGCTGGAAAGTCAAGACATTAAAACAGGGAAAGACAAATGTGCCAGTAAATAACAGGCACAGTGAGGCTACCTGTAAATATGACATAAGGCCCATAAAGAGGTGATATTCAAGGAAATACACTTCAGCTCTGTCCAGTCCAGCGTCAGTGGAAACACGGCACATTGCTTTCTACACACCTCAGCGTGAAGTGCCTCAAAAAGTTCCCATTCATCCCTATGACAATAGGAAGACTTGAAGGTAATTTTCTGAAACTTTTGTCAGTTCAAACTTGCACTGACATCTGTGTTCCTGTCTGCTTTAACTCGTCAGAACAAGCAACTCTGCCATTTTCTATCGGGCTATATTTCTTTCATCAGTGCACACAGGAAAGGCTGGGTTTGCAGAACTTCAAAGGAGGAGGTTAGGAATCAGGGACACGGCTTCTGAGATCATGCATCGTCCGGGAACCGAGCCCGAGTGAAGCACTTAGCGGGTAGCTTTTCTCACCACCACACCGCCATCGCTTTCTTTAAGACCAGCTCGTAGGTTAGAAAACGGCAAAGATTCGCATCAGCAGCCTGGTTACTTATGGCCATTGGCACAGATGACAGAATGAAGACGTGGGGGGAAGGCGCTCAGCAAGGTGCTCTGCTCACCGGCATCAGGACTTTACTGCAACAGCAAGAGGAAATCTGCCTGAGCACAACATGATCCTTTCTGGCAGCAAAGGCAAAGTGGGATTTGGGGGGGGGGGGGGGGCGAGGCATTCCGAAAAAGGTAGCATTTCTGCATGCACCATCTGGTGAGGACTACATTGCCTTGGTGACAGCCAGCGGGATTTGTCCCTGAGACCCCAAAGGAATTTGAGCTTGGCTTGACCGATCAGCCATGACAACACATTCACCTTCATCAAAGTCACCAGGAATTCCCAAGCAGTAAAGAATGTATTCAGGCAGAAGCCAAGCATGGCTTTTTTCTTTCAATGGTGAAAGTGGAAGGTGATTATTTGACGTTCGCCTTTAAGCAGAAGGAAGACTGAAACTTAAGTGATGAACTTTCAGACAATTCACTTAAAAAAAAAAAAAAAAAAAAAAAAAGCCTTTTGGATTTATACTCTGGACACATTAGCCACGAAACGGTGAGATGAGGCCTTTGATTTGAGACCAGAGACTCACCTCTATTCTGATGGCTTCCTCTCCTCAACATCGTATGTTCAACTCTCTTCTAATTCATGTCCTTTATGCTGCTTGTTTTTCCAGATCATTATGCTGTCTGACCCATTGTGTTTATTTGTTATTCCATATAAAGGCCATTCATTTATTTATTTATTGTCATAATATTTCCAAGTTCCTACTGGCTCACACTTAAATGATTTTTAAATGATTTTTTTTCACCGTCAGTTTTCCACAACTCAAAGGCAGAGATTGGGGATACTTTTGATGCCAAAAATCAGGATAATCCTGGTCTCACTGGAGGGGTGGAATTGTAATTCAATCAGGAGAGGCCAGTTGGTAGGATTAGACAAACTTTATTTAGCAATCGGCATGCATGGCAAATACTTTGGCGCTTGACTCCATTGGCCAGTGGCGCTGCTCTTGAGGCAAGAGGAGGGCACCTGCATAGGCTAGGAGACCCCCCCCCCCGTGGGGGATCAGGAGTCAAGACTCGTTGGTGGCGGACTGGGGAGGTGGGTGGGGCAAAACAACGCTTCGGAGGCCGGCTTCAAGGGAGATGGACTGCCGTGAAGCTGCTGCTGCTATGATCGGCCAGAGAGAGAGAGGTGACGTAGAACCCTTGCTATATATATGAGGATTAACTGACGTCATATTTGACGTCATAGCAGACGTCATACTAGGACTTTTGACTGACCACGTTATGCTAGAACTTGACTGTCGTCAGGGGATGATCGGATTATGCGTGAGTGGCCTTCTGCTTGAACTATGGTCTGGAGACCTCACTTCAATCAGGAGAGGCCAGTTGGTAGGATTAGACAAACTTTATTTAGCAATCGGCATGCATGGCAAATACTTTGGCGCTTGACTCCATTGGCCAGTGGCGCTGCTCTTGAGGCAAGAGGAGGGCACCTGCATAGGCTAGGAGATCCCCCAAAAGGAAGATCTGATTACCGGAGGTTAATTGAGATCTGCAGGCGCCAGTAGTTGATTGCACTTTTCCGGCCTTCGACCTTTTTAGCGACTTACAGCTATTTGCGGCTGGCGCTCCCAACTTGGTCGGGCCTTCGATCTTGCTTTTCCTGCCTTCAACCTTTTTAGCGACTTACAGCTATTTGCGGCTGGCGCTCCCAACTCGGTCGGGCACCTCGCGATAGCGCTTCCCAGCTTGGCCTACCTGGCCGCCTTGGCGCTTCGCGATTGTACTTTTCCGGCCTTCGACCTTTTTAGCGACTTACAAGCTATTTGCGGCTGGCGCTCCCAACTCGGTCGGGCCTTTGATCTTGGTACGTACTTTTCCTGCCTTCGACCTTTTTAGCGACTTACAAGCTATTTGCGGCTGGCGCTCCCAACTCGGTCGGGCACCTCGCGATAGCGCTTCCCAGCTTGGCTCACCTGGCCGCCTTGGCGCTTCGCGATTGTACTTTTCCGGCCTTCGACCTTTTTAGCGACTTACAAGCTATTTGCGGCTGGCGCTCCCAACTCGGTCGGGCCTTTGATCTTGGTACACTAATGTTTGACTTGGGCTTCCCGGCTTGGCCTACTTGGCTGCCTTGGCGCGACTACCCTGACTTTCTCCGACTCTCTCTTTCTCTATCCCCCCCAAAAATGAGCCGGGGAATTTACTGCGCCTTACTGGGCGCCATGCTTACGGGGAGCCACCACCAACGAGACATTTTAAAGTCCGGGACACTGTTCGTTGCCATGCTCGCCGATTAAGGGAGGAGGGTTCTTTGGGCCGCCAGTACGGCCGCCTGCTCCGGGCGGATGTGGCTGGAGAATGCCGATGAGGGCCAGCGGCCCATTTGCTGGAGGGAGGCGGAGGACACTCCTTGCTCGGCGGCCGAGGTGGCCGCTCCGATCCTGAAGGAGTGGCTGGAGTAGTTCTTCGTCGGGAGGTTGCATTGCTGGAGCGTCTGCTTGAGGTGCAGGGTGAACCAGGATCTTGTCATGTGGTGACAGGGTGCGATGAGGAACGGGGGAGCCGAGGGGCCGGTCCGGGGCGGTGACGGCCGGTGATGATGTCATCAGATGGCAACCATCTTTTCCCCCTGAGCAAGCGCCCGTTTGCTACGGACTGCTCATAGCCCTGCTGGCGCAGCTGGGGCCAGACCACGGGGGAGTCTGGGCAGATTCACGGTGATTGACGGGAACCGGCTTGGAGAAGCGCTGAAGCTGGAGTGCCGTAGCCTCTCGGGCACTCTGGGCAGACTGAAAGGTCCATGGGGCGAACGGTTCATTCTGGTGGCAGCAGCTGAAATGTAGTGCTTAATGCATGAGATATAAAGAAACTGGTTAATAAACAAGTGAGAGAAAGCGATGGTTTCACCGCCTTGCAAGTGCACCATGGACTGCTAGTTGCAACCCGCAGTGATATGTTATGGTTGGCCACATATAGCGATGGGGTTCGCAGCCTCTTGTTACCTGACTAGCGTGACACTGTATCAATTATTTTAGCTTTGGTATTGTTTATGGTTACGAAGGGGCAAAGCCGTCTCTACTTTCTGAGACGGCTGAGGTCCTTCAACGTCTGCCGGACCATGCTGAGGATGTTCTATGAGTCGGTAGTGGCTAGTGCCTTCCTGTATGCTATTGTGTGCTGGGGCAGCAGGCTGAAGGCAGCGGATGCCGACGACTCAACAACTGATCCGTAAGGCCAGGGACATTGTGGGGCTGGATCTGGGCTCTCTGACTGCGGTGTCAGAGAAGAGAACGTTGACCGGCTACGTTCCACCATGAACAATGACTCGCACCCACTCCACGGCGTGCTAGTCGAACACAGGAGTACGTTCAGTGAGAGACTGATTCCGCCTAGATGCAGTACGAAGAGGCCCGGGAAATCATTCCTGCCTGTGGCCATTGGTCTATTTAATGCCTCTCTTAAAAGAGCACCTCGGAGACGCTCAGTCTCCCTGAGACTGAGCCAGCCGATAGGTCAACTGTGCCTGGCTGAGCCACGTGTAGCGTATAGGGCAAGCCGACTTAATATAGTCCAGGGTGCAATAATGGTAATTGACACGGAATGTATACTTGCCTGACGTATTTTGTATTTTGCTACTTAGACATTCCACTTATTTTTGCTTCTAGCGCATTTACTAGTTATTCTATGCTATGTTGTGTTTTTCTGCTTATTGCTTACTACTGCATTTGCATTGCATTTACTACTGTTTATTTTATTTTAAGCTATGTGTGTTCTGTGAGCGAGCTACTGTAACTTGTCCCAATTTCCCTTCGGGGATCATTAGAGTCATTCTGATTCTGCTTCTGAAGAAATGCCGGAGGCATTTTACTTTGAAATTCGTTGAGCACAGGAAGTGGTGTATTAAGACCGGGTAGCTTGACACGGAAAAGACGTCAGCATTCCCTACGCGTCTGCGTGATTTCTAACCCCACATGGGATAAGCAATAACCACGCCCTGTGGCGCTGGGATTGGCCGGGAGCATTGAAGCTTGGGACTAAAGCACCTGGGTTTTTTTTTTTTTTTTTTTTTTCATCTTTTAAAATAAAGATGTTTAAAACTATTGCTTGTTACATTTTCAGTGCTGTACCTTTTCTCTGGGTAAGAATTGAGCTTGAAATTAACGATATGATACATTATATTATATGAGCTATGGTGAACACAACACGCCGTTTATATTATTGCATGTTTTTTGTAGATTGTGTACATTGTGTAGATTACAATTATTATACTTATTATTATTATTATTATTATTACTATGCTAAGGAAGGTAGGTGACCATAATTCATTTCAATGTCCGCTCTCAATGTCCGCGCTCGAAATCGCTGTCCATTCTCAAGAGCTATTCAGTTGGTTCATGAAATCGCTGGGCTGCGTGCCCTCCAGTGTTGCTCCTGGCTTCGGTCTGGGAGTTGTGCAGTAACGCTCATTCTAGCTGATGCTCAGACGAGCTCCATGGGCCAGGGGTGTTAGAATGGCCCCTTGCGTGGTTATTATTATTATTATTATTATTATTAAATTGTGACTCCCGCTGGCCATTTGCCAGAAAGCGATTTCTCTTCATGAAATCGCTGGGCTGCGTGCCCTCCAGTGTTGCTCCTGGCTTCGGTCTGGGAGTTGTGCAGTAACGCTCATTCTAGCTGATGCTCAGACGAGCTCCATGGGCCAGGGGTGTTAGAATGGCCCCTTGCGTGGTTATTATTATTATTATTATTATTATTATTAAATTGTGACTCCCGCTGGCCATTTGCCAGAAAGCGATTTCCGCCAGCGTTGCCAGACGTACGATAATTATCGTATGTGTACGATAATTTCGACCTCTGTACGATGTACGATCGACGATCCCAAAATCCCCCGCGCCGCGCTGGGGAGGGGGCGTACGATAGTTTCACTCCAAAAACGATAATTTTGACCCTCTGGTACGATAATTCAACATTTGCCATCTGGCAACACTGATTTCCGCTTAGGCGTCGGAAATGGCAGGCTGAGATGCCCACTGGATAGAATGGTCAGATCACGGCCGAATAACTAGTCAGTCAGCCTCGCTTTATTTAGTCAAAGCACGAGGGACACCTACGGTACATGTGGTGTTTTCAGAGCAGTGTAAGACAGTATTTCTGTTTGGTGAGGCGGGCCGTTGCGGGCGGACGGAGTGTTAAATAGATGAATACGTCTGAATTTTACTGGACTGGTAGATTGCCCGTTTAAATACTGAAGTAATGATACTTTCTCTCATGGGTCCTTTCGCGTCCACGGGTGGCTGGTCCTCCGGGGTATGCTCGGTGTGCTGTGGTCGTCGGCCCCGTCCTTGGTAGGGCCTGGGGACGCGATGATCGCGGTGCGGAAGCCTGGATGCTTGGACGCCTAGACACCCGTCCGATGAAGAATAGTGGGGCTGCATGCAGCTGCTTGCTGGACGAAAATGTTAGTCACTGATTGTCAGTCTGAAAGTCTGTTGTTGACGTCATAGCAGACGTCATACTAGGACTTTTGACTGACCACGTTATGCTAGAACTTGACTGTCGTCAGGGGATGATCGGATTATGCGTGAGTGGCCTTCTGCTTGAACTATGGTCTGGAGACCTCACTACCACACACAAACACAAACACGCACGACAAAACGTCATAACAGATTTGTCCGAAAGAGAGATACAGTGGGTCTGTTAAAATGCAATTCTTGATTTTGCAATCTTGTCGTGATATCAGACTGACCGTGAATTGCAAAAAAAGGATTAGAAATTATGCACACAGAATTCTGGTTCAGATTAAAAAGACTCCTGATAAACACTGTCCTGAATCAGTCTTCATGGCAGTGTGATGTAGATGTAAAACTATTATGCGTTATGAAAGTGTTATAAACCAGAGTTCATGGTTATAAATGATACACACATTCATTTTTGTCTAATAAAAGAATCTGATTTATTCCAAGTTTCAAATATTTTATTTTTGTTCAGAGATACATCTGTAGAAATTTAATATTTTAACAGTAAAAAAAAGAAAAAGAAATCAAGAAACATCAAAGCTGATGAAGACTTATTTTAATTCCTAAGGACATTGTCTGGTTAACTTGGATCTGCTAATCAAGGTATACATTTACAAGATCAGCACACAGTGCCATCGGCATCACAATACTTTTATTGTTTCTTCTTCTGGAAGTTTAAGGGAAAGGAAGGGAATTGACTTATTCTTCCTATTGTTAATATTGGTTATGAGTTCTTCAATGAGTCGCCCCCCCTAAAAAAATATAAAAAAAATAACAAACTTGGCAGCCGAAGCTTAGATGTATTGTGTTATCAACAGTCAATGTCTGTAGCATTGAAAATATTCTCAAGTGACCAATCTACAACTGCACTTGCACTGCAATTTCCACATTTCTGTCATTTAAAGTCTGTTGACGGTCCAACTCTTGGCATTCGTGGTGCCAGGGATATTTTGAATACATCAAGATCAAAGCTGTTAGAGCTTCAAACTGAAGTGATTGGTCCATTCAGAAGATTGACTAATTGATGGCCTTGTTCATCCACTCAAGCTTATGAACGCTTATTCAACTGTTCTGTTTCCTTGTTTGACAGTTGGCACATGGTTGGAAACAACTCTCTTACCAGGCCTTTTGTTGTGCTTTTCCCTCATGTTCACTCAGTCAAGTCACTGCCTGAACAGAGATACAAAAAACGGACCAAAACAACTCCAAGGCCTATTTCCTCTATTCCTTGTGGGATTACACTATGTTCCACCTGCACTCTGCTTGACAAGCATTTTCTGGCGGGCACCCTTGGGTGCTGAGGCATCGAGTCCTGTCACCGCTCCCGAAGTGTTTGGGAATCCATGAGCTGTCACGTATTTGCGGTAGGCTTCCCGGATGATGCGGAAGGCCCGCGTGTTGGCGTAGGGGATGTCGGTGACCGGGTCTCGGTACAGCGCCGCCTTGTGGGTGACGGGACATACCTCCTGGACGGGCGGCTGGGGGCTGGCCTGTGCATTGTGGGTAAAGGCTGCCTCGAAAGCCTCCTCGTCACTGAATGTTATATAGGTACGGGAGCACAAGCCTCCGGCGGGCTGCTGGGAAGATGTGGTGGGATTTGCCGGTGCAGTCTGAGGAACATCCTGGTCCAAACTGTGGCAAAAGAATGAATAATGAAAAAAAGAAATGACACCATCTTACATAAACTACTAGAAATTAGCGCACACTCATTTGTAGGGTGGAGACTCTGCAGACGATGCACCATTGGGCGCACATTCTTTGACCAAACTCAAAATTCAGAAAATGCCAAAATTCGGCAGTGCACTCTGTTGGGTCCCCCCAGCAGCGCACCCCCCCCCGCACCCCCAACGGTTCTCGAGATAAAGCACATTTTGTGTTGCCAGTGCGTGGCGCTATGACTATGTGCATGTCTGAAATTTGGCACCACTCTCCGTCGGGTTCCTGACAGCGCACTGCCCAAGGTTGAAGTCGATCGGATGAGCAGTTCTCGAGATAAGCCGCTTTTGGTGTTGCCAGAGGGTGGCGATATGACTACCCTCGTGTCCGAAATTCGGCACCGCACTCCAGCAGGTTCCCAGCAGCGCACTGCCCAAGTTGTAAGTCGATTGGATGAACGGTTCTCAAGATAAAAAGCTTTTTGTGTTGCCAGTGGGTGGTGCTATGATGACTATGCCGGTGTCCGAAATTCTGTACCGCACTCCGTCAGCTATACTGTGGCTGTGTGGAGTAAACAACTGATACGTTGAGTTGAGACTCGCCTATAAGCTTACTTACTAGCTTACTAGCAGTTTTTGTTTTGCAGAGACAGGTTTCCAAACCAGGACACCAAGGAAAAAGACAAAATTGCTCCAATAAAAGCCCGGCAAAAGAGGGTCATCACAGTTTTATCAATGTGAAAACAGGACGGTTTTCTGAGACAAAACAAACGATGTCCCTTTTTACACACTGCCTCACAATTCTTCTCAAAGGTCAATTTAGAGTCTGGCTGTCCTAAGATACTCATGTCCCAAGATAGAATAAGATATATATAATATATAAGATAGCTTTCTACTCCACAGCATGGTCTTTAACTCATTGAGTGCCAAGGACGTCGATCGACGTCAAAGTAAATAGTGACGTAGAGTGCCAAAGACGTCGATCGACGTCAAATGCGTTTTTTGACGGTGGGACGTGGATCAAAGCCTCCTGCATCTCCTGTACAAATATTGTAGCTATTGAAGGTGTATAACCTATTTTACGGACTCATTAGGTGGCGACAGTGCTCTCCAGATTAGAGAAAGGTCCAGAAAACAGCAGGAAAAAGCCCCGTGATGAAAGAGAAACCGCTCATGCTGCAGCCAGAGCCATATAGATTGCTCTGGCTGGAGTTAACGTTGGCTGCGAACAGCAGTCAATCCGCGCCCACAACTGAGCCTCTCTGTCTCTGCTGTATAGTTTCTGCACACGATTAGCCGCCAGAAAAGCAGCACCCGACGCCGAAGGGCCAAACCATTGTCAGCAGTCCGGTTTGGCTTTATGGCAGTCGCGCTGGGAGCCGGCGCACAAAAACGGAGCACTCCGAAAATAGACTGGGTGCGTGTTAGGCTGTGTGTTAGTGTGGGGAGGAGTTTGCTGCTGAGGGGGGGAGAGGGGGGTGGGGCACGCAGGGCACCACACAACTACACCACGTCACTACATCAGAAAATATTATCTTCAGACTCAGTGAATGTGCTTGAAATGCTTCATTTCACAAAAGGCGGAATAACTCAGCTTCTAATTTGAAACGCATGTTTTTGCTCAAAACAACCTATCTTCTCCGGCTCATAACTAAAGAACGGAAAATGGTATCAATAAACTTTTTTTTGCTGATGATACAATAGAGTCAGCTCGTTCTTTGTGCGTGTTCGGTGTTTACATAGTAATATCACACAATATTCTGTGGGCCTCGAGAAATCACTGAAAACGCTCTGAAACTCTGGCACTGGGAGCGTCCGTTCTCCAAAAGTGGCTGGCACTCAATGAGTTAATGATGGTAGTATCATAAATTGCTGCATGAGTTGTGAAACCTATAATCATATATTTTGTTTTGGATCGGTTTGAATGAATGTGATCAAATGTTGTTTACTTTCATTCTTTGTGTTCTCGTTGTCAAAAAAAGCGAACCAAAAGCTAACTCAACAGATTGTGACTCAACTCAAAATACTGGTGAGCTTCATGGCTAAAACATGGGGCATATTATTAGGATGCTGTAATTACATGGTAAATAAATGCATTAAGAATAGCACAACCACTTAAAATTCTTCACTGTATGGCACTGAAAGAAAACTCATTTCTCAGTCGATTAGCAGCGTTCAACAGGAGAAAGAGCTGTGAAGGCTTTTTCACAGCTAAACACAATTAGCCAGAGTTTCTCTGATCATCATGTCACCCTCTGGTGGTTGCATTACTTGTCCGCAATTTTACGCTAAAATTATATTAGTTTGTTCAATTAAACATAACATGACAGGCAATTTACACAATAAAACAAACGTATCAATTTGAATAACGTGTGCTGGTAAAAAACAAGTTTTAAAAATACAATGTGAAATTCTGAACTGTATTTTTGGTTAGGTCGGCAAGAGGGAGTAAACACAGCACCGTGTTAACTGTTGTTGAGAAATATCACCGAATTACATGATTATTAATCATGGACAATATATTGAATTAATCAATGATTGTGAAACCAAATCAAAACACCAAACATAGTCACCTAATCCCTCAACCTCCCCTGAGAAGCTGAGCTTCAGGTCAATGCATTTCCAGCCTTGAAAGAGTGGACTACTTCACGCAGACACAAAAAGTGTATAAAAGGTTTGGAAAGCTCTGCCCTCGTTTGTGAAGGCTGAGAGTCTAGATAGAGATCATACTACTTACATGACATGACATGACATGACATGACTTACCCTTCAACATCCACATTCTCTTCTTTTAGGATGGAATGAGACACGAGGGGCATCAGCACCGAATGGTAACGGATGGTCGGTCCTTCAAAACGCCGCTTCTTGTGGACTTGTTTCTTCTTGTCCGCCTCCAGCCGCTCATAGTTCTCTTCAGAAACAACATAAATAGAGGAATTCATATTTCAAGTATGTTGTTATTTATCATAATATTTTCTTAAGACACGATGTATCGGTAAAGTAATATATAGTTATTGTCTGTTAGGATTTTGGGTATTACTTCCTATCGCACGTTTGCCAAGAATATAGGCTACATTTATTTGTGTCAGATACAATATCCGCTATTTGTTCCCACTCAAACTTGCAACTAACATACTATTTACATTGTAACCATGTCCATCACTATCTCATGCGTGTCCATAGGACTCCAGTAAATCTACATTGCACCTCACTACCTCAAGACTTAAGGTCCTTACACACCGAGCACGTTTTTTTCGTGCGATAAATTCGCACGTCAATAATATTTTCCAAACCTATATCAGTCAATGCAACCGTGCATACCAACGGCAAAGTTTCGCCCAGCGTTATTGCGGTGTTTATTTTTTCGAACCACGGTCGATTTTTCAGAAATTCGCTTCCGACGTGTACACATCTGTGGCTGTGATTGACAGGTGGGTCAAAACTTGCATCGCAATTTCGTGCCGTATATTCGCATCGCTCTTGATGTGTAAGGACCTTTATACTCGTTTCAGTGGACGATCTCACTACTATAATAAAGCAGCGGTGCACAGTTGCTCAACTGCCGAGCAGGCGGGTGCGCGAACCGTGAAAGATATGGGCACGCAAAGCACGCAATATTTCTAGTTAAGATAATTCTGAGGATCTTCATCATCTCAAATATGTATATTTGGTATTTCTACTGTCACTTATCCCATTTGTGCAATAACATTTCTTTGTGATGTTTGCTGACTTTATAACAAAAAACCCTCTGAAATAGTTCTACTGCTTTTACTAGACAAGCACTTCAAAATGCAAAAATGATCAAGTCAGATAATGTGCAATCACGTTAGTCACCTACAATTACTTAATATAATGTATGCTAAAGCATTAGCACAACCATCTACCAGAGACACAGAGATGATTTTGGCACAAATCCTCTCATTACATATTGATATTGGGTACGTAGTGTACGGTGTCCAATAATGGGCCAAACTCCCAAACACGGTGTCATCCTTTAACACATTCAGTGCCAGCGACGCCATATGGCGTCATTAGAAATTTACCGTACAGTGCCAGCGACGCCAAATGGCGTCATAACTCGATTTTTTTTTTTTGACGGGGGGGTGTCGATCTATGCCTCTTACATCGCCTCTTACAATATTCAGAGGTATTGAATGTGTCTAACCTATTTTACAGAACCCTTAGGTGGCGACAGCGCTCTCCAGATGAGAGAACGTGGAGTGAAACACACAGAAGAAGTCATTGGGGGGAAGGAAATCGCATCGCATCCGTCCGTATGCAGCGGCTTCATTGAAGCAACGTTTAGCTGTGCCCCTGCAGCAGCCAATCTGCTATCACAATTGAGCACCTCGATGTCCGCTGCAACAGCCTCCGTGTCCGCTGCAACACATGATCAGCCGTGGATTTGTTATTATTCTCAACTCGAAGCATGGGAGCTGGTACACGCGGCTGTAAAAAAGCAGGATCTAGCTGACTTTTTCAGTGCTGAGCACAGGCAGAGAAAACGAGAAAACAGCAGAGCAGAGAGATACTCCTCCCACAACGGGGGGGGGGGGGGGGGGGAGGAGGAGGGGGGGAGGTGGGCACGCAGAGCCAAGTACACAACACAGACCCAGACAGCAGGACAGGGTTGGCAAACGCAAGCCAGAATATCCGATGCCCACCAGCAGCAAAAGATCAGCAAGAAGCTGCAACCAGCAGCGCATGCAGGCGCCAGCGCTGCTGGTTTCAGCTAAAAATATTATTCTTCCAAACAAAATTCCCTTGCCTTCACTGTTTTATTGAAGGAAATTATTTTTGAGGTGTGACTACATCAGAAAATTAGCTTCAGAGTCAGTGATGTGCTTGAAATGTTTAATTTCACAAAAGGCTCATTATCTCAGCTCGTAGAAAAAAAGCTCTGTTTTTCGTTCGATCAAGCTATCTTCTCCGGCTCATAACTAAAGAACGGAAAATGGGATCAATAAACTTTTTTTTGCAGGTGATAGAAGAGAGTCTCATCGTTATTTGTGCGTGTTCAGTGTTTACATAGTAATTATTAAAGAAATTATATGACTGTTTTAAAATGCATTGCGGCCTATGTGGCACAGCAAGCAACCTTTTGCCCAAGGGCCGTGGCACTGAAAGTGTTAATGGTCTTAACTATAACACCATCTCTGGGAGAAATGCTACTGTAGCGTGGGGTTGTTCAGTAATTCAAGATGCTCTCTCACCTAAAGAGCGAATGTTGATCTCGGCTGTTATTTTGGCCTCGGCCAGCAGTTCTTCCTGGGTCAGGGGCCGGTCACGATGAGCGCCTCTCCGTCGCCGAGGGGCGTCCTGCCGTTCTTGTAAGCGAAGATTGGTCTTCCGGGTGTGTTCGCTGGTCGACTGCCGCACAGACTTCCGGGCTACAGAAGGATTAAGACATACCGTTTAAATTAGCCTGAAGGACAAGAAAGAAATCTGAGGCAAACACACATCCTGAAAGCCACCCTCCGATGGTGCGGAGGTTTTCCTTCTCAAAATGATACAAGAAAAACTTTGTGGCTCGCCCAGCTGGTATCTTATGGACCCCTTGCGTGGGATCCTTGTCTATTATCTCCTACAAGCACATAAACACTTTGTACGGCTGGTAGCACCACGTTGCAATGTTGAATGTTCATGGGTTAGGGTTAGGGTCATGCATGTTTTTTTTCCTATCTTACGTACTTTCTTTTCCTGTGTCTGAGCCTGTTTGTTTTGTTCGTATATTGTTCTAAAAAATGAAAATAAAATATAAAAAAGAAAAAGAAAAAAAACAACGTTGTGGTGCCAATGAGAACACCCTGCTGGATAAGTGCCAACACTTCAGATCACTGCGGATCGAAAATGCAGGCGTTTCTTATCATTTCATCATCGTCAAGTTCAGTTTCCCTCACGGACAGTGTCTTCAGAAATTATTCAACTCTCTTCTCAAGCTACAAAGCAGAGAGGTTCAGAGTAGGAGAGGCTACAGCGACTGGTCCACTTATACTGTTACTGAATTGATCTACACCAAGACCAGCATTATATATTTGTATGTAACTCTTTTTCTAGCCCAGTGATTCCCAAAGTGTGGGCCGGGGCCCACTAGTGGGCCGTGGAGGTACTGTAGGTGGGCCACGAGTGGTCTGCCAACACTCTCGGCTCTTGGCTGTAGCAGGGTCATTTTTAAAGCTACAGTGGAGATCCTGTTATCAGAAGAAACTAGAAGACCTAATGCATCCATTGGTACCAAGTATATTATGCTAGCTTGTCGGGAAGAGGGAAAAAACGCTCCAAATGTAGGTTAAATTTGGGCGAGAGAAAACTATTTCAAAGGGGTCCCTTGACCTCTCAGCTGAATGAAATTATCTGAATGAAAATTGGTTCAATGGGTAGAGTATCGACTAGTCTCCCCTTTACAGATAAGGTAGCATTTTTCACAGCCTAGCATTAATAGCTTGTGGATTGATTTCTTGTTGTTGCTCATCACATTTTGTCTCAACAAATGTGTTATGCATACAAATACTTCTGATGAGTAAGGGGGGAGAAAATGTTGGCATCCTGCTTTTGGACCCCCCCCCCCCCCCCCCCCCCCATTTGTAAATTGACTTAATTTCATTACATTTCTCAGAAGAAGCTATTGAAACCTGAGACAAAATCTTGTCTATTACAATATATTATGTCATGCAATAATTCTTTTACAACTCATTGTAAAAGTACATGCATATTCAAATGTAAAAACCCTCCATTTTAGTGATGCAGTTGATAGTTTATGAAAAGGTCGTGGCTTTCTTATAATAGATAATTTGGTGTCACTTTATTTTAGATAATATGATCTCTAAAACATAGTGGCACATACTTCTATATTGTATTAAAAGTGTATAGCTGTAATGTGCTTCTGATATGCTCTACACAAATATACCTGTGGTAAATATATTCGCTGTAACAGTCTCATAACCTGGTCACTCATGCCACATTCATGAAGCATTACATTGCATTATGACATTATGACATAGTCATGCTGTTATAATGTGCTTAATTATTTGTGAATGATGATTTATGTGTCATAGCCAACAATTGAAGTAAATCATCGCCAGATCATTTAAGAGAGGTAACTGGGTTGAAAACATGGAAGCAGCATGTTGGGAAATATTCCATCAGTCTTACACTCGTTAAAGTCCTGGTACTCGTGTGGAATCCTCCTTTTGAGCTCGACTTTGGCTTTCTCCGTCTTCTTCGATTCCTCTGCGGGTCTCTTGGGTTTGGGCTTTGCCACCTTTATCGGTTCCTTGGATAAAACAAAGACAAAAACACACATTTTTTAATACCTCTATGACAAACCAGGGAAATAACTACCAACCTCAAGCAGGAGAAATAATTGCTTTTTGAAGGCAGCAGAGGCTCATGGTTAGAGACGCCCCCTTGTGACCAAAACGTCACTGACTGTAATTACAAGAGCAGCTAGGAAAGGGGGCAGCTCAATGAATCAGTCATTCTCTCTGTTACCTCAACAACAGATGTCATCAAGCAAGACATTTAACACCCATTGGACAACAGCTTCCAGGTGATACTGTGTGTAATTGTATGAATGTGAATAGTATTGAAAAATAGCACACATGCTCAGGAAAATGCTTCACAGGATGAATTATGGATAAAAACACACACACACACACACACACACACACACACACACACACACACACACACACACACACACACACACACACACACACACACACACACACACACACACACACACACACACACACAGCTGAGAAAATGTATTTGTGGCTGGTAAGTTTGTCTTCCTTCCTTGGGCAGTTGAGCCAACTATTGTTTCTTTTTCATTATAAAGACTGTTACTGGGGGACAAATGAATGTCCACAAATTAGTAAAGTCACTCGATTAGTGTCCTTAAATGGTATAGTCTTTAAAGACTATGCGTCTGTCACCAACAATATATGTCATTAAAAAACAAATCCCGGTATAAATTCATGAATGACACAGTGAAATTCAGCTCATAGATAATTCATTTATTAACCCATTGATACCTGATGCAGCATTTGTGTGTGTATACCTTTAAGACCGCGAACCACGTTAACGCGGTTCACGGTCTTAAAGGGATACGCACACAAATGAGGGATATACACACAAATGCTGCATCAGGTATCAATGGGTTAAGGTAGAGACTAAATTCAAATACTGCTGAAATGTGTGTTGCTACCTTATAAGCTTTAGTGACGACTCGACTTTTCCTCCGAGGTGCGCCGTCGTCCTCCTGGTCACTGTCTGGCTCATCACCCTCATCGATGTCAAAATCACTGTCCACCTCATCTTCTGTGTCTGAATGTTCTCCATGATACTCGTCATCTCCCTCTTCCTGGGGGAAACAAAATAAATTATTCAGACGACAATTCCCACTGGTGTGTCATTGGATCATACACATACAATCCAACAGTTTCTGTTACAATCTTCTTACTCAATACAACCTGGAGGTCAGCAAACCAGATTTCCACAGGTTTCCAAAGGTTTTTGTGTGGGTTGCGTTGAGACTCAAATGACTCGGACTGCAAATGACTACAGTTGCCAACACATGGTTAACGGGTGGTGGGCCTGAACATAAAACTATATGATTGAGATGGCAGAACAAGCCTTCTATTCAGAGCAGGTGGTGTGAGTGGAGGGAGGAACAGACAGTGACCACAGTACACCACTATCCCATAAAGACTTTATGACAAGCCTATAAACTATAGGTCTGTGCATAATAAGCCATGTGTTTACTCAATGCTATGGGCACACTATTCTTACAAAATCATGACTGCAGCATCTGAGGATTTGATGGTATGGTGCTGCTTAATTTAGTGCATTCATTCCAGTCAATTGATTGACGTCAGACCTGCCAGATCTACCAGATCCACTGATGCCAAATCAGCCTACACTACACAGTCTGACTTGGTTGAGGAGCCAAATCAGCATGGTCAAATGTAAGCCTTAAATTAAGACGATATAACCTCAAATAGCACTACACTTTATTTTTTTTAATTATTATATCGGTTTGAGTTTGAGACAGGACAGGCTGGCACTCTCAACCAGCCTTCAGTTGGTTAGCGTTATAGCTGGACTGAGCCACAATATATCAGAGTGAAAGTCACAGTTTCAGATGAATCACACTGTCTGGAATGATGGGATTGATTTTTTTTTATGATCAATTGTTTTTATTTTTATATATCATATATAATAAAACAAGGACAGTCAGAACACTTCTGATAATAAAGAGAACATAGACATTACACCTGCCATGAAATACACCATACATTACTTCTTCAACTAGGTGAAGGTATGCAATATTCAAGATACAGTAAATATGTCACCACAGTATCAAAAATAAGAATAAAACAAAATTATTAGTGAAAGCAAGATTAAACGGAAAAAGCGTTATAGCTGGACTGAGCCACAATATATCAGAGTGAAAGTCACAGTTTCAGATGAATCACACTGTCTGGAATGATGGGATTGATGATGAGCAGAATGACTGCAGGCCTAAAGGAACAACCTGACCATAAGATGTGCAGGTCCACTCCTTTGTGCCCTCAGGAAAAAAGAAAACAACAAACACCTCTTTGCTCTTTGTTTTCACAAATGAAGGAATGCTTTATTTACTTCCCTGTTTGAAGAACTAGCCTTCACATAAACAGGATGCTGTCCAGGGTGCTGAAAGTATTGATATCCTATTGCACATAGACAAGCATGAATAATTGAATCGATGGATTTTAAGCTTAATTAAATTAAACCAATTTGACAGTTCAACAACAATGTTTTGGGATTGTTTGCTTTGCATAATCAGCAAAGTTGAAAGCTGATGCATTATCTTATGGGGCAGAACCCAGCTTATGTCTTATAGCTTTGTAGTATTTTGTCTCATAGCTAAATCATTCATTTTATCTAAATCATTCATTTATTTTGTGCCGCTTAAGCACACGATAGAGAAAAACGTAACAGACGAGCATGAACGTCAGATCTTTTTAACTGAAATGTGCATGTATTCGACATGTTCACCGAATCTCCCCCCTCAAGTCAGAACAATGATGAAGTGGAGCAGGTGGATTTTTCTCTTTGATCTGTCTCGTGTCTCGATTCACTCACATCATTGAAGCCGCCATACGTAGTCTTGTAGAAGTCATCATCTTCTTCAGCATCGAGTAATTTTGACATGCGGTTTCCCGCAGTCTTGCGGGACTCTCTGCCAACTGCAAGACTCATGGTTGAGATTGTAACGTTAGCTAGCTAAACAATGCTAACGTTAGGGTAGCAGGGGCTAGCGTTATGCTACTCGCTATGCACTGTTCGGGTCTCGTTTGCCACTGTTACTCGCTTTCCCTACTCGTCTGTCTGTTGTTACCGGTATTCGATTTACTTTTAACCAGTTCGGGTTTCAACTAAGTAAACACTTTCATTCTCGTCTAACGTTAAGCACTGGTGTTAGCTGGGCCCGCCTTCTTGTTGTTAACGTTACACATCCAGAGCATAGCAGTGAGGACTTCCGGGTTGCATATTCTTCTTCTCTTTGGTTTAACGGCAGCTTGCATCCTTATCGTTGCACTACTGCCATCTTCTGGATTTCCTACAATGTCTACATACTGCAAACAGCCCTACTAAAATAAAATAGATAAGATAGATAGATAGATAGATAGATAGATAGATAGATAGATAGATAGATAGATAGATAGATAGATAGATAGATAGATAGATAGATAGATAGATAGATAGATAGATAGAATAAAAATAGATAGAATAAAAATCCCCCCACACACACCTCAATATATATCATTCTTAAATTAATTTTGATGGCATAGTATATTAAAAGCTGTAGACAAATGGGAGGAGATATGTAGTCTTGAATTGAAGTCTTAAAATTGTTTAATTTGTTCTTGATGTGTTTATTCTAGGACTACTGGTAGCCAAGTGGCTAACTGTTTCTGAGCATATTACTGATATAATAGTCAATAGTGCTGTTGAATGTGTAAGAGTTCCTCTTGGTTAAAGCTGTAACATGGTCACAAAATGAACACACTTATATTTCCTGTCACACCTAAAATGAGATGTTTTGAACTTTAACTTATACATTTAGAAAAACATAAGCTGTCATGTCTTTTCAGAACATACACAACTTAAATAGAGCAAACAAATAGGCCTATAGCCTACATCAATTTGATCAATAATACATTAAAACATTTAGGCTACCGTGAGAATGAAATTGTAGCACTTCTCTCACAATCACACAATTTCACAGTCACAAGCAAAGAAAATGCTTATTGTATCTGCTGTTTATCATTCTGCATTTTTATCTGGGAATGATTAAGCACACCACAAAACAACAAAGTATCCCATTTACATTAGCCTAACTTTATTTATATAGCACTTTTAAAAAGTAAACTTATGAAGTGTTAATGTTTCAGTTTCACAGCAGGAACGTACATAAAGACCATGAATAAAGCAGTGAATAAGTTCAGAATAGATCAAAATCAGTAGATCAGGCCAGTAGTATAAAAATGATCAGAGTTCCAGAGTTATAAACTTTATTATATTTTTAGGTGAACATTCCAGTTATTTTTAGCTGACGGTCAGTTCAGCACTCTTATTTACAGGGCAGCATACAAACTGAATTCCTTGTACATTCTAATGAGATTTAAAACATTAACAAGGACATTCCAAAAGTTGTGCATTAACTTAATTTTTTTTTTTAAATCTTTTACATCTTTCATGTGCGGTGGTGGCCCTGCTCTTCTTCATCCTGCAAGACTGATACAGGGCAACTAATTAATTTTCTGAATACACGTACCTCCATGTGAATTTATGAACAGTTAACACAAGCTTGCATGCTTTGTCTAAAGAAATCAATTTCTTAATAGCCTAATTGAATGTAGCCTACTCAGTACTCACTCTATGGTGTCGTACCTTTACCTTTTGGTGAGTTTTTTTTAACCACATGATTCATACATTGGCAACAAATACCACGTTAAAAAGCTTTGAAAAAGCTTGACAGCATACTGTATTGACTTATATCAGCTTCATTGTGAACCTGCCTGTTTCTGTACTCTTGCCTCCAGTATGTGTCTTGGAGCTTCGGGGCACATATGCGATTGTGGCCGTGTGCTTTATTTGACCTTTGCCCTTACTCCAAAACAACATGAAGACGAAGCATATGGTCACAGAGCTGAAAAATGAAAGAAAGCCTATGGCTGCAGCTACCAGGAAGGTTTTCACATCGAATGAGAATTGTTGAGTTCCATTCGTCGCCGGAGAGCCAGAGGGGAAGTCGAACAATCTTTCAAGACGAAAGCGGTTTCGAGGAGACAATGGAAAGCCTCGGACATGGAGGCTGACAGGCAGGCTGTCGTTCCCTGCGGCGCTGTACGCCACGCAGAGATACGTGCCGCTGTCTTGAGGCTGTGCGTAGCGAACCTCCAGTGAGCCGTCGGCCAGAACCCGAATCCTACCAGTGATTGATACGGGTGTTAGCTGTGGGTTTAGCCAGATGATGGAGGGCAGAGGGTCACCATCTGCCCTGCAATAAAACAAACCCCTGTGTCCCTGATCTACTCGCACATTTTGAGGTTTGCGGTTCAAAATTCGAGACTGCCGACATGAGAACAGGCCTGGGAGCACCGCCTCGGAAAAGTCTAAAAAATTCAAGCCCTGCAACTGGACCGAGCTAGTGCAAATCGGCAGATGTCCACCAAAGTCCAGATACAGGCGCCTGTGCAGCACCCACAGCAGACGGCAGTCACATGCTAGCGGATTGTTATCAAGTCTCAGAAGTTCTAGGTTGTCCACCGAATGGAAAACTCCGACTTCAAGTGTGGTCAGGAGGTTTCCAGACACATTCAGCACTTTGAAATGTCCCAGACCACGGAACGCCCCAAGTTCAATGCGCAGCAATCCTCCTCCAACCAGATGAAGCTCTTGGAGCCGTGGCAAGTCCCCAAGCAAGTTCCCATGGATGTAGGTGATTGGATTAAAGGAAAGATCAAGGTATACAAGATATACAAGGTGATGCAATGGGATATAGGGTACAGCACTAAGGTTGCAGTTGGTGATGGTTAGAGATGTAAGATTGAGTCCAAAGAGGCTGTTTGCTGCTAGGGTCTCCAGCCCGGGGCAGTGCGAAATGACAAGTTGCTTGAGGCGCCCTAGATGACGGAAAGAGTTGTTTGATAGTGTGGTGAGTCCAAGCCGGCGAAAACCCAGACTTGTCAGCCCACTAAGTTGCGTGAGCGCCTCTGTTGGCACAGCGGTGAGATTGCATCGGTCGAGGTGCAGCTCTTGTAGACGAATTAGGCCTGCGAAAGCATCACGAGAGATGAAAACAAAGTCATTTTCTCCCACCTTGATACGCTGCAGGGCTGCCAAGTCACGGAAAGTAAAGTCTAGCAAAACCAGGATCTCATTGCCACTTATGTCCAGTATCTGCAGTTTTGTTAAGCCAACGAACGCTCCCGCAGGAATAACCTTCAGGTGATTGCGTGCAAGACGCAGAGCCAGCAGGCTCTGCAAGCCAACGAAGGCTTCCCCTTCGATCATCACCAGAATGTTGTCGCTTAAATCCAAGTCCCATAGTTGTGTTAAAGTCTTGAACTGCTGATGCACGAGAGTCTTGATCTTATTGTGAGTTAAGTTCAGTAGTCGAGAGTCTTGTGGGAGACCGTCGGGCACTACGGTCAGTTGGCGATGGGAGCAGTTCACCTGCAGCAGCACGGCGTCACACGGACAGAGGGGCGGACAGGGCCAGGGTGTTTCTGCTGCACATGCCAGCCCCGCCACCCACAGGCAGAGCGCCGCCCAGCGATGGCTGTAGGGGGCAGAGCCCTCAAACATCTGGTGGCTCGCCTGTGTGTGAGAGAAGAGAAGAAGAGGGTGTTGAAACAAATTGGTAGCATTTCTTATTGCAACACAGAAGCAGGGACAAGAAGGCAGGCAGCATTATAAGGCCCTTCACAGACACCACTACAACCCCTGAAAGATGATGTGAACTCTCTTGAATTACAACCTCACTGAGATGACCAATGTATATGTTTACAATGTGAAAAACAATCAAACTTTAAGTTAAAAAAATTAAGCCTATATTGCATTTATCTATGCATTTCCATTCAAAACAGCATCGGCTCACACATGGCATGAGCCTGTTAGCAGAAAAAGTGTTTTACTCACCACTTGGACAGCAGCAAGTAGCTTTTCATAACCAGAAACCTGTTCATGAAGAGTTCAGTCTCGTTTTGTCCATTAATGCTGAATAAGCAGAAACACAAAAACAAACAGGTCACATGTTGTCAGATGGTGATACTGAATCACCACTATAAATGATTTTCAGTTTAGAATTATGGTAAATGGACTGCATTTATATAGCGCTTTTATCCAAAGCGCTTTACAATGTGCCTACATTCACCCATTCACACACCGAAGGCGGCAAGCTGCCACGCAAGGTGCTGGCACAGCCATCGGGAGCAATTCGGGTTTCAGTGTCTTGCCCAAGGACACTTCGACATGCGGACTGGAGGAGCCGGGGATCGAACCACCAACCTTCTGATTAGTGGACGACCCGCTCTACCTCCTGAGCCACAGCCGCCCCTGTATAGCGCTAATCATAAAATCATATAATATAGACCAGTGGTTCTCAATTTTTTTCACATGAAGGACCCCTAAACTGACAAAAATTAGACCACGGACCCCCATTTGATAGGATCTTGTCCCACGGCCCCCCATATGATAATAAGATTGATGCTTTTAGATGTTGTATTACAGAAAGTGTATAAAACCCATGACCAAAATAGTCATTGTGTTACTTATGAATGGAATTATAGCTAAATAAATTACCCCCCTTTTGCCTGGGGACCCCCTGGAACCCCCTCAAGGACCCCCATTGGAGAACCACTGATATAGACATATCAACTTTTTAAATCATAATGTTGATATTCTTTGCTGTGATGATGTAAATTGTAAAGTGATGCAACATGACACAACATACAGTGCTTGCACTTAGTATTGCCAGCAACACCGGAAGTACGCATATGATATCCTTCTGCGCAAGACATTTTCACACACACATTATTTGCATTTGTGGTGTGCGTGCATCACGCGTGCATACAGTAGGCACCAAACAGGGAAAAGCTAGTTCAGCTTAGTTAGCAAGGTCCGACCATGGCAAGTTGTTTCTTGTCAGTTTCACAGTTTTATATTTAATTTGGACATTCAATCTGTAGCTGGTTTGTGGAACTGCTGATCCTGTTGTTTTTAAAGGCTGTATAGATCATACGTGGTTTGGCTCTAATGGAGGCACTCATATTCCTCTAGACGGCACTTTTAAACCAGCATTAAGTCATCTATGACCTCTATAGGACCAGTGGGAATTGTGGTTACATCAGAAGCGCTCATCTCCTCCTACACAAATCTCTGGCACAGCCCCCTTGCATCGCCATATTTGCTTTTTTCCCTTCTTCTTCTTCTTGAACAAGCTCTTTTTTAGCCTGGGCTTTGTAGCTCTGCTGAGCAGCTGAGAAGCATCAGAAGTCTCTGCCAAAGTAACTGTTGGCTATATTGATCAAGAACTCTACCAAGCCCTTTGCAGATATTTCATGGTCATTTTGTGCTATGTGCATACTTATTTGCCCATTAAAGGAAACATCCACCATCCAATTTTATATAAGATCTCAGCAGTTGCTAAAATACCATACTGTGCAGCTGCTGTGGCAGTCTGTGCACTTCCTGTATCTAGAAATATCATCTCCGTCTTGAACCTAATCAGGACTGAAGGGCTGTAAATATCCGCAGAGTGGGGAGATGCCTTCATTTTCACTCCATAGACCACAGTGGTTCTCAACCTGTGGTACGGGGACCACTGGTGGTACGCGGGGCTCCCTCTCTCTCTCAAACTGAGGTGCTACTTGGTGTAAAAAGGTTGAGAACCACCGTCATAGACAATCACCATTACAACACAACCAGGGCTACTTTTGGCTGGCAAAAGCTCAAGTAGTCATTTGAAGGAGGCTGTTGGAAATAAACAGTCAAGCAGATGTTGTTTTGTCATCGGGGATAATTGAGTCTCATTGAAGTTGAACACTCCCAGTAAATCCAGCTGTAAAAGAGAGTTAGGAGGCCATTTAGCATCTTCTTTTGATTCATATCTATTCACAGCTGGAAGGCAGGGAGAGGGGGAGATAGGGTAGAGACAGCAAGGGCACATGACCGGCAACACATTTGGCATCACATGTGGATTGACTGGTGCACTGGGTACTCCAGATTCTTATAACATTAAAGTAACTCATTTTATTTCTCCATTGAAAAGGCGACTTTTTTATTATTGCTGAGACCTGTGATGGGAATGGAAGAATCTATTCAACCTCGTAACAATATACAAACATGAGGGGTAGGCTACAACATACTGGCAGAAACGTCTGAAGGCCCTTGAAGCTAAATATCTCATGGCCAAGGTGGATTTACCTCAGGGTAATACAGTTCCTATCTAGCACATTTTGTGTTTTAATCACCAATGGTTTAATAAGGTGCTGCTCCCGATTGATCTCTTTTCAGAATGAGACTCACTTTTATTGCCACAATATGCAAGATTACATAGGAGGAATTTGTCTTAGTGTCAGCAGTATGCAGCGTAGCACTCATGTCAATATTCAGAGATAAAGAGATAGGAAAAATAAATAAAAGACAATCACAACTTTGCAAGTGCAGTCCAATATATACAATATACGGTATACACGAGTGGAGGAGTGTTCAGTAGGCATTAAATATGAATTTACAGTTCGAGTTAAATAGGCATTAAATAGACAGTGAATTTACATGAATTTATAGTCAGAGTTAAATAAGTATTAAATTAAATATTTAGTTACAGTCTAAGTGGTGCTGGTGCATGAGTAATCTAATGGTGTAAAGTTCTGATTTTTTTCCATCATTTGTTCAATTTCCCATGTTGCAACTTTGTACAATGTCAATTAAAGGACGACAATTTGCTAAACTAGCCAATAGTGACTCTAACTATATGACCATGTGTCCAATTATATCATCAAACTTGGCAAACATGTTCGTCAGACGCCAGCACTTATGCTTATAAAACTGGTGCTGAATCCACCAATAGGGGGCAGCAAAGGCCAAAACAATGTATAATTCAGGAGTGGACAATGCTTCATAAAATGTCGTGATGCTGCCCAGGTACAGGTATTATATCAATGTATGAATTTTGGCTGTGAGTGATCAACATTGCTGCAATCCTACTATATTTTCATCTGTGTCATAAACACATAGAGAGACTACATGTTGTACATGGGAGGTAACAAACCAACTATGTGTGAAAAACACTGAGGAAACAACTCATCAAAAAAATGTGTGAGCGGCCAAACTCACAGTATAAAGTGTGGTTACAAAGAAATGACACTTTGAAGTGTGAAGCCGCCCTCGGTTTTGGCTGTTCTCACACACTTTGCCTCGCTGAGAGATGCAACACTATGATTTGGCAGAAGGAATATGAACAGACACCAGTAGGCTTGCTCTCTTCTTACATTTGTGACATTATCTGCACAGAGAATACCATCAAAAGTCCAGAGAGATTCAAACTAGCCTACTAAAGAGTAACAAGCTCTGATATTAATGTGAAAGATATCATTAGTCGTGCTCGCTAAAGCTAGGAAAGCCAAATAGTTCACTTTTAGCCATTTTCTTTTCAATTAGATAGGCCTACTATTCTCGAGCAGACTTACAACTTTTACACTTTTTAGTAATAATAAATAATAATAATACATACGGTAGGTTTTATATAGCGCTTTTCTGGGGAACTCAAAGACGCTTTACAATACATAGAAAAGTAATACAGTAAACAAAACTAAATAACAAGAACGAAAACAAATACAAATCAATAGATTGCAGAGATGGAATGGTGGGTAGAGGTAGAAGTCAGATATTGTAGGCTGTTTTGAAGAGGTGGGATTTGAGTTGGGTTTTGAAGGAGCTCCATATAAGTAAAAAATAAAAATAAAAAAAAAAAGTCAAATGCTACATGGGCTGTTTTTGGAACTCATGGTCACCACCAATCACTTTTATTTTTGACAACTCAGTCTAATAATCAAACTTTGATGGAACAAACATGCCAAAGTAAAGCTTGGTAATGTGATGTCTTGCTGTATGTAGGGTCACATTTGTCTCTTCACAGTTATATGGAGAGCTGGTGGGGGAAATAGGCTGAGTGCTGCTGGTGACAGCAGATCCCCAGGGATGTGAAAGATGGAGACTGACCGCTGCTCAACTCCTATGAGAGTGTGCATGCTGAACGGTGCAGCAGTGAGATCACAGTCCTTCACTGTGGTGACAGTTTCAAAAGTTAGAATACTGAAGGTAAAACAAATATATATATACCAGGTACTGCATTTGCTCTCAAAATAAATAATACAAATTGAATAACTCACCGTCTCTTCAGTGTGGAAGTCTTGCCATTGCGATAGCTCCGTTTTCACAGTTTCATGATGAAAAGCAAACCAAACAAAACCAAACACATTAATACATGTGCCTTCTTCCTTCTGAAAGTGTATCTGGATCATTGTTGTTCATCATTGTTGAAACTCTGTAGATGCAAGATGCACCGTTTGGTTGGTCTTTTTTTTTTTTTTACTTCAAATTCCTATAATTCACCCCTTTAAAAACCTGATGCTCAAAAATATCTCCAAATGAAATGTGCAATGTGAGAAAAACGTGACGATTGACCACAGCAAAAATGCTTCATCGTCCCTTGTTGAAATTTGGTCAATTCTATGGAGGAAGCGTGTTGCTATTACCTTGCTGTCCTCGTGGCAGCAACAGCAACCTGGCTCTGGCCGGGGCCATGCTGGGGGATTATATACAGAACGGGCCCATGGAACCGCTCCAGAACTCTGCTTTGGATGACAGGAGGCAAACACAGGTCAGCCAAGTACAGAGATTTAGGTGTATCACCAGATGGAATTAATTCAGGGACCCACGCAAAAAGGATATCACATCTTTGATCAGTGTCAGACTCTAGTATAAGTTTGATATACAGACACATGATCTGTACATTTGCAATTGTTTTGTAAATGACTGGTTTGCAGCAAACAGAGTTTGATGTTAAACTGTCTTGTTACAGTCTGTAAGTAGAGATTTTCCTTTCACAATTACAGATAATCAGGGATTCAGTGTGTGACCTGCAACTGTGACAGTAGCCAGCAGCTCCTGCTGTGCTGTCTTGTTGTTGTTATTTATAATCTCCTCCCAAGTCACCTTTTAATGACATTTTATTGATTCGACACAAAACAAAACAAATGACATAAAAACATCCAGCGACATAGCGACACGTGTCTAACTGAACTCAACCTGAATGATTGTTTCTAGTTGAAAGGAACATCGGGTCTGGGTCGGGTCTGAAAGGCATCTGGGTCGGGTCTGAAAGGCGTCTGGGTCGGGTCTGATAGGCTTCTGGGTAGTGTATAGGTAAAAGCACTCGCTATACCACCGCAGAGACCCGGGTTCAGATTGGTCAGACGTTCCTACAGACACAAGGGAAGCCGGTGGGGTATGAGTCCTGGTCGATGCACTAGCGCCTCCTTTGGTCGGCCTGTTCGGGGGGAGGGGAACTGGGGGGGACTAGCGCGATCCTCCCACGCGCTACGTCCTGCCGGTGAAACTGCTCGCTGTCAGGTGAAAAGAAGCGGCCGGCGACTGCACATGTATCGGAGGAAGGATGTGCTATATAGTCTACAACTTCCCCCCAGATTGGTAGAGTGGCTGGGAGAGAACGGCAGAAAAAACTGAAAAGCAGTCAGGTGTCTAAGCGGAAGCCCTCGGCTGCAGGATTACAAGGTGTGTGGAGGAGATGCGTGGTATCACCGCTGAAGAGAGGCCAACGATGAGTCAGGAACTCGCCATCTGGTTGCTCGGAAGTTGCGCTCATCAGCAGTTCTCTGTCCAAACCCGGGTTCAAGGACCCTGGGTTCAGGAAGAGGAAAGATCAGTGACGCAAAACTGACGCAAGAAGGTGTCCCAGCCAAATCAAAGCTGCACATTCTAATATCTTCTGTCGCCCCCCCATATTGCTTGTTTCCTCCCCCCTGTGGTGGCGGCTGCTGTTTTGGGTAATTCTTCAATATTGCTTTCAGTGTCCATAAGATATGCGGCAGCACTCAGCATGTTATGTAGTGTGAGATAACCTAAAAATATTTTAATGACGCTGCATAATTTGGGAATACATCATATCAAGTATTTTGATACTTCTTTTGAATGAAGAGGTGCAAATTATAACTGTTTATGTACATGGTATAAAACCATTTGAGGGTCTTTTTTTGTATAATACACCTATACATCTTTGCCATCATTCAATATAGTCTATTTAGATGTAACCAAGCCTTTTCTACATCAGTGTGGTGCCAGACATTTTCCTTGCCTGTTCTTAGGAAGCGCTCAGTTATTTAATGAGTCTTAATTATAATTGGCACTGGGATTTATGGGAACACACACAGACAAGAGCAGATGCAAGTACAATGCATCAGAGAGTACATTTCACACTCTGTATTACTGGAAACATTTCTTTAGGCTGGCAGGTTCACACAATAGCTCACACACAAAAAGACATCACACAGCACAAATTAACCACGACAAAGCAGATCCAGCACCCATAACCCCACACACAGATCCAGCACCCAGAACCCCACACACAGATCCAGCACACCCAGAACCCCACACACAGATCCGGCACCCAGAACCCCACACACAGATCCAGCACCCAGAACCCCACACACAGATCCAGCACCCAGAACCCCACACACAGATCCAGCACCCAGAAGCACACACACAGATCCAGCACCCAGAACCCCACACACAGATCCAGCACCCAGAACCCCACACACAGATCCAGCGCACCCAGAACCCCACACACAGATCCAGCACACCCAGAACCCCACACACAGATCCGGCACCCAGAACCCCACACACAGATCCGGCACCCAGAACCCCACACACAGATCCGGCACCCAGAACCCCACACACAGATCCAGCACCCAGAACCCCACACACAGATCCAGCACACCCAGAACCCCACACACAGATCCGGCACCCAGAACCCCACACACAGATCCGGCACCCAGAACCCCACACACAGATCCAGCACACCCAGAACCCCACACACAGATCCGGCACCCAGAACCCCACACACAGATCCAGGACACAACAGTGAGCTGATTGGCAGATCACACTGCATTCACTAGACTAGTCCATCTAAAATAAATCCAGCCATCACACAAACACATCTCATCACATACATTCAGTCTAGTCCTGCATAACTGCCATGGACTGGCAATCTGCCCAGTGCATGCTGGGATAAGCTCCTCTGGCCCTGAAAATGAATGCAGGTAATGAATTAATGAATTAATTCAGTCTATGCCTATAAACAGACACGCTTATCATTGCCCATTTATGTATGAAGCCAAATCCAGGGCTGGGACCATATTCAAGGCTTTACTACTGGGTGAAGAAGAAGTCATACAGGCTAACTGTAACTCAAGCAATGCAGCAAGCTCTGCACAACAGTCATCAGCCACCACTGTATTTTCCATACAGGGCAAAGTGTCCGCTGCCGTGGTAACGTAGTGACATGGTCACGTGCTGCCGTGGTTGGTGCTGACGACATTAACGATTCTCTGAATGGGTTTCTTAACAGCCGAAACGGTGAAGTTGACTTTTCAAGCATGCCTGCTGAGAATCCAAGCTAAACTGCCACTCACATTACCAAATCAGACTGAGTTTTTAAGAAACAAATAAACGGACTGACTGACAAATTAACATTACTGGTACATTTGCACTGCGGTTGGTAAGTCAGCCAATTCTACAACCCACTTTGCCAAGCAGCCAGCTTCTCCTTTTCTGTTCTAAAAACTGCAGATGTAACTGAATGACTGTGAGTCCTCGTGAGTCCTGAGTGGTAGCGAGTAGGTTGGTTAAACTCACTCCCCAGTATAAAGGCTCGTTAACCAGCACCCACCTCTTGGCATAATGGTTAGCGTGTGCGCTTTGGAAGCGGGAGGTCGGTGGATCGAATCCCGCTCCACCCTTGGGCAAGCTCTTAACATGGGTTTCTGGCTGCCAGTGCTGTCAACACAACGCAGGTTGCACAAAGATAGATGATGAAACTAGTCTGACTTTACTAACCACTGTGGTCACTGGAGAGGACGGTTAGGTTCATTGTGTTATCCTTTTTACGTTAACCCTGTGGAGAACATTAACAATGTTTTTGTGGCTTTCTGTTAAAAAAAAACCTCATGCCAGAGATTCCAAAATGTATCTTTACACGCAAGGTATTGGGCAAAAAACCAGCAGGATATTTGGTCACTGCACAGTTATTTTGAAATGAGTCTCACGACAACTCAGACAGATAAAAAGAGAGAAAAAGTGTGTCCAAAACCCCAGCTCCTTTGGACTAGACTTCCTCTTTTAAGTGTGAACGTTTTCTAGCATGTTAAGTCTTGTGTCTTCTGTCCAAGACACACACAACCCAGCTGATTGTAGCAAGGTAAATGTCAACCCTTTTGTCGCAATGTGTTTTGGATGGTTTGGGTGGATGGTATTCTGTGAACAGTTTCGTCATACTGATTACTGGCAGGGAACAGAAATGATTTACTGAGACATGGGATGTCAGATTACAATAAGATTAGATGTTGAACTTCCTCTTTTTGCACTGTTTACAGTACACTAGAGGTTTACTAACATAACAGAAGAAGATGACAGCCTAGTACCATTTTAATTGTATTGATTATTGTGATAGAACAGTTCTTAAATTAAAAAAGGTACACATTTTTGACAGTATGTGCTCATTTAAAATATCATAGCATATTGTGTTTTCAGACTTTGCAATGCTCAAGAGTACATTGTTAGCACAAATACATTTAATACATCTAAATGTATGACAATATTTCCCTACCACAGAAAACTTTATATGGGCATCTGATATATATTTGACTGTTGAACTAGTTATCTCTGATACAGGGAGCGATGCTACAAACATGTGAATTCTAAAAGTCAGCCTATTATAAATCTGTAAAATATTTATGTTGGTATTATTTGATTTGAGCCTTAAAAGTCAAGTTAATCAAGCTATTTTTTTAACAAATCTAATTTGAAATGTTACTTTTGATCCTTGTTTAGTCATATATTTGTAGACACGCACTGAGATAGTAATACATAGAGATGTATTAAGACAATTTACCACAACCCCTGTTTAACTGTTTGACAATTCGAAATGTGTGATTTTTCAAAATTGTCAGAATGACATGAGAATTACATAATGTCCTCATTAATGTATTTTTTTTTCTTTGCAGAATGCACATGCTGTGTGTCGTGTTGCTTTTGGCCTCTCTGGTTCTTTGTCAGTCTTCCTCTGCTTTAGATGAACAATGGGAAGAGTGGAAGATCAAATATGAGAAGGTTTATGATCATCAGGTAAGATTTGGAAAACATCTCTCTCTCTCACACACACACACACACACACACACACACACACACACACACACACACACACACACACACACACAGACACACACACACACCCAAGGCCGTATCTAGCTATGGGCAGGGGTGGGCTAAGCCCACGCAGACATGAGTCTTGCCCACCCAATCAAAAGTTAGGAAAATATTGTAACAAGCTAAGTGTTAGCAGTGGCATAACAGGCAGAGAGAGATATTATCTCCGTTTTAGTAGCAGATCCTGCATCCCATACAACACAAGACTACAGGAAATACCATGTATTGCACTAGAACACACTTACCCACACACAGCAACTCAGAGGGGCTCACTGAACTGCACACCCGACTCACCCATGGTGCCAACATTTCAACATTGTGAAGCAATGTAATTAACATGCAGAACAGCACTATAATATCAATAAGGAAAATACATGTAAAATAAGTTGTTGGTCGCCCATAGTAAACATCAACATAATGAACATAAACATCTTCCGATATCTGTCAACCTGTCACAAGGAGGTGGCTGACTCCTACTGGAACAATTTGGTGTACCCATTACCCTTAACTCTGGAAATGGCTTCTACACCCTGCTTCAAATCATTCTTTATAAATTAGAATATAATGCAACTTAATCCCCATCCCCGAACCCACAACCTCTGGCAACCTAACACCAAAGTTGCCCCCTACCAGCCCACCCTAATGTAGCAGGCTAAAATCGGCCCTGACACACACACACACACACACACACACACACACACACACACACACACACACACACACACACACACACAGCTGCACCATCTGACAGGCAGCCGATGTGTTTGTTTCAGAGTGAGGTCTACAGGAGGACTGTTTGGGAGGAGAGCCTGAAGCTGGTGCTGAGACACAACCAGGAGGCTTCAGCAGGACAGCACAGCTTCACTATGGGACTCAACCACTTGTCTGACATGGTAGGCTTCTACTCCACTGTTATACCCAATAAAATCAACCAAACAACCAATCAATCAATCAATCAATCAATCAATCAATCAATCAATCAATCAATCAATCAATCAATCAATCAATCAATCAATCAATCAATCAAAGGTTTGCATTGTTAGTTTTATCTCTAGAAAGCAGGGTTTCTTTAACTTTTTCATTGTTGGACCAGAATGAGAAATGTAGGGCTCATAGACCTGTTTTAGATTTTGATTTAACATATCATAATCTGGTGAAAACTGAACAGCAACATTTAAGTTGCTCTCATACACAGCCCAAACGATTGATTAGCTTCTGGATTATGATGTTCAAGATTTATAATAAGGTCAATCTGGCAAAGTTTCCTCAAAATATGAATGTAGATGCAGACATGCGTTTTGTGTACTCAACTGTATCTGGATTGAGATCAAACTGACGAATCTAAGAAAATATTAGATGCAAAAACCATTGTGATCTTAATAACTGCAACAGACAACTCATGAAGGTACAAATCAATAGCAGTTACAAAAGATAACCTTGACCTGGGGCAAAGCCAGCCAGGAGAAACATTAAGAAACCCAATTAACAGTTTTCATGATGACAGGAATGAACCTGCTGCCACAAGTTAATCCCTAATGAATCACATTTGTCAGTATCTTTGTCACCACTTGGTGGTGATATTTGGTAAGGCTCTCACTCCATCCCACTGCCACAAGAACCCCCTAATATTCTGTTCTGCTAAGCACTTCTTGCTGATTATATGTCAACACAAAGTGGATATTTGTTTGATGTTTAATACACACATTCATCATCACCTGAGCCACTGATGAAATAGATTGCCATATTAATAGATACATTAAAATCATTATTATTACCTATTATTACCATCTACTATGAGACTTGCTGTATACACTCGCCAGATGCTTGTATGGCTTCTCTGGACTTTAGATCAAGCAGCACTAAACCACAGCTGATCACTCACTCATGTAACCTCATGGATGGGTTAGACCACTTTACACAAGACAACAAAACCACTATGATATTGATAAAAGAAAAAAGCATTCCACGATTACAAATACTCAACAATCTGTTAGTACCAAACTGTCCGTCAGTGCAACACCACACTATACTACAGTATCAGGATAGATATGGGACTGAGAGACCTCTAGTGGAAACAGATTGTATGAACCACGTCTCTTTCTCAGCCCCATCTATCCTGACAGTGTCATTATCCTGAACTGCAGACGTGCCACCCAAGTATTTTCATCCTCAGCCAATAAAAGGTGGAGGTAAATACTGTCACTCATTCTGTCTTCTGGCAACTTCAACTCACATGTGTCAAGGAACATGTCCAAACTTTAACATGGAACATGCCTGAGGCTTTTCAGTGCGTTTGACACTGTGACACCTTTGTCCTTCAGACCTTCACACACACGTTTATGAATCCTCTTTTTTCTATTAAGACAGCAGAGGAAGTCAATGAGAAGATGGCCGGCTTAAAGGTGGAAGACCCTCATATCTTTAGAAACCAGACCTTCAAGCAAGCGAGTGGCACGCCGGTCCCTCAGAGTGTGGACTGGAGGAAGAAGGGCATGGTCGGTCCTGTCCGAAACCAGGTGAGCCATGCTGTGAGATGAGAAGAAAAGTGAGCGAAACACTGAGGCACTTGACATGATGATTCTGATCCCCCCCCTTTTCTCTGTCTCCTTTTTGTGCACGCGCGCCCCCCCCCCCCCCCCACACACACACACACACACACACAGGGTTTCTGTGGATCGTGCTGGGCGTTCAGTGCTGTAGGAGCCCTTGAGGGCCAGATGAAGAAGCGGACGGGGGTCCTGGTCCCCTTGAGCCCCCAGAACCTGGTGGACTGCAGCACCACTGATGGAAACCATGGCTGTCGAGGGGGCTACATCTCTAAAGCCTTCGGATACATAAAACGCAACGAAGGCATCGACTCTGAGAAGTCTTACCCCTACGAATACAAGGTTATCCTCAGTATTTATGCAAATAAAAACATTGTGTTGATGCTGATCTCAAAATAGCACAGGCCCAATCCCTAAACATAAGAAATGTCTTGTCTAGTCTTGCTGCCGAAAACCAAAATAGAAATGGAGACATCTTCATTGTCACACTGACTGTCAAAGCAACGCAGCTAGCCTAATCTTATGAAGCATGATGTATGAACACAAATTTTTATTATATTTTGAATTGGGAATTGCATTTTGACTAAATGTGTATCTGCAGCGCCAAAATTCCAATCTACGTTTCAAAAATCACACCCAGGTGTTGACGTAAGCGATGCAGGTTAGAAGCAGTCATCTGAGGTCGCCCACTTCTCACCCGCCCCCCTCTCCAATAGGCTACTCCTGATTAGCCAATCCTCTCATGCTACAAACAGACATCGTGCTACAGACACATCGTGCTACAGACATCGTGCTACAAACAGACATCGTGCTACAGACATCCTGCTACAAACGCACACACACATCACGTACTGTATAAAAGCGGCTGCACCGCTTAGAAATCTGTTTTATAATGTACTGTAAATAGTAGTACATGATTACAGTATATGTATATGTGTATTATATTTAACATTATGGTATAATATTATAGGACCAGATCTATAACAAACAAAATATATAATAGATAAAAACCTGGATTTAAGACAAAATATTTTTATAATAGTCTAAGATCTGCATAATGTGTCACCTTTTATTGTATATATGTCATAGTGATGTATTCTGTGAGTCAGTTTTGTTTGTATTTGTCACCACCTCAAGGATGAGAAGTGCCGCTACTGCGTCGTGGGAAAGGCGGGATACTGCTCCGGGTACCAGGTCCTTCCCCAGGGGGACGAGAAGAGTCTGCAGGCTGTGGTGGCAGCAGTGGGGCCGGTCGCTGTCGCTGTGAACGCCATGCTGCCATCCTTCCATCAGTACAGAGGGGGTGAGGCTGCAAACATCAGCATGGCGAGTTTACGAAAAAGGGAAGATCCACCGAACTCAGTTACTGGTTTGAATAACACCTGAGAAAACTGAAATCTGTATTTTTAGAGAACGTAAGCAGCTAAATGTAATAGTACAGTCTCTCCCAAAGTTTCTTGTTAAACATCAACATTTTTGGCCGCTTGGATGGAGCTAACACCTCAGGCCTTGGATTTTATTTGTATTTATTTATTTATTTGTTTATTTATTTGTTTATTTATTTATTTATTTATTCATTCTTCAATCTTTGAAATATTTTAAAGTTATCCCTGTTCATTTGCTGATTCATTACTCTACATATCGGGGGGGGGGGGGGGGGGACCTAATACCTAAATACCATAATACACCTGCTCCACCAAACAAAACCCACAAATGTCATGGAAACTGAGAACCTATAAGCAACTTAGGTGTGAAAGCACATTTTAAAATGACATTCACACATTTTAAAAGGATAATTCATACCATGCTAAACATAATAGTGTCAACACCATGCTAAACATAATAGTGTCACTTCCTTTTTCTGTAAGTGGTCTATTACACAGCATCTGAAAAAGGACTCTCTATGTACGTTGTGATGCTACACTTCCCCCACATCACAAGAAGGGCTTATGTGGCTAAAACCACACATGGGAATTGGAATGTGTTTTCTAACTCAAGTATCAGATTCAGGTATTAAGGGTAAATAAAAACTGAGGCTGAAAAAGGCATGACTCAATAGAAAAACCTGTACTACACCACCAGAATTGTTGGAAAAATTTACATTTGGCACTGTTTTACCATTGTATTGTATTATACTGTTTTTTGCAACCGTTTTAGAATATTATTAACTACTGTACTGTGTGTTACTGTGTTCATCGTTCAGGTTTATACAATCCAGCAGGCTGCAATCCCAGGCTAACAAATCATGCTGTGTTGGTGGTGGGCTATGGGACAGACAGAGGAGAAGACTTCTGGCTTGTGAAAAACAGGTGGATTCATCTCCTTTTATGTTAAAAGCTTCTTTACACCTTGTACCCTCTCCCTTAAAATGTCCCCTTAAGTTGTTCACAGCACTGAACCCAGGCAGGCTGAACCAAGATGGCCTGCATGTTACTATATGGGATGGAGCTGGAAGGCTGACATGTTTATACCTGCTCCATTTGGGAAACGTGGAGGAGATCATGAAGGTCTGTGAATGCTTCATGTGTGCAGGTTTGAGATGTGTCTTTGTGCTTCTAGCTGGGGAACTGCATGGGGAGAAGGAGGATTCATCCGACTGGCCAGGAACAAGAAGAATCTCTGTGGCATTGCCAACTTTGCGGTCTACCCTACACTGTGAAACTGTGGCTTTGTCAAATAAATGATCTGTCAATATAATGAGGTTATTTCGTTGTAAGGTACAGTATATCAACTAACCACCAGACGCTTGTTGTTTGCATGTGTAGCATTGAATTTGCAGATGAAGTACTGAAATAGCATATTATCTCTTATTTAAATAACAGTTAGTGAATCATAGTTGGCTAAGCTTGGCTTCTCCATGAGTGTGATCAGGTTTTGCTATAATGTTTTGTTTGTTTGCTTTGTTCTTTTAGCAATATTTACAATAATTACACAGTGGAATCTGTTTATAGTGATGATCACGGTTACAGGGATCAACCGCTTATATGGATCAAAAAGATGGCACAGAATCATTCCTATACAGTACATTATGATGTTTTACTAATTTGCTTATAGTAATCAGGCCCTCACGCCGAAGGTGGAGGGCGAACATAAATAAATAAATAATATAAATAATAACTAATATAAGAAATAATATATGTAGTGTTACATTTGTGTGAACTGAATTACTGGTAAGCATATTACGAGACTCAAGGTGCTACATGCTTTGACACCTAGGTATCACACTTGAGTGATGAGGTCAGGACCGAGGATCTTGCAACCTATAAGCAACTTAGGTGTGAAAGCACATCCCCTCTTGTGTAATCTTTTGCACACATATTCACACATTTTTAAATGACATATTCACACATTTTAAAATGATAATTCATACCATGCTAAACATAATAGTGTCAACACCATGCTAAACATAATAGTCACTTCCTCTTTCTTTAACTGCTCCATTATACAGCATCTGAAAAAGGGCTCTTCCTCATATAGAGTCTGTAGGCCCACTCCATCATGGAGCGCCCATCTGGCTTTTTATTAAAGGACTGAAAGTTTCTTTAAGCTAAACCGAAAGGTTATCAAATGTTAAAAATAATAATAATAATAATAATATTTATTTGAGGGACAATGCACATTAATGAGCATTACTGTAAATATACCAGTGTTAGCCAGGTGGCTCATTTTCAACTGCTGTCCCTTGGAACTCCAGTTAGAATTGCCAGTGCAGTGCCTCCCACACACTGACAGGAGTATTAACCCTAACATACATGTCTTTGATGGTGGGAGGAAACCCACACGAACACGGGGAGAACATGCAAACTCCACACATAAAGGACCTGGGACGGACTGGGGTTCGAACGCAGCACCTTCTTGCTGTGAGGCAACAGTGCTAACCTCTGAGCCACCGTGTCGTGAGGCTATCTGTAATATTTACATTATTCAGGGTGTTAAAGGTTGAGCAAACATGTAGTTTGAGTTGTGATGGGTTAAGAACTTTTGTTGTATGTGCTTAATTCTATCATGTTAAAATCATGTGATGTTGGAATAATCAGAAAAATGTGTTCTGGACCGTTTCCTTTGCTCTTCGTTGTCACGCAAAACAGCCTGAGTGTGTTGTTTAGAGATGCTCTGAGCAATAAAACACAACACATCTTCTTTGTAGCGTCCAATGTTTCCACATCATGATTTAAAAGCTCATGAAAACATAAAGTCAGAAGAACGACTTCCCAACAAGGGGAATGGGATCATCTGAGGAGCATAGGTTGAGTCTGTCTCGTCATAAACGCTTTGGTAGCTGGCTGGGGGCGTGGTCAGGGTGAGGTAAATCCCCCCGTTCTCCCCATTCAGCATAGTTAGCATTTAGCTGCTAGCCCAGCCCAGGCAGACACGATCGGGGATTTAACCCCTGCAGTAAACGCACCAGGCGTCTATGTACCTGCTCTAGAATTCCCAATCCTGTAGTGTAGAGCCACAGCACCGTCCTTTGGTGAGTCAGCCCATTGAGATATATGGGGGGTTTTACTAGGGCTGTGAATCTTCACTGGCCTCACGATTCGATTCGATTACGATTCAGAGGGCTACGATTCGATTCGAGTACGATTATCGATGCATCTCGATGCATCTTAAATCGATGCATCACTTTTTTCCGCAATACATGATTTATTTTTTATCACTTTCTTTTTTCTCACTGTGTGGCTACTTTTAAAATAAAAGTGCATTTGGAATTGCATTGTATTATAATCCATAATTAAAATAAACAACTGCATGTACTTCCATTATATTTTATTTGATTATTATTTTTATTTTATTTTTATAATCGATTTTTGACATTTGTGAATCGATGCACAATCGTGCACGTCCGCATCGCGATGCATCTTATAATCGATTATTTTTGACACCCCTAGGTTTTACCCCCCTAGTAACATTTTGTGGGCGTTCCTACACAGACCGACTGTATCTATGTCAATGCAGCATTTGTCACAGGCTCCGCCGTAGCCTACTCTGTCGCTACTGATCTGGATGTAAAATAGAAGAGCCGTATGATTATTACATTATTTTATCCACATTCATGTTAGCAGAGGGCTAACCAGAATTTAGCAGGCTCGGCAGGTGGAAGTCTCTTGTGCACATGCTCTGTGCATTAAAATGGCCATTTTCATAAAAAAGTAAAGGTGGATATCAGGGGAATAATTGACTATGGATGTGTTTGAAAATGTAACTGCTGTTAATTGCAAGGCAGTGGTGGCCCAATGGTTAGAGAAGCGAGCTTGAGACCGGAAGGTCGTCGGTTCAATCCCCGGGACCGGCAGGATAAATCTGGGTGGGGAAAGTGAAAAGGCAGCGCTTGCCCCTCCCTCATTACCACCACTGAGGTGCCCTTGAGCAAGGCCCTTAACCCCAACTGCTCCAGTGGAGCTGCTCAGTGGCCAACAGATCAGACTGTGGTTGTACTGGTCAGCTTCCAGGTATGAATGTGTGTGTGAATGTGAACAGGGCACTCCTGAAAAAGAGAGCATTGCTCTCAGTGAGACTCCCCCTGTATAAATAAAGGTAAAAAAAAAAAAAAAAAAAAAAATTATAATAGCACTGTGCTGATTGTTCTAGTTGTAAGTGGAATGAGATGTAACAGCAGACATTTTAAGTTTTCTAATGATAGATATTGATTGATTGTTTATTTGCACCTCAAGTAAAGGCATCAGAAAGGAGCTGCCTGAATGAGTTCAAGTCATTAAAAAATGTCTGACCCATAGAAATAAACCCTGTTTTGGACAATTAACTTTGTAGAAATAATAATGATCATGTGAAACTTTTTGATCCCTGAAGGAAAATGCTATTTTTCTCTTGCGGCCCAGGTGCCCACCACAGGGCTGCAGGGTCTGCTACTTGGAAGTGGTCCAGTGCTACCACATCCTACTATACTATCCTACTTACTACTATAGAATGAAGGAAACTGTCTGTCTGTCTGTCTGTCTGTCTGTCGCACATTTATCTCCCCATGCAGCGAGTTGGCCAATCAATCTGAAACTGCACATGGGTATTGAGTATTGCATAGGCAGGAACTGACGAAGCTCCCCCCCCCCCTCTCTCTCTCAATTTTTCAACATTTAAGCTGTTTATGAGCATTTATGCCTTTGCCATCCTGGGGGGGGATATTCCGGGCAAGACATGCTGTCGCCATCCTGGGGAAAAAAATATCATGGGCAGGACATGCCGTCGCAATCCGTGCGCATCCTCGGGTATGGACTAGTACTACACTAAGCACAATATTTCAACTTTTTGTGTTATCAGATTACACAGGAGTGTATCTACTATATACTAGAAAAGTGCACTGAGAAGAGTGCAGATCTCCGCCAGGCACCGCTATGCCTAACCATGGCCAAACCCAAACCCAACTGCAAAGGAAACTGTTTGCCGATAACAAGGCAACATTAAACCGCCACATTGTTTTATTGAGTTTGGTGTACGGCCAAGAATGAAGGGCACATATCACGCTTATATCTTGTCTTAGTAGCCTATATCGTTTACAATAAAGACTTGAAAGCTCGTTTGATTCAGTTATTGGAGAAAGGGTGATAAAAAAATAAAAAATAAAGCAGACTGCATGCCCCCCAAAAATCTATAACATAGTAGCTATAGGATAATATATTGAAATTAACGCTGATATATCCTGGTTTTCATTAAATGCCAACATTTTATTCTGGCGATTGGGTTGCTTGGGGAGATGTAGCCATCCCACACAGTAGAGCGGCAAAGTCACGCCCACTTCCAGTTTAGGCATACACACCAGAGCCATTCGTTCACCATTCTTTTTTCCATGTACATTTTGTAAAATGCTTATAAAAATTCCACATTGAACTCAGATATTCACATTTGTCACGTTTTAACTTGTAAACGCTTCGCTGCTCTCTGTGGTGTGCGAATGAGCTGCCCAGCCCCGACTCCGCGGCCGGGCTCCCCACCGATGCTCCCTGAGCAATCCGGCTCTGAAAAAAATTGGAGCGCGACCCCCAGCCACGCCCCCCAGATCGGGGAGGGTGGAGCAGCGACTGGGTGCAGCAGGGAGAAAAATTGGCCAAGTAAAAATTGGGGCAAAAAAGGGGGGTGGGGAATATCTGAAAAAGAAAAAAATACTTATTGGACATTGTACATGGACTTATTACATGGACATTTATATGGACTCCACTATATGTCACTTTAAAGGTCTGTTTACTTTGCACTATAATTTGAAGATTGTCTTTCTGTCTGTTCCATGTTTGTATTGCTGTGATCGCTGTGCTGCATACTGCACAAAGACAAATTCCTTGTTTGTAACATATTTACTTACTATGGCTATTATAGTCTTGAATAGGGGTGTCACGATACACTCAGTTCACGATACGATACGTATCACGATACTGGGTTCACGATAACGATACGATACGATACGATTTTAACAATATTTTTTTAAACTTGAATAATGACAATATATGACTGGAAAAGTAGTATTTTATTTGAAATGCACAAATACAAAACATGCTGTTGTGGGAAATTGTTATTACAATAACAACTAGAAAAAACATGAGATTGGAGATAAGGCTTATCTTGAAATAGAATGAGTTACACCGTCACTTAGATTTACTTTGAACTAAAAGGTTTCTCAGCAGTATAAATTCTCATTATGCATCTTCAGTTTTTCTTCAAACTCAAACAACAAGACTTTTCATAATCTATTTTTTATGCATCTTCAGTTTTTAAACAGTTTTGCCAGAAACTCAATTGAATGGTTTCTCTCCTGTATAACTTCTCATGTGTCTCTTCAGAGACTTGTTCAACTGAACTACTTTCCACACATTGAACTTCAACAAACAAAGACGTTTCTTAGTCTATTTTTTGAAATTTTTTTTTTTTTTTTTTTTTTTTTTTTTTGCGATATGAGATTTCATCTCAACGATACATATCGTGACGTTTTACTATCGCGAAATTTCGTGGGACGATATATTGTGACACCCCTAGTCTTGAATCATGAATATTCACCCCAAATCACACTTATGCCCCCTTATTATTATTAGTAGTAGTAGTAGCAGTAGTAGTAGTATCAAAATGTCCTTGAGTTACTGTGTTACTGGAGAAATGTATACGAAAGCAAGATTTAAGCTGATGCCTTCAGTGTGAAGTGACACCTACTCTCAAATATTGCGAAATTTGCTGACCGTCTGACAGAAAAAACACATTGCTTTGGTTTCTCCAAACTTGGATCAGCTGCCGTTACCACATACTAAGTACAATCTTTTAAAACTGTGTTATCAGATTGAACATTACCTACTATAAAAAAAAAGAATACTGCTACAGTTTAAGTTGAATTATATTTGTTAACTTTTTTTTTATTGCAAGAATGAAATATGCCCTTTTGGCACAAACATTGTCACAATATAATACAGCCATGCAAAATATGTGTGTATGTAACAAAACTGTAAAATACATACTGTAGACAACCATTCTAGCAATTACAATTAACACAAATGTAACAGTAGACCTTTGTAGAAGGTTTATAATGATATATGTCTGACGATTGTTTATGATTTGTTAATGATTTGCTCCTCAAGTAAAAGCATCAGAATGGAACTGATGCTTCTGGCCTGAATGAGTTCAAATCCTTTACTGTGATTCCCAAACTGTGTTCCGGGCCCACTGGTGGTCCGTGAGGCTCCACCTGGTGGTATTCAAGAGCCTTGCTGATTGCTATCAGTCTATCAGCAAATAAGATGTTTATCTGTTGTGTCACATAAATGTTGTGTTGGTTATTTGTGATCCGACTCTCCAACAGTAGCCTACCCTCCAGCTGCACAACTGGCATCTGGAAATGGCTGCTGAGCGCACATGTGGTTTGTTTTCAAATAAAAGTGAAATGTTGGCCATGTGGGAGTATTTTACTGTCTCTGAGAAAGATCAGCGATATGTAGTTTCCAGTGACATTTCAACAGGAGGTAACTTACTACAAGCAAGAATTTGAACATCAAATCTCATCAACTATTTGAAAAGCAGACATGAAGAAGTGTACAAGATTAGCTGAAAGCTGATAAAACACAGAGAAATGAACTGGACAAATAACTGACATTCAACCTCAACTATTCAATGATCACATTATGATGCATTCAAATGCACATAGGAAAATTGGCGATGTCATGGTGTGTTGAATGTACCATTCAGGCTAGGAAATCCCATTGTTTAGCGAGCAAGCTACAGCATAGCTAATGGCGGGGAGCATCTGCTACTGGCCAAATTCTTATTTTAAACATCGATATCATCCTAGAATTTCACAATCGTTGCATTTCAAACTTTCAGCCTTTCAGATGCTATTGCATGCATGGTTAAATCAGTGATTTCTTAAGCTGCGTTCACACCGACCTATTAAAGTTTTTCGCTGGCGTCGAGTTTACATACAAAGTCAATGCAAACGAGCGATTGAGCGTATATTCGCCTGGGAGAAAAATCGCTGGGCGTCCGAGCGACAGAGACAGAGCGATAGGGAGAAAATACGCTCGTCGCCCGAGATGAAATATCCCAACTCGAGCGAAATTACGCTGGCATCAGTCGCTCGCTGTTCAACGCTGATTGGCTGCCGTGTGAGAGTGAGTCAAGGATCACACTGGCTTGGAACAAACCGCTGGTTTATTGTGTGGCAACAAACCACATTGACAGCTGATTGACAGGCTGACAGCTGACATGAAGTGAAGTCTGTCCTACCGGTATGGAGCTCACATTAGGAGCACGCTGATAGGCTTTAGCTTGTAAACAATGACGGTGGCTCGTAGTGGACAAATATCATGACATTGCGTAACGTTATAACCCCCACATGTCCGTCAAATCGTGTGCCTGTTGATGAGCGATTTAAACAGAGCGACAGAGCGATTCCAAAGGGTTGAATCAAGCGACAGAGCGAAAAATAAATATCTTGGTGTGAACACAGCTTTAAATGAAGATAATAGGCCACTGTGACATCATCTGTGATGTCATAAATCCCACTGTGACATCATCAGTGATGTCATAAATCCCAGTGATGTCATAAATCCCACTATGACATCATCAGTGATGTCATAAATCCCACTGTGACATCATCAGTGATGCTGGTCTCATTGGCCACACAGCAGCCGAGCTGTGAATACAAGCTGCAGGGCCAGCTTGGCGAGCTGCAGGACGGGTGAGGCCATGTAGCGAGCCCGCGTTGCGGGCGAGCCTAGGAATCGAGCCCGCGTAGCTTATATTTATTAGTGTTATTAAATATAAACAGGCTGTTTATATTACAAATAATTTGTAAAATTATTATTAATTTGTAAAAACAATGTCCACACGTGAGTGAATGAAAGTCACACAAGAGCAGGAGATTGAATTGTAGATACAGCTCAGGTGTTCTTTGAGCCAGTTTTTTAGTTGTTTTTTTACAGTCCAAAGGTAGAGCAGGCCCTTCCTTATATATGTATATACAGAGTATTCCAGTGCTGCATGGCTGTGACAGAGAAGACTGAACATCCAGAAGCACTCCTTCTAAATGGAATAACGTAGTCCCCTCTGGATTAGGGTTGGGTACCGAAACAAGGTACCAATATGGTACCGGTACTTTTACAACCAATACTACCGGTACCGAATTGCAACCCAGATTTAGGTGCCTCATTTACTGTAGGTGCCATGCCCGAGCTGCTGAGTGAAATATCTGCCCTCCGGTGCTCCGAAACAGGCACTGCACGCACCTTCACTAACATTCTAGGGCATAACACATTATTGTTTGAAATCCTCTTTAGAGCCTTTTTATATAAAAAATAGGTTTATTATGCTTTAACGTTTTTTTTAAGTACCGTTTCAGGCACCGGTACCGTTTTAGAAGTATCTTTTTAGCACCGGTATCAAAAAATATGAAACGATACCCATCCCTACTCTGGATATGGACCTTGTGAATCTGTCATTGTACCTTTTGGCCACATACAGACTCAGTGTGGTGGAGGGGCAAGACCATGAAGGATTTTATAAACAATTGAAGAGTGTCCAGGGAGCTTATATTCTGAGTCATGTGACAGTGGTGATATCTGTGAGGCTTCTTGTCCATGATCTTAAGTGCTTGTTTAGAGAGGGACTTCCAGTTGATGTAAGGTGGATGATCCTGCTTTGTGATACAGTATGACAGATGGGGGGAAAATCATAGTGTGCATATAAACTTTAAAGCCAAATTCATTCAAAATCGCACTTTCACCCCTTTGATACTACTGTATCATATATTGTTCCAAAGCAAACAGTCAGGATACTCACTGTATCATATATTGATTCAAAAGCAGTCAATATACTGTATCATATATTGATTCAAAAGCAGTCAATATACTGTATCATATATTGATTCAAAAGCAAAGAGTCAATATACTGTATCATATATTGATTCAAAAGCAAAGAGTCAATATACTGTATCATATATTGATTCAAAAGCAAAGAGTCAATATACTGTATCATATATTGATTCAAAAGCAAACAGTCAATATTATACTGTATCATATATTGATTCAAAAGCAAATGAAAAGCAGTCAGGTGTCTAAGCAGAAAGCTCTTTCTGCCCTCGGATGCAGGATTACACAGTGCATGTCGAGATCCCTAATAACAGCCAGTTTGGACTTTACCTCATTCATTACTTTCTTACATTAAAGTCAAGGAACAACTTTTGTTTTGTTTTTATATATTTATTTATTAGTATTACTATTAGTAGTAGTAGTAGTAGTAGTAGTATCCAAATGTCCCTTGAGTTACTGCGATCTAGGCCAATGTATACGAAAGCAAGATTTAAGCTGATGCCTTCAGTGTGAAGTCACAACTACTCTCAAATATTCAGACTTTGCTGACTGTCTGACACAAAAAACAAATTGCTTTGGTTTCCTCAAACTTGTATCAGCTGCCGTTACCACATACTAAGCACAATCTTTTAACTTTTAGTGTTATCAGATTGAACATTACCTACTAAATAATACTGCTACAGTTTAAGTTGAATTATATTTAAAAGAAAATGCAAGAATGAAATATGCCGCTTACATGCGAAAAGTCTTATTGCTAGACACTGGAAAAATGTTTGTGGTCCTTCTTTGAACATGTGGATTAAAAAGCTTTCTTCATGCTTAGCGATTGAAAGGCTTACCGTACATACATAATCAAACAGAAAAGTCATATTTTTCATAAAATATGGGATTCGTTTATTGCGTTCTTGAAGTCAAATCCTGATAACCTAACTTTGTAACAATGACATTTACTAAGTGAGACTGCACAGTGCACACCCCCTTTTTGGTTCTTTTGTTGTGTGACGACCAGCCGGGGCTGTAATGTAAATATGTGACATGAGTCACATGATTTTAGATGGGTCAAAGTAATATTTCCGATGTATCTTGCTCATTCTATGGCCAGACGAGTTGTAATATATTGTCATGTCATGGTGTTTTGGGGACATTAATAAACGAGATTGATTCTGTTATTTTTCTATAATCTTCTGGGGTAGCGCTATTTTACATTGAAGTCAATGGGGAAAGGCTTGTTTTCGCCCTAAAAGGGGGTGGGGCCTAATTGATGATCTGAGAGAGAGTCGGGATTCGAGGGGTGGGTACTAGGGGGAGTGGGTGGGGGGATGTGGGTGCTTTCTCTCTTCTACAGCACTTTGGTCAAGATGTACTTACTTTAATAAAGCTTTTTAATAAACCTCTATAGACATAAGAAACTACTTTTCACTCTAAACTTGATAGTATAATACATTTTTGTATGTGTCCGAGCCAAGGACACATCACTTATTGAGGTGTCCTCATTTGTTCACACAGGACGCCGAACGTAAGCAGAACTGAAGCTTGAAGCAGGGGTGCCGCGTCTATGTGCCGACAGGCCGCAGTGCCGACAGGCCGCAATGCCGATAGCCCACAAGCAGAACCAGCTGTGCGAGGCGGCGTGCAGCGTGTCGGTGGACCGGCTGGAGCTAAGCTCTCCCAGCCCCCACGCCTAAACCTAACCTCCCCCAGACCCTAACCCTAAGCCTAACCTAAAGTCGGCCTCTTAATGAGACACTGGAATAAAGATCAACTATATAGGCTATAAAGAATTAGACTACAGAGAAATAAATGGATTCAAAACGTTTATTTAGGAAACAATTATTTCATGACAACCTTTTCTTAATAGTGGCCGGTAGATATTATACGGCCGGAATTCTGGAACTTTACCGGCCGCATTGGTCATCTGAAAAAATGCCTCGTGGAATCCCTGCTTCACACAGCCCATATGGAGACTTTTCTGTGATCAGAATTTCAACTGCATACTGTAGTAACAAGAGAGAAGCACACAAGACACACTGGATGTAGATGTCTTTATTTGCATATAGAGCGGGGAAGTGAGATCCGGATACTCCAGACCCATGTGGGGCTGCATTCTAATGCCAGGTGTGAACTGACGTACTTTACTCAGGTCGGATCACCCAAGATCCGACTTTGGCCGGTTTAAAGCCAGGTCTGAACGGCCCTTAGTTATTATTCTGGCCTTAATTGTGCGCATGTGCGCTGTGGGGGGCCCATCATGTCATAATCCGCCTATGGTAACACAGATAACTTCAGCTACCAGCAGTGTTACTATCAGAGCTCCTCTTGACCATTTCACACTCCTAAATTATAAAATAACATTTGGAATCTTTAATCAATTGGAAGCATTTCATGGGAAAAGTATGTGGTCATGCTGCCAATGCTAGCATTACTTGCATCAGCATGAATTTTTAGTTTACCTAAGTGCTGTTAGAATCCTCTCTACCCACAATGCTTGTTCAGTATCAAAGTGGGTTTTTGCTGGGTGTGAAAAGGGCGTAAGTGCAGTACACCCTTTTGTTACCCAACAGCATTTTTCCTCCAAGGAAACTATAAAAGAAGCGTGGAGGCATTCTATCATGTTCAGTCTGAGAAGAGCTCTTCCTTTTCACACAGAACACATCTGATTGGAGCAAGGTAACTGTTAAACCTTTTCTCTTATTTGTAGCAATGTGTTTGGATAGTTTGGATGAAATAGTATTGTGAAAAATGCAGTTTTGTCGTAAAACAAGATGTTGAACTTCTTTTTTGCAGTGTTTACTATATTATAAGATTAACTTAACAGAATAACATGACAGCCTAGTATCATTTTAATTGTATTGATTATTGTGATACCAAAGGTTTAACAGTTCTTAAACTGAGAAAGGTACACATTTACACTGTAGCAACTGCTATCTGTTTAACATTCAAAATATCAGTACCATACTGTTTTTTTTTTTTACTTTGTATTGCTCAACAGTACTACATTGTTAGCACGAATACATGGTGCCCTATCTTGGTAAAGGCACTATCCCCTTTTTGCGCTTGTGCAGTTTGCGTGCCTTAACGCCTGCTTTATGCTATCGTCCCTGCAGGGATAGCAGTCCGCCAGGAGCAAGTGTCCAAGTGATAATTATGCAGAGTTTTGCACCCCCGCCCGGCCGCTAAACACATCCCTACCTCACGGGAGCATATTGTAATGATTTATACATAAACTTAACGGTTTAAAAATTATATAATTGTCTGGGTAGATGTGACCTCCCTGTTTTTTAAGTTAAAACGAAATATGGTGGGGATGCAATTCTCGGAGGGGGTGCGGAATTGTTCACGGCACCTGCCATTGGAGGCGTGCCAAGTCATCTGCGCCCCCAAAATTCCAGCGCAAATGGGATTTGGGTGGTCTTAAGCACCAGAATTATTCACAGGTGTTCCCTGGCAATGCCTGGGCATTACATCAATCAAACCAATCAGATTCCCATCTCACAGTCCCTGTAATACAGTTTGCACGAGGCATGCAATATACGCTGTAATTCTCGCCATGCGTAATTTGGATAAGCCTATCTCCATTGACTGTATATATTATCCCTATCTCACAACACCATCACATCATATACCTGTTGATGCAATTCAGGTTCTTTTGTTAACTGGAGATAACGTATTTGCAGCGGGGAAACGGGGGGGAAGACAAAAGAAAAGATGGGAGGATTTAGAGTGGACTCAATTAAAACTCGGCGAAACAGTAGTGAAAGCTGCCGTGCCGAGGACAGAGAGAGATGGAGAGAGCTTGTCGAGAGATCATCTGTGGTGCCCTAACGACCCTCCGGGTTATGGGATAGGTGAAGGTGAAGGTGCATTGCAAGTAGGCTACAATGTCCAAGTTTCCTCAATTAATTTGCGATTAACCCCTCTTTGCGATGTGATAAAAGTTTCTCATTGAATTGTAGTTGATTGGCTTCCTGAATAATCTGCTGGTTAGCCAATTTTAGCAGCAGCGTGGCACGTCCGTGCGTAATGACTTATCCAAAAGGAGATTATGGTGCGCTCAAGCACAGCGGGGTATTTTTGCACTTAAAGCGCAAAGTAGCGCAAAGTAATTGCGCGCATGCTCACGATAGGAGAATGCCATCTGTCCCCACATTTAGCGCGGAAACGCCTGGTTTGGCATGTGGCACGCCATGCATGTCCAGTACAATTATAACAGGCATGCGCTTGGGGACGCTCCCAATTTGCATTGCATGCGGCGTTAAACGAGCACAAAACAAGCGCAAACGCAAAGTTACCGCTTTTGCGACGATAGGGCCAATTTTTTTTATTGTTGAACTAGTTATCTCTGATACAGGGACTGATGCTACAAACACACAAATTCTAAAGGTTGGCCAAGTATGAATATGTAAAATGTTCAGTTCTTTTTATCCAGAATGCAACTCGGGCAAGTTATCAGATATCTGCACTGATTGCAAAAGGTGGACACGCTTTTTCATGTGGTGACTTTGTGAAAGTGTCTGAATGTGGCTGCGGATATACTGTGTTCACTCCTGAGATTGCATCCCTGCAAATTGTCATGGCAAATTGTTTACAAAAGATGGACAATAAAGCTGATTTTCAAAGTACCTTGAGGATTTTTCAAGTTGTGAATTAGGTCAAATTTCTCTCTTGATTACAAACTGTTTTTAACTGGGTGTTTACTGATTAAATGTTTAAGCTCCCCACAAATGCAGATGTTTTTTTAAATATATATAACCAATTGCAAATTATTACAATTACCAAACAGATAAAAAGTAGATTATTATATTGAAATGTTATTTTAGATTTAGAATGTTAATTTTCTATAAAACACAATACATTTTAATGTAATTCCACAACGTTTATTTTTGGCCCTCGGCCCTCCACCCAGATTGAGTTTTGGCCCTTCATGGGAAAGCATTTGGGCACCCCTGGTCTAAATTGTCAGAATAACATGCAAATTAGACATCTATCTGCTCATTAATGTGTTGTTTTTGTCTTTGCAGAATGCACATGTTGTGTGTCGTGTTGCTTTTGGCCTCTCTGGTTCTTTGTCAGTCTTCCTCTGCCTTAGATGAACAATGGGAAGAGTGGAAGATCAAACATGAGAAGGTTTATGATCATCAGGTAAGATTTGGAAAACATCTCTCTCTCTCTCTCTCTCACACACACACACACACACACACACACACACGCACACACACACACACACACACACACACACACACACACACACACACACACACACACACACACACACACACACACACACACACAGGTGCCCCTCTGACAGACAGTCGATGTGTTTGTTTCAGAGTGAGGTCTACAGGAGGACTGTTTGGGAGGAGAACCTGAAGCTGGTGCTGAGACACAACCAGGAGGCTTCAGCAGGACAGCACAGCTTCACTATGGGACTCAACCAAATGTCTGACATGGTAGGCTTCTACTCCACTGTTATACCCAATGAAGTCAATCAATCAATGAATTATGAATCAATCAACAGTTTGTATTTGTAGTTTTATGCCTAAAGCAGGGTTTCTTTAAAATTGTCATACATGTAGTTGGACTAGAATGAGAAACTGACTAATAGACCGGTCTTAGATTATGATAAATTTGGGGACAAGTGTGCTGGTACCGGTGAGAAAGCACCTATATATTTTAACATGAAACAGCCCTGAGGTAGTGTTTCATCCTTTGAAACTGTAATACTTCACACACATTTATGAATCCTCTTTTTTTCCCTATTAGACAACGGAGGAATTCAATGAGCAGATGAACGGCTTAGAGGAGGAAGACCTTAGTGACTTTAGAAACTGGACCGTCAAGGAAGAGAGCAGCATGCCGCCGACCCCTCCTTGCAGTTTGGACTTGAGGAAGAAGGGCCTGGTCGGTCCGGTCCGAAGCCAGGTGAGCCATGCTGTGAGATAAGAAACCAGGTGAGCCATGCTGTGAGATAAGAAACCAGGTGAGCCATGCTGTGAGATAAGAAACCAGGTGATCCATGCTGTGAGATAAGAAACCAGGTGAGCCATGCTGTGAGATAAGAAACCAGGTGAGTCATGCTGTGAGATAAGTAACCAGGTGAGCCATGCTGTGAGATAAGTAACCAGGTGAGCCATGCTGTGAGATAAGTAACCAGGTGAGCCATGCTGTGAGATAAGTAACCAGGTGAGCCATGCTGTGAGATAAGAAACCAGGTGAGCCATGCTGTGAGATAAGAAACCAGGTGAGCCATGTTGTGAGATAAGAAACCAGGTGAGCCATGCTGTGAGATAAGAAACCAGGTGAGCCATGCTGTGAGATAAGTAACCAGGTGAGTCATGTTGTGAGATAAGTAACCAGGTGAGCCATGCTGTGAGATAAGTATCCAGGTGAGCCATGCTGTGAGATAAGTAACCAGGTGAGCCATGCTGTGAGATAAGAAACCAGGTGAGCCATGCTGTGAGATAAGAAACCAGGTGAGCCATGTTGTGAGATAAGAAACCAGGTGAGCCATGCTGTGAGATAAGAAACCAGGTGAGCCATGCTGTGAGATAAGTAACCAGGTGAGCCATGCTGTGAGATAAGAAACCAGGTGAGCCATGTTGTGAGATAAGAAACCAGGTGAGCCATGCTGTAAGATAAGTAACCAGGTGAGCCATGCTGTGAGATAAGAAACCAGGTGAGCCATGTTGTGAGATAAGAAACCAGCTGAGCTATGCTGTGAGATAAGTAACCAGGTGAGCCATGCTGTGAGATAAGAAACCAGGTGAGCCATGCTGTGAGATAAGAAACCAGGTGAGCCATGCTGTGAGATAAGTAACCAGGTGAGCCATGCTGTGAGATAAGAAACCAGGTGAGCCATGCTGTGAGATAAGAAACCAGGTGAGCCATGTTGTGAGATAAGAAACCAGGTGAGCCATGTTGTGAGATAAGAAACCAGGTGAGCCATGCTGTGAGATAAGAAACCAGGTGAGCCATGCTGTGAGATAAGAAACCAGGTGAGCCATGTTGTGAGATAAGAAACCAGGTGAGCCATGCTGTGAGATAAGAAACCAGGTGAGTCATGCTGTGAGATAAGAAGAAAAGTCAGTACGCTAATGGAAACACTCATTTTACATCATGATTCAGATTTGTTCTCCTTTTTCTCTGTCTCCTTCTTCACACACACACACACACACACACACACACACACACACACACACACACACACACACACACAGGGTGATTGTGGATCGTGCTGGGCGTTCAGTGTTGTAGGAGCCCTTGAGGGCCAGATGATGAAGCGGAAGGGGGTCCTGGTCCCCTTGAGCCCCCAGAATCTGATGGACTGCAGGATCGATGGAAAGCACGGCTGCCAAGGGGGACATAGGGATAAAGCCTTTGACTACATAATCCGCAACAAAGGCATCGACTCTGAGAAATCTTACCCCTACGAAAAGGAGGTAATCCTCAGTATTTATGCAAATAAATCATTTTGTTGATGCTGATCTCAAAATAGCCGCCCAATCCCTAATCTAAACATAGATTGGGGCAGTCTCGATGCCCAAAAACCAAAATAGAATTAGAGACATCTTCATTGTCACACTGGCTGTCAAACCACAGACAGAAACATCAAGCAAGGTCATTTCAACTAATCTTATGAAGCAGCATGTTGGATAAAACATGAATTTGTGTTCTGTTTTGAAGTGGGAATTGTATTTTGACAATCAGCCTTTCAAAGATAGGTGTATATATATATATATATATATACGGTATATATATATATATACAGTATATATATATATATAATTATATATATATTTCAATCATGAGAGACCATTCACAAATGGTATGGCAACTAATTCTTTGGCATAATGACGCCGTGGTAAGATGCCTCTCTTCTTGTGGTGAGAGAGGAGGGCATCTGCTCCGTCTAGGATAGAGAATCCCCTCCTGTAGGGAATTCTTCAGGAGTCAAGACGTTGGTGGTGGACTGGGGAGGTGGGTGGGATGAAACACAGCTCCAGTGGATAGGATACGATCAGCCCAAGGTACAGCAACCATTGAGGTGAAGGATCGGGGAGGGAGGATGATGACGCGCTGCCCATGGTTATATGTACTGCCATGTCATAGCCTCAGCAGCGACGTCATAACCGACGTCATATTGACAGGGGCTGATTAGCTATTGAGGATGGGGTGATGAGTCAGGAGACACACTTCATAACGGACGTCACGCTGCCAGGAGCCACACGTCATAGCAGACGTCACACTTGGCTTACACTTGACTTATGCTGAGAGCTGATGCCATGCTGAGAGCTGATGCCTATTGTGATATGTGGTAACATGACTGGTCCTCATCTTGAAACTAGGTCGAGACATTTCAACCATGAGAGACCAGTGGGTAAAATTTGACAAGCGAGCTTTATTCACAAATGGCATGGCAACTCATTCTTTGGTGTAATGACTCCATGGTAAGATGCCTCTCTTCTTGTGGTGAGAGAGGAGGGCATCTGCTCAGTCTAGGATAGAGAATCCCCCAAAAAGAAAACCCCAAAAATTTCAGAGACTCTGGGCTTCCGGGCTTTTAGCGACTTACCACCGACCGGCTTGGCCTCAGCGACACGGCGGGCGCTGTTCGCCAACTGGCTTACTTCGGCGCGCTCAGTCTCATCAGCAACTTATGAACCCACCGACCGGGCCTCTGGGCACGGCGGCCTCTGGGCAACCGGCTTACTTCGATGCGCTGAATTCACATATGACCTAATTACCTCACCTAAAAGACGCCAAGCGGGCTGCTTGGCCTCAGCGATACAGCGGGTGCGTGCTGGATGGAATGCAACACTTGTTCAGCCGGTTTACTTGGCGCACAGCGACTTATACATATGTATATACATATATCATATATATACTGTGTGTGTGTATATATATATATATATATATATATATATATATAGCTTATTGTGGGAATGTTACATCTGATGTATTCTGTTTTGTTTGTATTCATCACCACCTCAAGGAAGGGAAGTGTCACTATTCCGTCATGGGAAGGGCCGGATACTGCTCTGGGTACCAGGTCGTTCCCAAAGGAGACGAGACGAAGCTGAAGGCTGTGGTGGCAGAAGTGGGACCGGTCTCTGTTAGTGTGTACGCCAAGCTGGAGTCATTCAAAAACTACGAAGGAGGTGAGGCTGGAAACCTCAGCATGGGGATGAAAGGGAGGCTCTGGGCTCAGTTCCTGCTTTGAATAACTGAGAAAACCGAAATCTGTGTTTCTAGAATGAAGCAGCTAAATATACTGTATATATAGGGCACGTGCAGAGCTAGGGATGCCCGAGCATCCCTAGCTCCCTAGGGGGGGGGGTTGGGGGGGGATGGTTTACAGTGAAGGCATGCCCTTCAACTTATAACAATAAATAACAATTTAGCAATAAATAAAATGTCCGAACAGTTTACACACGTTGACCTTTCAACCGGAAGTTAAATAATCGTCTGCGTCTCTGTGACGTGCGCAGTATTTTTTTTCCAGGATGGCGAAGGCATGAGCCGCCCTTCTCTGCTTCTGATTGGCCTAGCATCAAACGTTGTTGATCCAATCACATTCGCTTGGCTATCCTATCCTGCGTCTCTCCTCGTCTCCCGCGCTTTTTTAACTTTTGAGCCCCTATATATATATATATATATATATATATATATACGGTATATATATATATATATATATATACATACATACATACTGTACATACACACACACACACACACACACACACAGTTATTAACATTAGTCTCACCCAAAGTCTCTTTGTGACACTGTAAACAGGTCAATGGGCCACTTCCAAAAGGACTAACCCAATGAGTGAGCTGGAGCACACGAAGTCACTTAAATAAATTTAATAAAGGTACAAAAACTGACGTTTCGACGCGCACTGCGTCTTCTTCAGAGTCAAACAGTACAGGCATAAATCCCAGCCCTTAAGAGAGCCTCCATTCTAGGTGGTAGTTTCTGATTGGTTACAATGGAGTGGGAGGTGCTTAATCAATAAGCCTATACCATGAGAGCACTCACAGAAAAAATAGAAAAGGAGGGCAGTGCTGTGTTAGAGCAGCACTCCCTCATAATAATACATAACAAACAACAAGTACAATACAACAACACATCACTTCCTCACAATAAGATCACAGGTAACAAGAGAGGCTCAGTTCCTCGTTTAGTCCCTGTGGTTCCACTGTATTCAGGGTGAAGATCCAAAAAGCCTCTCTTCTAAGTAGCCTGTTGACAATGTCTCCCCCTCTCTGTGAGGGAGAGACTTTCTCAATCCCCCAAAATCTGAGTGTGGCTGCAGAGCCATGTTTGGCCTGTGCATAGTGTCTGGCTATGGCGTAGTCCATATTGTTGTTGCGGATAGCAGCCTTATGCTCAGCAATTCTTATCTTAAGTTGGCGTTTGGTTTGACCAACGTATACCAAGCCACATGGACATTTTAAGATGTAGACTACATGTGTAGTACTGCAGTTGATGAATGACTTAATGTTGTATTTTTTACCTGTACGGGGGTGAAGAAACTGTTTGGTGTCTGATGAGTTAGAGTCTCTTTGTGACACTGTTTTATCACTATTATATTGGTTTATGCAACCATTGTAGAATATTATTAACTGTGTACTGTGTTCATCTTTCAGGTATATACAATGAACCAGATTGCAAATCCACGCCAAGAACTCATGCTATGCTGGTCGTGGGCTATGGGACAGACTTCGCCTCAGGAGAAGACTTCTGGATGGTGAAAAACAGGTTAATCTCCTTATGCTTTAAGGTTCTTTACCCCTTACACGCTTTCCCTTCAATTTCTGGATTCTGGGCCAAAATATTTGACTAGTACTCTAAGGCCTACGAAATAACCCTTCTGCTGGAGGCAGAACTCGCCATCTTCAGCTGCTCTGAGTCCTGTCTGAACTTTCTACAGCTGTGCAACAGTCTCTGACACAGGGAACTGTCGCCAAGAAACTCATTCTGCAGGAATGGAAGTCCCCCTGTCCTTGTTTTCAGCTGTGGTTGGCGGACATGCTCTCTGTTACTGTATATAGATGAGAGACTTAAAAGATTTTTAGTTATCTGGGACCCGTTTTTTGCTTACCTTGACGAGGTTAGGGACGACGGATGACTCGCCCGGCTGGTTTCTCATGAACCCCTTGCGTAGGATCCCATGCACAACATCTCTTACAAGCACATACTGTATGCACCTTATGCAGCTGGTAGCACCATGTAATATTGGAATGTCGATATACCGTATATATATACAGTATATATATATATATGCCTCAGCGATACAACGGGTGCTGGATGGATGCCAGCCGGTTTACTTGGCACACAGCCAGTGGGATGATCAGGTGCTGGTCGGTTGCAGGAATATTAACACGTTCACTGCCGTCGACGAGTTGACTCGTCAAAAAAAATCCAACGGTTGACTGCCGTTGACGAGTCAACTCGTCAAAAAAAAAAAAAAAAAAAAAAATTTGACGGTGGGACGTGGATCAAAGCCCCCCACGTCTCCTATAAAAATATGGGAGCCACCGAACGTGTACAACCCATTCCACCGACCCACTAAGTGGCGACAGTGCTCTCCAGACTAGAAAAAGCCGAGCCAAAACTGCAGGGGAACGCGCGAGGAAACCATTCTCATACTGTAAAATGGATTGGCGAAAACGCTTTCGCTTTCGCGCTGGGAGCTGGCGGTGGGGGATTGCAAATTTGCATAATAGATTATGGGTGCAACACACTTTGAAACACCGGCAGAAAGCCCACAATCGCACGCAGCTTCATTCCAGCTGAGCTCACAACCGAAACGAACGAGCCCCATGCAGACTCGCCCAAAGAGCGGCCGCCAGCAGCCAGGCAGCACAGACAGGCAGAGCCTCGCTTGTACCGCTGCAGCCACGGAGGGAGGAGGAGAACACACACGGAGGGAGGAGTTTGAAGGAGAGGGGGGTGAGGGTGCTGCTATGGAGGAAATTACTGTTCAAAACTATTGTTTAGATGTCTGACGTCTTACGCCAAAAATAAATGGTTAAAGTGACTGTTCTATCGAATTTCACAAAAAGCCATTTATCTCAGCTTAAATTTTCAGACGCTGAAACCATGCTGTATTCAACTGCTAATGCCTACATAACTACTAACTCTACAAACTAACTCTTTTAGACAGAGAAAGCACACATTCTATTAGTTCTTTTGAGATATTTTGTGTTCACAAAATCTTAGCAGAAAATAATCCTCGGCTCTTGAAAGAAAAACCTTGGCAGAAGCTACCTACAGTAAAAAAAAAACTGCTGGCAGTGAATGTGTTAAGAATCAGAATCAAAGTAATACCAGCGCACACTGGAGTAACTTTACTGTGATTTATTAGCGAACAACGCGTTTTGCAAGTTGCTTTGCAAATAGCTTCCTCAGGTTCGCTTGAGCGATTGAGCGAACCTGAGGAAGCAACTTGCGAAGCAACTTGCAAAACGCGTTGTTCGCTAATAAATCACAGTAAAGTTACTCTAGTATTACTTTCTGATGTTTATATATATATATATATATATATAGTATACAGGAACACAAAGGTAAATATTTTGTTTTTCAGTTTTCAGAATATCAGAGAAAACAAAAACAAACACACACACACACACGCATGCACGCACGCACACACACCCACCCACCCATATATATCTATATATATATATCTATATATATATATATATCTATATAGATATATATATATACACAGTATATACATATATATATATGCGGGCATATATATATTTGCGGGCGGCTTTAGCTCAGGAGGTAGAGCGGGTCGGCCAATGACGCAAGGGTTGGCGGCTCGATCCCCGCTCCCTCCCAGCTGCCGTCGCTGTGTCCCTGGGCAAGACACCCAACCCTCCTTGCTCCCGATGGTGTGCAGGCACCCTGCGTGGCAGCCTGCCGCCATCGGTGTATGAATGGGTGAATGTAGACTATCTACTCATTGTAAAGCGCTTTGGATAAAAGCGCTATATAAATGCAGACCATTTACCATTTATATATATATATATATATGGGTGGGTGGGTGTGCGTGCGTGCATTCTTTCTTTTCTTTGTCTGTGTCTGAGTTTGTTTTTGTTTTCTCTGATATTCTGAAAACTGAAAAACAAAATATTGACCTTTGTGTTCCCCAAGATAATCTTCACAAATGAACACAATTTTGTATGATTTTTAACCACTTTCTCGCTATCAGAATTTTTGGCGTTCGCATTTACACTTAAATAATAAAAGTGGTGTTCATTCGTGAAGATGATCTTGCTGAACTCAAAGGTCTCAGTTTCATAAACCTTTGTTAAACACATACCTTATTTCAGGCATATAACCAAAATTCCCCTACAAAAATGGAGCATTCGGTTTGTATTGGAAACTAGGGATATTTCAGTTGAGTGACGTCACACCCGAGTTCTGTGCGTTCCATTTAAACAGTTGAGTAACCATGGGTTACAGAAGCTCTAGCCAGGCTAGCCATTGTTTGAAATAACAGTTGATAAACACATGTTGCAGTATTTGCGCATACTGTAAAAACTGGAGCAACATTGTCCATAGATAGAAGTTAGACAGTGAGACACAAATAAGACAGTAGTATTTACTACAACAAACAGTATTTACTTAAGCAATATCACACGAGAGGGAGTGCTGTTGTTGGCTAATATCACTGCTGTGATTCGGTCGTATGCACGAGGCCGAAGGCCGAGTGCCGAAGATAATCACAGCAGTGACGAACAGCATGACCTCGAGTGTGATATTGCTTTTATACAACAGTTCTTTTAAACAAAGCTGATTAAAAAAATTACAAAAAGCGGAGAAAATATATGATTTCTCTATTTATTCCTCCGCCAACAAAAATAGTTCCCTCAGCTTTCTGCTTTGCCGAAAATGTAGCCTAATCAGCCTAATTAACTGCAGGCTGTCTACTTTACTACTGTCTAATCTACAGCTGTGAAGCGTTTTGTTGATTAGCGCAGCTGTGAAGCGGAGTGATCTACACACAGTGAAGCGCCAGTGCATTATCGTGAAATATCGGCACTGGTAGGATCCCTCTTCTCCAATCAAATTGCCCGGCCGGAACTACCTGTTGTATAAGTTGTATTATACAACAGGTAGTTCCGGCCGAGCAATTTGATTGGACAAGAGGGATCCTACGAGTGCCTATATTTCACGATAATGCACTGGCGCTTCACTGTGTGTAGATCACTCCGCTTCACAGCTGCCCTAATCAACAAAACGCTTCACAGCTCTAGAGTAGACAGTAGTAAAGTAGACAGCCTGCAGTTAATTAGGCTGATTAGGCTACATTTTCAGCAAAGCAGAAAGCTGAGGGGACTATTTTTGTTGGCGGAGGAATAAATACAGAAATCATCTATTTTCTCAGCTTTTTGTCATTTTTTTAATCAGCTTTGTTTAATAGAACTGTTGTATAAAAGCAATATCACACTCGAGGTCGTGCATTGTTGTCTAATATTGGCACTGCTGTGATTATCTACGGCACTCGGCCTGCGGCCTCGTGCCTGCGACCGAATCACAGCAGTGCCAATATTAGCCAACAATGCACTCCCTCTCGTGTGATATTGCTTAATTTAACTGCTGTTGACTTGAAGCGCAGACCTTCTTGGATTTTGAGGTCGGGGCTGGTGAGGCCCCACTGAGATCGGTGGAGGTAATCCAAGAGCAGGTGCATGACGTCACAGGGGGCCTTCCTGACCTTTGAGCCGTGAAATCCCCAGTTCCCCAAAATCCTATTGAATTCCTAAAAAATTGCCTACAAAAATACGTCATCCCTGCGCTACTCTATGAATTCATATGAATGCTTTCATGTCGGGAGGTTTTAAATGTGAGTGTTTTTGTGATTCTAGCTGGGGAACTAAGTGGGGAGAAGAAGGAGGATACATGCGAATGGCCAGGAACAAGAAGAATCATTGTGGCATTGCTTCGTTTGCAATCTACCCTACACTGTGAAAATGTGGCCTTGTCAACTAAATTAGCCTATCTGTCAATAAACAATAACATTGAATTTGCAGATCAAGTGCTGAAATAGCTATTATTTCTTATTTACATAACAGTTCATAAATCATTGTTGGCTTGGCTTCTGTGTGGTGTAATACTCAAGTTGTGTTACATTGTTGCTTGTTTGCTTTGTTCTTTTAGCAATATTTAAATAGAGAGGCAAAGTGAATGTCCCTTCCTGCTTCCGCACTCGCTGTACCAGAGAGTTTCATCCGCCATTTATTTTCTCATAGACATTTCGTAAAATGCTTATAAAAATAGTTTTACTTGGTCAAACCAAACGGTTCAGATATATTTAGAATCGGGAGAGACCATAGAACATTTTACTCTGACCAAAACTTAAAAAAACAACAGTGAATTATTTTTTCTTTAAATCCGCAGTTTTTTACCTTTTGGTCCGAGTGAAATGTTATGTGGTCTCTCCTGTTTCTAAATATATCTGAACCGTTTGGTTTGACCAAGTATACGCATTTTACGAAATGTCTATGGGAAAATAGATTGCTGATGAAAATCTCTGGTACAGTGCTGAAGCAGGAAGTGACGTTCATTTTGGCTCTCTATTACATTTTAAATGGTAGCTTTACTCTGTTTTTAATGCATTGAACTGATTTGGATAGGTAAGATTGTGATTAATAAACTTGTGCTAAAATTGCATGCCTTTTTTCTCTCCTTGTGGTCAATGAACAAGATGTAGCCTACATTCCAATCCTACTCTACTGTTGTTGTTCTTAAGCAATAATGGCCATTCATTAAGAATGGTATGTTGTAGTGGAATCTGAATAATGAAAAAGCCTTTGTATTATTGATAATACATTAACCAATGTTTCATCTGTATGAGGATCTATGGATAGATCAAAATATTTGGCTCCAAATTGAACCAAAAATCTGTACATTTCGATTATCTCAACTTTTGATCAGCTGTATAAACAATATCTAAAATAATTTGAAGTCTCAACATTACTGCAATAAACTGGAATACTTACACCACTACATATAATTCAATAGCTTGAGTAATGCTTTTATTCAAAGGCAAGTGCAGCACAGTATGCATGTGAGAATTTCACACATATTCAACTTTATCAATGATGAAACAGTTGAAACAGCAATACTAGATTTCAGTCCAATCATTGCAGACCAAAACAATCAACAATACATTATCTATATAGTATCTTAAATAAAGTCTCAGACTATTTTCAATGATGCAAGACTACTTCCCCTAATCAATGTCTGATTAACAATCTCATTCATTAATCCATTGTTCCTTCCATTCATCTCTCTCCCCCTGCAGCAACGCCCTGTTCAGGTGACATCACTCATTCATAAATATGCACGTGCCGTCATTCCTGTTCAATCAATGTCTCCCACGCTTTCCCATGCTCTCCCTTTCTTTGGCCTGCTGGCCAATCACCTAACTGGAGTTCTACATCAGTTCCCTCGTATTTTAGAGTGTTGTAACACTTTGTGTGTCTCCCCTCAGTGATGGTTTTCACCGTAGCAGTTGCTTCGCCCCACCTCCTCCCCTGAACACCACCAATGTCATGACTCCTGTAGAATTCCCTAGTATAGGGGATTCTCTATCCTATAAACCTCCTCACGTCTCAGGAGGAGCATCATCATACCATGGAGTCATACGCCAAATCTAAGTGTTGTTTGTTGCACCATTAAAGTTTATTGTACTTTCCATGTAGCCTCTGACAAACATACATAAGGAAACATCTGTGAAAAAGACTATAATATCAGGGATAACATCTGTACAGATTGTTTTGAATGATTAGAGTATCTTTTTGCAGTGAAATGAAGCCAGATCAATATATCATGTCCTTTACTTTAGATGATTAAATTGGACCAAATGAATAATTGCACAGTACTGTGATATATGTACCAGTATGATGTCATTCTATATTTATTACCTTTGCATTAGCACCCTGCAGCTTCTTCTGAACTCGCTCAATGACTTTGCAGACTTTACAGGAACCAGGCAAAGATGCAATCTGTGATGTACAGTATACATGTATAAAAAAGAATCACACCCAGGTGAGAAGTAAGGCGGTGCAGACATCATCAGCCTATCATTGTCTCTCATAAATCACTGATGACATAGTATATATGACATCACTGATGATGTCACAATGTCTATGACATCACTGATAATGTCACAATATCTATGACATCAAAAGCGTGTATGACATCAGTCACCACTGGCCTACTTGATGATGATTGTGGGACATTCAAGCATTAATTGTATTTGCTGATTTTGTTCCATTTTTCTCAATGATGGTCAATTATTAGAACTTAAAAATAAGCTATTTTGATTTTTTTTTCAGTATTTCAAAGTGAATGAGCATAAATATGATCACAAACCCTTGAATGTGAAAACGACTCTTTAAATCGGTTGAGAAATGTAAATGTAGTGTGTTTTACCCCCACCCCCCATTTAGGCTACAGTACGTCCATTTGTTTACACTGTAACGCAGTCTTGTGGGGACGTTGATGTAGGCTATCGCAGCAACGGGCCAAAGCAGTCAATGCGGTGTCTATGTTAGTTAGACTAATTTGATCTTAATCTTGTACCGCCTGGCGGTAAAGCCTAGAATCAACTATGGTCACACCTAGTCTCAAATATTCAGAATTTGATGTATGACACAAAAAAGACATTGCCTTTGGTTTCTTCACACTTGGATCAGCTGCCGTACTAAGCACAATATTTTAAGTTTTTGTGTTATCAGATTGAACATGACAAACTACAAAAAATAACACTGCTACAGCTTAAGTTGAATTATAACTTTTTTAAGAATGGCAAATGAGTAAAATACACCATTTTGGCACAAATATTGTCCCAATACAGCCATGCAAGATATGGGCATATGTAAGTACCGTAAACAATGGTAAAACACATTCATTTTAATAGCCTACATACATACTTACTATCTCTCTTGGATCAGCTGCCATTACCACATACTAAGCACAACATTTTAACTTTTTGTGTTAACAGATTGAACATTACCTATATAAAAAAGAATACTGCTACAGTTTACATTGAATTGTATTTGTTAACTTTTTTTCGAAGGGCAAAAGAGCAATTACAATTCAATCAACACTGAAAATCAGAATGCATATCTTTATCTGGAATGCTCAGCCACTTTCACCAAGGCCTTTACGAAACATATTTAAATTGTTAGATTTTTTTTCTGTTAAAAACTTTTAATAAACCTTTTTAATAAAACTATAGCAACTACTATTGATTATATATTTATTATTATTAGATGATGATGACGATGACCATGATGATCCAAATGTCCTTGAGTTACTGCCATGTTAGCTAATGGAGAAATGTAGATGAAAGCAAGATTAAAGCTGATGCCTTCAGTGTGAAGTCACACCTACTCTCGAATATTCAGAATTTGCTGTCTGTCTGACACAAAAAACACATTGCTTTGGTTTCTTCAAACTTGTATCAGCTGCCGTTACCACATAGGCCTACTAAGCACAATATTTTAACTGTGTTATCAGATTAAACATTACTGCAAAAGAATAGGCTACAGTTTAAGTTTAATTATATTGACTTTTCTTTTTAAATATGCCATTTTGGCTCAGAGATTGTCACAATACAGCCATGCAGAATATGGGCATATGTAATAAAACAATTGTAAAACACGTACACGGACCATTCAATTACAATTCAATCACAAACACTGAAATATAAAACATGGTCCCATGAAACCAATCGAGAGAGCCCGACAGCATCCAGATCAAGTCATATCATCTGGCCCAGAATATCACCCTATTTAAATCATAGAGAAATATAATAATATAATATAAATAATACTTTGCCACTGAAATCTCCACGAGGATAACTAAATGCTGACCAACACTTAACACCAAATGTATGTCTTTGTTTTTTGTTGGTGAATATTTGATTGACACTTTATTTGGTAACCCTTTATTTTACAGGTACCCTAGTTACATATGAACTATTTGTAATTACACATGAACACCAAATGTAATTACACAGTAATTACCAATAGTTATAAATGAAGTTCATATGTAGTTACATTGTAACAGACCTATAAAATGGAGTGAGTCTGTTCAACTGTAGTTCATATGTAGTTACATTGTAACAGACCTGTAAAATGGAGTGAGTCTGTTCAACTGTAGTTCATATGTAGTTACATTGTAACAGACCTGTAAAGTGGAGTGAGACCGTTCAACTGTAGTTCATATGTAGTTACATGGTACCGGACCTGTAAAGTGGAGTGAGTCTGTTCAACTGTAGTTCATATGTAGTTACATGGTACCAGACCTGGACCTGTAAATAAGCTCCCGGCTGGGACAGAGATTGCTAAAACCCAGTGGTGGATTCGAACCACTGAACTTCTGATTGCAAAGCAGGCGGCTTTAACCCCTCAGCCACGAGGGCTTTCCAAATTTCATGGTGGAGTTTAAGAGGATAACTGTATGTCAGTCAGATGTAGTTGCTGTCACTTCATAGCTTTGTTATTATACACAGAGACTTGGGGGAAAATATTGATACTTTATTTAGTTGTAGGTATGATTTTGTCCAGAATTCCCATACAAAAATTCTAATAAAAGTATTGTAGATATAGAGGTAACAGTGAAACTATAATCAAAATAGCCATTCTTCTACATTCTAATTGTTAGCTTATTGTAAATGAGTCATTTCCCCATCAATTTCCCAATTTCTCAATTTGTTGGGGACCCAGTCGAAGCCCCTCAAAGACCCCTTTGGTCACCAGACCCCCGGATCATCTCTCCCCAAAGTCTATACCCAGCCCAGCCCCCCCCCCCCCCCCACCCCCCAAAGTCTATAAATCCCCTAATCCGCATAAGGGGGAACTCCCCCCTATTTGCTAAATAAATTGTATGAACTGTGCTCTAGAAACATTTAGTTATATTTAAAGATTTTAAATAAAAAAATTCATTCTAATAATTTTCTGAATTGTGGTGTAAATAGTCCCACGAGCCATTTACAGCTCATGGGGGGGAGGGGGGGGGGGCTGGCACAGTCACACTGCAGAAATGCATTCACATTAATCAATATTGCCTGTCTTTCAAGCTACAACTAACAAAGTATCAACATTTCCCCCCAAGTCTATGCTTATAATAAAGCTAGGAAGTGACAAACTACATGTGACTGACATACAGTTATCCTCCCAAACTCCACTAAGAAACTTGGAAAGCCCTCGTGGCTGAGTGGTTAAAGCCGCTTGCTTTGCAATCTGAAGTTCAGTGGTTCGAATCCACCACTGGGTTTTAGCAATCTCTGTCCCAGGCCAGAGCTTCTTTACAGGTCCGGTACCATGTAACTACATATGACCTACAGTTAAATAGACTCACTCCACTTTACAGGTCCGGTACCATGTAACTACATATGAACTACAGTTGAATAGACTCACTCCACTTTACAGGTCTGTTACCATGTAACTACATATGAACTACAGTTGAACAGACTCACTCCATTTTACAGGTCCGTTACAATGTAACTACATATGAACTACAGTTGAACAGACTCACTCCATTTTACAGGTCTGTTACAATGTAACTACATATGAACTACAGTTGAACAGACTCACTCCATTTTACAGGTCTGTTACAATGTAACTACATATGAACATCATTTATAACTATTGGTAATTACTGTGTAATTACATTTGGTGTTCATGTGTAATTACAAATAGTTAATATGTAACTAGAGTACCTGTAAAATAAAGGGTTACCCTTTATTTCATTGTGAAATTGTTGTAATCAACGGTCACACTGTGATGTCCACTCCACAAAGACTTGACACCCATTTTTCTTAATAAAAAACGTTTATGCCACAATAACGTTAGATGTAGCCTACAGTATATTCGTGTCTCGTCATTTAGCTTGTGGTCTGCAGGAGCGCTGGGTAACGTTATAGGCTGGAGAAAATTAAGCCTGCCCTGCTGGCTGTGCACGCTACACTTGTAAAATTTCAGGGAAACCTCAATGATTCTTTGAGATTAAGGTTTGAATGACATAAATTATTATTTTTTGTTTACTGTCCCGACTCCACGGTTGGATGTGACACACACTTTTGGAAAGAACAACTGTGCCACTGTTTATCTCAGCAATCAGATGGTAAGGGGGTAAGGTGCAGGGGTAAGGTAGCACACTGCTACATGGGAGACCTGGATTCAAATCCCAGTTGGGGCACTATTTTTCTTTTTTTTTATGTAGCATAAATTGTTAATCTGGACATATATTATGCATAAAGCTGCTGAATACATGGTGTGTAAATAGCAGAATAACTGAATATGCCCATTCGTGTTAACGTCACCTCGACGTCCTGGCGTAGACGTATAAATCATCCTCATATCGACTGTGATTTGGCCTGGTCCTGGACGTCACTGAAACACATGATCATGTCATCATGATGTCATTTTGCTTGCTGGGATGTGTCTCTACTGAACTGAACCTGAATAATTGACTATGGATATGCTTGAAAAATGTAACTGCTGTAAATTATACTAGCATTGTGCTGCTTGTTCCTAGTTGTAAGTGAAATACAGATGTAATAGCAGACATTTCAAGGTTTCTAATGCTAGGTATGTCTCATGATTGTTTATTTAATCCTCAAGAAGCATCAGTTCCATTCTGATGAATGGAGCTGATGCTTCTGCCTAAATGAGGTCAAATCCTTTACAAAATGTCTGACCCATAGAAATAAACCCTGTTTTGGACAATTAACTGTGGGAATAATAATGATAATTTCATACTTTTTTGATCCCTGAAAGAAAATGTTATTTTTCTCTTGCGGTCCAAGCGCCCTCCACAGGTGGTCACGGTCCACTACATGGAAGTGGTCCAGAGGCTGGCCGCTGGTGGGGATTGTTTTGATTGTTTTGCTAAAAAAACACTTCAGCAGGGTCGATGTTTGCTGTCACTGGGGTTGGAACCTGCATCCTCAGGTTGAAGATCAGTCTTCGTATTTACAACTATTTACACCGCCATGTTAAGTATATCGAAGGCTTGGAGCTAAATGGGCGCAAGAGACCCTTTTCATGGGGCCATTTTGTGTTGAAAAGGCAGGGTAAACACAGGTGCAAGCAAAACACTAATGAGGATTTCCAACTTCCATGATTGGAGTCAAGTCCAACCTCACATCCTCCGCACCATCTGATATGCTGCTGCTGCCCATAAGAACATCTCCAGACTGCAGCGCATCATCCGCCACACTGAAAAGGTGGTCGGGTGTATCCTGCCATCCATTCAAGACCTACACACTGCCAGGATGCTAAAGCGGTCTCAGAAGATTATGGCCGAGCCCCACTGTGGAGAGAATTAGAGGTTGTTGTAATACCTCCTCCTAGACATAGGGGGCGCTAGGTGCATAAAGCTATTTTTTGTTGTGGGACTTTAGTTGGAAGTCTATAAAAGGAAGTGACGAACAGGAAGGAGGGGTCAATCCCCATGGACAAGAGATGGGATTGAACCACAGGGCTCTGTGCGACTTTGTTTTTGTAAATAAATCTTTTCTAATGCTTATAACTTCCGGTTTGTATTGGCTTTTATTAAGTTAGAGTTATGATTTCACAACACCCACCCATCCAGGACATAAACTCTTCAGGGTCCTCCCCCGTAGAGACACAGCGGAGCGCGTCATCATTCAGAAACCACGCCCAAAACGGGGGAACAACCCCCCCCCCCCTTTCCCGGCCAATCCTGGCGTTCTCCTATGTCACGTGCATGGTCGTGTGTTGCACACAAAGATCTCATATACGGAAATTGAACACTCCAACTTACTTCCTTGACAGGTAGATCCACATTTTTCTTCTCGCCAATTCTCAATCGCTTCCTTGTTTTGCTCGGAGTACAAAAAAACGTTAATTGGCGGTTTTTTACATTTCTTGTCTTGCCAGCCCACCACACAACAACTTTTAGCTATGTTTAATTAAAGGAAAATGACACTGGTCTATGGGAGTGAATGGAGTGCTTTCCCCCGTGATGGGCGTGGCCTATTTCATGCAGTGTCTCTATGGCAGAAAACCGATGTCTTGCAGTACCAGATTCTCCCAGAGACAGCTTCTACCCAACTGCCTCTTCAATGAGACCCGAAAGCCCCCAAAATCAGGGCTTTGCCACTCCCTCCCCCCACCGATGCTCCCTGAGCAATCCGATGACCCCCAGCCACGCCCGCGAGATCGGAGATCCCTAGTGTTAATAAATATAAACAGGCTGTTTATATTACAAATAATTTGTAAAATTATTATTAATTTGTAAAAACAATGTCCACATGTGAGTGAATGAACATGAGATCCAGGTCTCAAGGTGATTCACCTGTATAAATAAAGGTTAAATAAAATAAAATAAAATGAAAGTCACACAAGAGCAGGAGATTGAATTGTAGATACAGCTCGTGTGTTCTTTGAGCCAGTTTTTTAGTTGTTTTTTTACAGTCCAAAGGTAGAGCAGGCCCTTCCTTATATGTATATACAGAGTATTCCAGTGCTGCATGGCTGTGACAGAGAAGAGTGAACATCCTGAAGCACTCCTTCTAAATGGAATAATGCAGTCCCCTCTGGATTAGGGTTGGGTACCGGAACAAGGTACCAATATGGTACCGGTACTTTTACAACCAATACTACCGGTACCGAATTGCAACCCAGATTTAGGTGCCTCAATTACTGTAGGTGCCATGCCCGAGCTGCTGAGTGAAATATCTGCCCTCCGGTGCTCCGAAACGGGCACTGTACGCACCTTCACTAACATTCTAGGGCTTAACACATAACATTATTGTTTGAAATCCTCTTTACAGCCTTTTTATATAAAAAATAGGTTTAAATATGCTTTAACATTTTTTTTAAGTACCGTTTCAGGCACCGTTTAGGCACCGTTAGTGTTTTAGAAGTATGGTTTTAGCACCGGTATCGAAAAATATGAAATGATACCCATCCCTACTCTGGATATGGACCTTGTGAATGTGTCATTGTACTTTTTGGCCACATACAGACTCAGTGTGGTGGAGGGGCAAGACCGTGAAGGATTTTAAAAACAATTAAAGAGTGTCCAGGGAGCTTATATTCTGAGTCATGTGACAGTGGTGATATCTGTGAGGCTTCTTGTTGTTTATAGAGGGACTTCCAGTTGATGTAAGGTGGATGATCCTGCTTTGTGATACAGTATGACAGATGGGGGGGAAATCATAGTGTGCTAGGGTTGTCACGATACCAAAATTTTGACTTCGGTACCGATACCAAGTTTAGTATCACGATACTCGATACTGATACAGATACGATACTCGATACCTAATGCATAAGAAACAGAATGTCCACAAGGTTGATCACATTCACAAATTCAAGGTTTAGTAACACCCTTAACAGTCACTGTGTGATTGAAGGACACCTTTTGAAGTGTGTCTCTCTGGTGTTAGAAGACCACCATATTAACTGAATGTTTCTGTGTTAAGATTAAGAATAACTAACTGAATGTTTCTGTGTTAGAACACACTGGAACAAGAAGAATCTCTGTGGCATTGCCAACTTTGCGTTCTACCCTACACTGTGAAACTGTGGCTTTGTCAAATAAATGATCTGTCAATATAATGAGGTTATTTAATTGTACTGTATATCAACTAAGCAGAAGTTTGTTGTTTGCATCTGTGGCATTGAATTTGCAGTAAGTACTAGTTATAAGTAGTAATAACAGTTATTGAATCATAGTTGGCTAAGCTTGGCTTCTCCTTGAGTGTGATCAGGTTTTGCTATAATGTTTTGTTTGCTTGCTTTGTTCTTTTAGCAATATTTACAATAAATTACACAGTGGAATCCGTTTATAGTGATGATCACGCTTATATGGATCAAAAAGCTTGGCACAGAATCATTCCTATACACATGTTTGAATAATTTGCTTATAGTAATCAGGCCCTCACGCACAAAAATAAATAAATAATAAATAATATATAAATAATAAATAATAAATAATATAATATAATATGTAGTGTTAAATTTGTGTGAACTGAATTACTGGTAAACAATATTACGAGACTCAAGGTGCTACATGCTTTGACACCGAGGTGTTGCAGTTACGTTCTCAAAATAGGGTCCTGCTGACCGTACCAAAGGCTCAAACTGAGTTTGGCAAAAAGGCCTTCCATTTGCCTGCCCCTCTGGCCTGGAATGAGCTTCAAGAAACACTGAATCTAGCTTGTCTTAGACAGTTTTAAAGTGATGTTAAAAGTCATGGAGGCAAACGAAATGCAGGTCTGTAAGTGTCATGATTAGAGTAGATTCAATCATGCCTATCAATGTGATATATGTTGTACTTTTTTCTTTCCTTTTAATCTTTGATTGTTAGTTCAGTTGCTTATATCAAATGTTGTGGTGATATGTTATGTAACTGTATGTCTGTAACCCTGTGCTGCCTCTTGGCCAGGTCTCTTTTGCAAAAGAGGTTTTTAATCTCAATGAGACTAACCTGGTTAAATAAAGGTCAAATAAAAATAAAATCACACTTGAGTGATGAGGTCAGGACCGAGGATCTTGCAACCTATAAGCAACTTAGGTGTGAAAGCACCTCCCCTCTGGTCTAATATTTTGAACACATGTTCACACATTTTTAAATGACATATTCACACATTTTAAAATGATAATTCATACTATGCTAAACATAATAGTGTGAATACCATGCTAAACATAATAGAGTCACTTCCTCTTTCTTTAACTGCTCCATTATACAGCATCTGAAAAAGGGCTCAAGTTCCCCATATTTTTTATTATTATTAAATTATTAAACCTTTATTTAACCAGGTGAGTCCCGTTGAGATGACAAGATCTCTTTTTCGAGGGAGCCCTGGCCAAGAAAGCAGTAATAGTTTCAACAACACACACAATCAAATATTAAAAAGCACATAGGTCAAAGCATACAGTGACAAACTGCAGACTCAAAAGCCTAAAGGGCAGACAGGAACACATAAACAGCACATAAGGAAACATTAAAACACATAAGTCAAAACATGAAACAAAGCACAATAAAACAAAACTAAAAGTAGCTAAAAGTAGCAGCTCGCAGAATCCTATGACTAGAATTAGAAGGAGACGGGCCTACCTTTGGAAGCACTCACAACCTCCATTTGAATCTATCAAACCCTTCACTAGATTTTTAAAAGTGCTAATGGGGACCAGCTCAGCTAGCTGCAAGTCTCTCTGCAAGTGGTTCCAAGCTGCAGGGGCAGAGAACATAAAGGCCTGCTTGCCAAGCTCAGTGCAAACCTTGGGGACAGACGGTAAGAGGGTGTCACTTGAGCGCAGACAGTAATTACTAGTTTTTGTGGTGATATATCTACAAAGGTAAGAGGGAAGCAGACCAAGGATGGACTTGTAGATAAAAGTGTACCAGTGAGTAAGTCTGCGCAGGGCCAATGAGGGCCACTGAACTCTGGCGTACAGGGTGCAGTGGTGTGTGAGAGCTTTGCAGCCTGTCACAAACCTCAGAGCACTGTGGTACACAGTATCCAGGCGATCGCCATAGTCAAGCAGGGGAAGAAAAGTAACTTCTATCAGTTTTTTCCTGGCGAAATAGGAAAAACAGGATTTATTTCTAAAATAGAAACCTAGCTTAAGCTTCAATTTCTTAACTACTGTAGGTTTTCAATGTGGGTTTTAAAAGTTAAGCGTTCATCAATTAAAATACCTAGATATTTGTATTGAGACACTAGTTCGATCAGACTGCCCTGCAAGGTTACGATTTTTGGAAGATAATCTAATGTCTTTCCAGCATTAGAAAACAACATCAATTTAGTTTTGGTCACATTTAACACAAGTTTCAGATTAAACAATCGTGACTCAACAATACCAAAAGCGGACTGCTTTGAGATAGAGTCTGTAGGCCCACTGAGCGCCCATCTGGCTTTTTATAAATGGGCTGAACGTTTCTTTAATAAGCTAAACCGAAAGGTTATCAAATGTTTAAAAAAAAAATAATAATAATAATAATAATAATAATAATAATAATAATAATAATAATAATAATAATAATAGTAATAATAATAATAATAATAATATAATAATGCCAGTGTTAGCCAGAGGGCTCATTTTCAACTGCTGTCCCTTGGAACTCCAGTTAGAATTGCCAGTGCCTCCCACACACTGACAGGCGTATTAACCCTAACATACAGTACATGATGTCTTTGATGTTGGGAGGAAACCCACACGAACACGGGGAGAACATGCAAACTCCACACAAAGGACCTGGGACGGACTGGGGTTCGAACCCAGGACATTCTTGCTGTGAGGCAACAGTGCTAACCTAACCTCTGAGCCACCGTGCCATGAGGCTATCTCAAGATTCAAGATTCAAGATTTTTATTGTCACTCCGTGGTACAAGTATCACATGTGAAATTCTTGTGCTGTGGACTCCGTTTACAACATAGTACAAATATAACAGGGCATATGAGTGCAAAAACAACAAGAGACACAACAAGCAATAAGGCAGTATAGTGATAAGACAAGTCAGAGACAGTGGCATATTCACTGCACATAGGTGCACATGTCATGTGCATACTTTAGACGTGCTTAAACATTTTAAATTCGGCGTATTTGACATACAGGTGCAAATAGCATATTCCTTATTAAACATACAATTAAACTCGGCGTTTTAAATTCGGCGTATTTGACATACAGGTGCAAATAGCATATTCCTTATTAAACATACAATTAAACATTAGACATACGTAATGGTAGCAGCTACAGTACGGTACAGTACGGCTACTACACTATTTGTGTATGTTAAGGAGTCTCGTGGCCTGCGGGAAGAAACTGTTCCTCAAGCGATTTGTGCGTGCTTTTGGAACCCTGTATCTTCTCCCTGAGGGTAACAGGGAGAACAGGCTGTTGTGGGGATGGTTTGTGTCTTTGATGATCTTCAGGGACCTCCTGAGGCACCGCTGTTTATACAGTTCATGCAGTTCTGGCAACTCACATCCTGTTACGTGCTGGGCCGCGCGTCTCACTCTCCGTAGCGCCCTGCGGTCCATGGTGGTACAGTTCCCGTACCAGGTGGTGAAGCAGCCAGTCAGCAGGCTTTCAATGGTGCCTCTGTAGAAGTCCCTAAGGACTGCTGTGTCGTCTGCAAACTTCACGATGGTGTTCGAAGTTTGAGTCGCCACGCAGTCGTGGGTGTAGAGGTCGTACCTGTAATATCTGTATATCGTATCTGTAATATTTACATTATTCAGGGTGTTAAAGGTTGAGCAACATGGGCGTCGGCAGCCCTGGGCTTCCGGGTCTAGAGCCCCGGATGTTTTTTTCCTAGCCCCGGAGGTTATGAACAGCCTCTCAAGTCAGTGCTTGCAGCGAAACCCCCCTCTTTCCCCCGTCGAGTTGGTTTTTCCCATGATGACGCATCATGGAAGAAACCAACTCAGTCAGAGTGTACGAACCCCCCCAGTAACTCCTGTGAAGGTATTTTATTAAGGTACACGCTTCCTGTAAACCTAAATTCTGATGGTGCCGTTTTTGTATCATATGGTACTTTTATTTTGAAACTTAGAGCGGACATAGTGATGTTATATCTACGCTACTTGACGTAAGGTGTGCTCACCGGCCGGAAGTGAATTGACATGAAAAAGTTAAACAAAAGGTCGCAAAACACATGTCGCTCTTCAACCTACGATTCTTTATCTAATCAAAAGCGCCTAGCTGGAATTGGGAACAAGGTATTGTTTGTTGTAATGGTTTAATGAAGCAGTGATGTGTGGTTTTGTTTAATGTAACTGTGAAGTGAAGGCATTGTTATTGTGACAGTCATGCTAACGTTAGCTTCTATAGACATTGGAGTGGATGGCTGTGGCTTCATGCTGATGCTAGCGTTGTAGGTTGTAGGTTGTATGGTTACTAATATTCTGTGTGAAGATATTTTCTGAGATAAATGGGCCTTGAGCATCAAGGCCCATTTATCTCAGAAAATATCTTCACAACTAAATAACATAAGATAATTTCATAGTTGTAGCTACTGTGATGCTGTGCATCTTGGTGCATGTCATTTGTTTGAATAATTTCATAGTGAGATGATGAGCTCGTGTGGAGAGGAGGTGGTGAGGAGTGAAACAGAAACATTATGTAATGACACACTATGACAATACTAACTGATAATTTGGTCCTGCATAGCCTACTGATATTTTCTGTTTGTTTTTTTCTCATCTCAGCCTGAGGGGAGTGGAGCAGAGCAAAATAGAGGACACCAGACCACAGCAGAGGAGAGGAGAGGAGAGCAGAGTTGAGGAGACCAGACCAGAGGATGAGGAGGGGAGGTGGTGAGAACTTCTTGTAATTGAAAGAGGCTAATGCTGACATTTATCAATTCATGAATTTGCTAAGTGGACTCCCGCCAGAACCATATCAAGGACCTCTGGTGGTCCCTGGACCTCACTTTGAGACCCACTAATCTTGTTCTTCTGTATTCATCTCAAATGACTCACAACATGGGTATTTACGGATTGGAAAAACCAAAATATTTTAACTGGGGGGGAGGGGAGCCCCATCCCCCCTTACCCCCCCTCCCCGTCGGGGTACCTGGCTAAAGCCCCCAATATCTTCAGGACCTAGAAACGCCCCTGTTGAACAAACATGTAGTTTGAGTTGTGATGGGTTAAGAACTTTTGTTGTATGTGCTGAATTCTATCATGTTAAAATCATGTGATGTTGGAATAATCAGAAAAATGTGTTCTCGACCGTTTCCTTTGCTCTTCGTTGTGCCGCAAAACAGCTATGACTCTGTTGTTTAAATGCTCTGAGCAATAAAACACAACACATCTTCTTTGTAGCGTCCAATGTTTCCACATTACGATTTAAAAGCTCATGAAAACACAAAGTCAGAAGAACGACTTCCCAAAAAGGGGAATGGGATCATCTGAGGAGCATAGGTTGAGTCTGTCTCGTCATAAATGCTTTGGCAGCTGGCTGGGGGCGTGGTCAGGGTGGGGTAAATCCCCCCCGTTCTCGCCATTCAGCATAGTTAGCATTTAGCTGCTAGCTCAGCCAGGGGCGGATTGCATAATCGGGCACGTCGGGCAAATGCCCGGTGGCCTGGCCTGGCCTGCAAAAAAAAAAAAAAAAAAAATTGCAGGCCAGGCCAGGCCACTCACTGAACAGCAGGCCAGGCGCCGCCTACTGGTTTACTAGTGGTTTTATTACTTTATTCAGGTTTAAAGTGGGTGCATCTCATTGTAAAATTGGACTTGGCCCAAATTGGGCTTCAAACGGCCCAAATCGGGCTTCAAACGGCCCAAATCTGGCTTTAAACGACCCAAATTGGGCTTCAAACGGCCCAAATCTGGCTTCAAACGGCCCAAATTGAGCTTCAAACAGCCCAAATTTTTCGCCGCCGCCCTTCGGACGCCGGCACACGCGTCGGCCCGTATTGGCCTGGCCTGCTTGGTATCTAATGCCCGGCCTGAATTATGATCCCAGTCCGCCCCTGAGCTCAGCCCACGACACGATCGGGGATTTAACCCCTGCAGTAAACGCACATCTGAACAGACATCTACTGTAGGTACCTGCTCTAGAATTCCCAATCCTGTAGTGTAGAGCCGCAGCACCGTCCTTTGGTGAGTCAGCCTATTGAGATATATGGGGGGTTTTACCCCACCCGCGCGCCAGCCTAGTAACATTTTGTGGGCGTTCCTACACCGACCGAACGTCTCTATGTCAATGCAACATTTGTCATAGGCTCCACTGTAGCCTACCCTACTCTGTCGCTACTGATCTGGATGTAAAACGGAAGAGCCGCTTGATTATTAAATTATTTGATCCACATTCAAGTTAGCAGAGGGCTAACCAGAAGTTAGCAGGCGCGGCAGGTGGAAGTCTCTGGTGCACATGCTCTGTGCATTACAGTGGCCATAATCATAGGCGGATTATGACATATGGGCCCCTGGGCCTGGATACATAAAGGGGCGGGCCCCCCCCTCACAGCGCACATGCACACAATTAAGGCCAGAATAATAACTAAGACTCTGGGCCAGATTTATCCATATATCACATCCAGCGAGTACCCGGGGGCACCAGCGAATTTGCCTTGTTGGGGAAGGCACCACACATTCAAATTCAATTCTTTATAAGCTTCGTCATATTTTCTTTATATATGAGGCCTACTCCGCAGCCAAAATTACTCTTCAATACTAAAAGAATATAATGAGAAAGAATTGTGATTGGTGTGTAGGTGCCCCCCCCCCACCCCCCTTCATCACATTTGAATGTATCTAGTTCAAGCATTTTGTGTGGTGAGAGAAAACCTGTTCACCAGAAGAACTGCTAAGAAAAGGTAGGCTGAAAACTACTTCCCCAAGTGTGCTCACCACAGTCAGGCTTTTCTTAATCCTGCCTGTTAACTGTGGGTGACAGATCTTCACAATTTAAAAATCTCTCACCCTGTTACTAACTGTAGACTAAGGGTGAGAGATTGTTTTCACAACTTAAAAGTTCCAAATTGTTTAAACTTTGACCTACCTACAAATTGACCTTTCTCTGCTCTACCTCGCTGTGAGAGAAGAAAATATTGCTTATATTGTGAAGGCAGCTTTAGTCTTCATTCATGCAGGCCATGGAAACCATGAATTTGAGTAAACAATGAATCTTAGCAAGGAGTCTTTGATATGAGTTGCATTCAAATTGAATACAGTATTTCTGTGTAAAGCCTAAAATGGTATTTGTAGGCTCAAGTCAAGCTATTGGATAAAGTAATTAGTTGTTTGGTAGCTACATTGTCTTAAATTGACTGTAGTTATGCGTCTGTTGAGCCTGTATTGTTAATGTAAATGTATGCTCTTTATTGGTATAGTACATTTCACCTTTTTGCATGTCAAATTGACAAAGGAGGGCACTTCAAGTGACGTCACCCTAGGGCACCACACTGTGTTAATCCGGACCTAAGACATACATTCACCTCAACAGGATTTACAGCACAGCCACCTGAACACTCAAAGCACAATAACCCTCTAATTGTGTGTGTGTGTGTGTGTGTGTGTGTGTGCGTGCGTGCGTGCGTGCGTGTGTGTGTGTGTGTGTGTGTGTGTGTGTGTGTGTGTGCGTGTGCGTGTGCGTAGGCCAGGGGTGTCCAAACTTTTTTGAATGGGGGCCAGATTAGATAATGTGGAAATACCAGGAGGCATATGGGTTATAAAAATAAATTAATTAATCACATACAATACAATTGTACTCTCAGGATTTTGTTTACCTTCTGAAAACATTAGTTCTGCCTGTGCTGTTCCTACTAGGTGCTACAAACTGTATGATGCTGTCATCATTAGGTGAAGGGAAAAAAGGTGAATTGAACTTGCTTGATTAACCAATACTGTGCGGAGGCCGAGGGCCACACTATTTTGAGAGACAAGCCGAAGGCCACTTAAAATCGATCCACGGGCCACAATTGGCCCCCGGGCCGGACTTTGGACATGCCTGATGTTAGGCTATGTATGTATAGTATGGAACATTTTGTCAAAAATAAAGGGTTGGGGGCCCTAAGGGTCCAGGCCCAGGTGGGCAAGATACGCGGTGGCGAAGAGGCTAGGGATTATTATTACTATTATTATTCTTATTATGGGGGTTATGGGAATGGGCCCCCTGAGCTCTTGTCTTGGGCCCGGTAGGCCCGTTCGGTAATACATCTCTGGCCATAATGCAACTTTTCATAAAAAAGTAAAGGATATCAGGGGAATAATTGACTATGGGTGTGTTTGAAAATGTAACTGTTGTTAATTATAATAGCGCTGTGCGGATTGTTCTAGTTGTAAGTGGAATGAGATGTAACAGCAGACATTTTGAAGTTTTCTAATGATAGATTTGTTTAATGATTGTTTATTTGCTCCTCAAGTAAAGGTATGAGAATGGAGCTGCCTGAATGAGTTCAAATCCTTTTAAAAATGTCTGACCCATAGAAATAAAACCTGTTTTGGACAATTAACTTTGTGGAAATAATAATGATCATGTAATACTTTTTGATCCCTGAAGGAAAATGTTATTTTTCTCTTGCAGCCCAGGCGCCCACCACAGGGGTGCAGGGTCTGCTACATGGAAGTGGTCCAGTGCTACCACATCCTACTATACTATCCTACTTACTACTATAGAATGAAGGAAACTGTCTGTCTGTCTGTCTGTCTGTCTGTCTGTCTGTGGCACATTTATCTCCCCAGCAAGTTGGCCAATCAATCAAACTGCACATGGGTATTGAGTATTGCATAGGCAGGAACTGACTAAGTTTTTTTTTTTTTTTTTCATTTTTCAACATTTAAGCTGTTTATGAGCATTTATGCCTTTGCCATCCTGGGGCCGGAGATTCCAGGCAAGACATGCCGTCACCATCCTGGGGAAAAAATATCATGGGCAGGACATGCCGTCGCAATCCACGCGCATCCTCGGGTATGGACTACTCTCTCGTAACGGACAAGCCCGTCTTTTATTGTCACACGAACACCACAACACATGCATGCGGCCACAACACACTCATGCTGACGGTGGCCGGTGAAAAGTGTCCTCTGCATTTAACCCATCCAGGCATGTCCTTTCCTCCGGGGGGCAGGCCAGGAGCAGTGGTCGCTTTCTTGTACAGCGCCGGGGGACCAACTTCGGATGTTGTCGTCACTGGTCGGATGACGATGACGATCTGATCTTCTGCAGTACTAGCACTAGTAAACTAAGCACAATATTTCAACTTTTTGTGTTATCAGATTACACAGCAGTACTACTGTATACTAGAAAAGTGCACTGAGTAGAGTGCAGATCATCACCAGGCACCGCTATGCCTAACCATGGCCAAACCCAACTGCAAAGGAAACTGCTTGCCAATAACGAGGCAACATTTACCATTTGCCAATGTGCGATTTTAGTGGATTGCTATCTACCTCTATGTTCTATTTTTACTGTTATGCGCATTGTATATGTTGTATCTTGCTAATAGTAAGTATCATTTTTTGTCATGTATCTTGATTGTTTAGACATTAGGATTTTCCTTTAATTTCTGTATTTGATATGTACTGTGTGCGCACAGGACTCTGTGTGCCCAGGGACTACAGATGCAAATTAGCTTTTAGCTATCTCTGGTGCAAATTATTTATTGTGTGCTGTCCCTGCTTCAATAAACAATAAAGATAAAGATAAAGATTAAACCACCACATGTTTCATTGAGTTTGGTGTATGGCCAAGAATGAAGGGCACATATCGCGCTTATATCTTGTCTTAGTAGCCTATATCGTTCACAATAAAGACTTGAAAACTCGTTTGATTCAGTTATTGGAGAAAGGGTGTGAAAAAATTTAAATAAAGCAGACTGCAATAAATCAATAATATAGTAGCTATAGGATAATATATTCAAATTTACGCTGATATATCCTGGTTTTCATTAAATGCCAACATTTTATTCTGGCGATTGGGTTGCTTGGGGAGATGTAGGGCCCTATCGTTGCAATCGGCGTAGAAACTGCGTTTAAGGCCTAGCGCTAGGCCGCCTAGCGCAGTAAGTGGGTGTGGACCAGCGCACTCGCTATCTTGGTATCGGCGCTACACTCAGCCTCAACCATTATAACCACGCCTTTTAAGCGTAAAATTATGCATAGTCCGCTCATTGGAGAATTGCAGTAAAGAGTCACACGCTTGCCTTTTAAGCTCCAATTCCTGGACAAATCCGGTAAAACCAGACAAAGCCAAGCGCTCTGCCCCCCCCCCCTCCCTTCATCCAGTCTGTCTGTCTCCATATATAGGCTATTATTCCATATTATTATGCTTCTCAAACCAATCTAACTGCAGTTTAAATACTGCAAGCATGTAAATACCCTACACTATAGCAAGATCAAAGTGAAAAGAATGTTCTAAATGCATCAGCTAGAAAAATATAGCCTATTAGATTGGTGAAAGTTTGTCCAGAAAGATATCATTTTCTCTCGCCTGCTGCATGAAGGATGATGCACATAAATATACCCTACATTATGTAAAGTCATTGCATAAATGTGTTTTTATTGTAAAACTAAATGTGAAGTAGGGCAAAGTTATTGGAGCGGACATCACAGTATAGCAGATGACAGTAGAAGCGCGTTCCGCTGTCACTTATCTAAATCACGTTAAATCGACAAGGGGTATATATAGGCCCAGGAGGACATATATGTTTCACATAGGGTGGTGTTTTCATTTCAATGTTTTATTTGGTCCAATATTGAAATGTTCTACAATTGCAGGTTGTGTTACCATTACACATTATTTTGGGAGCATGTAACCATATATTTCGGCTCATTTGGTTGCTATTTAGTAGCGAAATGGAGTACCACAATGCATGCTGGGACGCCAGGCTGTGAACATACAACTTATTTTTCCTATGGGAAGTGTGTTGTGTCTGTCTGAGCGAGGGAGTCAGAGAGAGAGAGTCGTATTGTGCCTGTCAGACTGAGGAGAGAGGGAGAGAGTGACACAGAGAGAAGGGTGACAGAGGGGAGCCAGAGGGGAGCGCTCCACGCAACCAGCGCACTGAATAGGCCTGGTTTTCAAAAGCGCAAAGCGCTAAATTTACGCCAGGTGGGAAGATATCATTACGCCGATATTTAACCCCGAAACGCCCATTCTCGCCCAATCAGGGAGTGCGCCACGCCCATTCGGCCTAAAGCGCATTTGGCAGCGTAAAGCCATGTTGATATCTTCCCGAGGCAGGCGCAAGGCACGTTTTTTAGCGCCGAAGGCCTGTGGGAGAATAGGGGCCGTAGTCTCAACGCCAGACCCATGAGAGTTCTTACGCTGATACACTACGTTACTGCATGCTGCAGATCTCTCTGGGTCTGGGACACTTTCCCTCAGCCGGCTGGTTATGGGAGGGAACGGTTCTCTTGGCCAGTCATATGCCAGTGATGGCTCCAGTCCTCTCCAATCAGTAATGACTTTGCGATCAGAGGCGCAGCCCATTTGCTCTCTCATCGGTGCTACGACCTGTCACTCATTCAATTTCAACCCGCCTTCAAAACCAGCAGTGGCTGTTAACTGGCACAGACTCACTGATGTAGTATGCGGAGCGCAGCGATTCAACGTAAAATTTGAGTCTGGGGAGAGACTAGGGGAGATGTAGCCATACAGTAGAGCGGCAAAGTCACGCCCACTTCCGGTTTAGGCATACGCACCAGAGCCATTCGTTCGCCATTCTTTTTTCCATGTACATTTTGTAAAATGCTTATAAAAATTCCACATAACTCAGATATTCACATTTGTCATGTTTTAACTTGTAAACGCTTCGCTGCTCTCTGTGGTGTGCGAATGAGCTGCCCAGCCCCGCCTCCCTGGCCGGGCTCTCAGCACTGCTTTCAAAAAGTGGGCTTTTTGTGGGTGTGAAAAGGGCGTAAGTGCAGTACACCTTTTGTTACCCAACAGCCTTTCTCCTCCAAGGAAACTATAAAAGAAGCATGGAGGCATTCTATCATGTTCAGTCTGAGAAGAGCTCTTTCTTTCCACAACACATCTGATTGTAGCAAGGTAACTGTTAAACCTTTTCTCTTATTTGTAGCAATGTGTTTGGATAGTTTGGATGAAACAGTATTCTGAGAAAAATGCAGTTTCATCATAAAACAAGATGTTGAAATATTGCTAATATCTTCAGTCATATACATTAGTAAACAGAGATAGTTTTGATGTATTCAGATAATTTAAATTTAGATTGAGTGATTTGTCTAGATTGTCAGAATAACCTTTCGAATTAGACATCCATCTGCTCATTAATGTGTTGTTTTTGTCTTTGCAGAATGCACATGTTGCGTGTCGTGTTGCTTTTGGCCTCTCTGATTCTTTGTCAGTCTTCCTCTGCCTTAGATGAACAATGGGAAGAGTGGAAGATCAAATATGAGAAGGTTTATGATCATCAGGTAAGATTCTGAAAACATCTCACACACACACACACACACACACACACACACACACACACACACACACACACGATGTGTTTGTTTCAGAGTGAGGTCTACAGGAGGACTGTTTGGGAGGAGAACCTGAAGCTGGTGCTGAGACACAACCAGGAGGCTTCAGCAGGACAGCACAGCTTCACTATGGGACTCAACCACCTGTCTGACATGGTAGGCTTCTACTCCACTGTTATACCCAATAAAGTCAATCAATCAATGAATCAATCAATGAATCGACAGTTTGCATTTGTAGTTTTATGCCTAACGCAGGGTTTCTTTAAAGACTTGTTCTGTTCACAGTTGGACTAGAATGAGAAACTGATGACTAATAGACCTGTTTTAGATTATGATATATTTAATAGATCTAATAGACAGATTTAATAGATTGTAATCTGGTGAGAAAAAAATCTGGAGAAAAAAAACAGCAACATTTAACTTGCTCTCATACACATGGCACTTTGTGTACTGTCAGTGTATCTGGATTGTGCTAAAACTTACAAATCTAAATATTAGCCAGCGTGACAAATATGAAACTATTGTGATTTTTAATATCTCAACAGTCACGTGAAGTCTCTGGCCCCGGAAGAGAATTCCTCATTCATTTTATCCATAGATATTTTGAAACAAATCCTTATATAACAGGTTTTAAGGCTGGAAATCGAGCGCAGGAGATTTCTAGTTGATATAAAATATCCAAGATTACAAATAGTCAACAAGTAGTAGCAAATTGTCTGGCAGGACAACCATGGATTAAAGAGAGAGGAGTGCTCCCCCTGCTTGTGGTGGTCCAGGGATGCAACCGAGAGACGGGGGAGAACAAAATATATTTGATGTGTCCTTACCCTGCTATAGAGACACAGTAAATATATTTGAACATGAAACAGGCCTGAGGTAGTGTTTCATCTTTTGAAACTGTAATACTTTTGTCCTTTGCACACACACATTTATGAATCCTCTTCTTTCTATTAGACAACAGAGGAAGTCAATGAGAAGATGAACGGCGCAAAGGAGGAAGACCCTAAAATCTTTCGAAACTGGACCTTCAACCAAGAGAGCAGCAGCATGTCTCCGACCCCTCCTCGCAGTGTGGACTGGAGGAAGAAGGGCCTGGTCAGTCCGGTCCAAAACCAGGTGAGCCATGCTGTACAGTGAGATAAGACGAAAAGCGAGGACACTACACTAATGGAAAGACTGTGGCATTTTAATTCTGATTTCTTCTACCTTTTTTCTGTCTCCTTTTTGCACACGTGCACCCCCCCCCCCCCCCCCCCACAAACACAAACACACACACACACACACACACACAGGGTCATCATTGTGGATCGTGCTGGGCGTTCAGTGCTGTAGGAGCTCTTGAGGGCCAGATGATGAAGCGGAAGGGGTTCCTGGTCCCCTTGAGCCCCCAGAACCTGGTGGACTGCAGCACTGATGGGAACTATGGCTGCAATGGGGGATACATGTATAAAGCCTTCAAATATGTAAAACGCAACGGAGGCATCGACTCTGAGAAATCTTACCCCTACGAAGGCAAGGTTAGTCTCAGTATTTATGTAAATAAATCATGTTGTTGATGCTGATCTCTAAATATCCCAATCCCTAATCTAAAGAGAAGAAAAGAAAAAAACAAAGTAGAATTAGAGACATCTTCAGTCACACGGACCAGGCGCGGACTGCATCATCGGGCGCTTCGGGCAGGCTGCAGGCAGCCAGGCAGGGAGGAATGAGTTAACTTTTCAGTCAGGACCTGCTGAGACCCCAGCATGGGTGGGTAGGGCTTGCTGTTGAATGGTGCCAAAATGGAGAAGAAAAGAGGTGCAGAGAGGTGGAAAGCAAGAAGCCTATGTTGTGTCTTGGCCTAAACTACAATATCAGTGGTAGACAATTGTCTATTGCCTCTAGAATATTCGAGATAAATTAAATTAATAACACTAATTTGTATTTATTTATTTATTTATATTAGGCTATATAAAAAAAATCCCATTGGTCAAATGTAAACAGTAGTGACTAAACTGAAAGTATGGATTGGATTGCTTTTGGGGTTTTCTTCACAAAAGTGGAGAAGGAGGCAGAAGCAGCACTAGCACTGCAGCAGGTGCTCCTGCAGAGCTGGAGGTGGTGTTGAACTTATCAGAATCAGGAACCTTCAGGTAGGCTACAATTTCAGAGCATAAAGTGAAACATGTAGGCTATATGCTTATTGCTTTCAAATTAATGTGCTTTATGGGATTATCAGTAGGACTGCCCAATACAGTTTAAAGTGGAGATGAAGCAGTTTGATTGTATTATTTTTGTATTTGCATTTAACCTCAGACGAGACAAGACAGGACACTGCACTCTTCCTTAAATTAAGTTTGCTGTGAAGCTTTTGTACAGAGGCATGTTTTTGTTTTTACGTCTTCATATTATACTTGCAGTTACAGTATCTAGGCAATGTTGAATTCTATTGAGGTAACATGTATCATCACGTTAGCATTATATTCACCAAATCTTGTGTGTCCGCGTGTGTTGGCCTGGCCTGCATGGTATCTAATGCCCGGCCTGAATTATGGTCCCAGTCCGCCCCTGACATGGACTGTCAAAGCACAGACACAAACATCAAGCTACCTGTCATTTCATCTCATCTTATGAAGTGTGTTGTATGAAAGATGGATTTTTATTAAGTTTTGAAGTGGGAATTGTACTTTGACAAACGTCTATCTGGTGTGGTGTGTAGCACCAACATTCCAATCTACCTTTCAAAAATGTGTTTTGTAATGTAGATACATGGTGTGTGTGTGTGTGTGTGTGTGTGTGTGTGTGTGTGTGTGTGTGTGTGTGTGTGTGTGTGTATGTATAGATACATAGGTAGGTGTGTGTGTGTGTGTGTGTGTGTGTGTGTGTGTGTGTGTGTGTGTGTGTATAGATAGATGGATACACAGGTAGGTGTGTGTGTACTGTATGTGTGTAATGAAAATATATACTGTATATTGTGTTTTGTTTGTATTCGTCACCACCTCAAGGAAGGGAAGTGTCGCTATTCGTTCATGGGGAATGCGGGATACTGCCACGGTTACAAGTTCCTTCCCTACGGAGACGAGAAGACGCTGAAGGCCATGCTGGCAGTGGTGGGACCAATCTCTATTTCGATGGATGCCTCACTGCCATCGTTCCAGCACTACAGACGAGGTGAGGCTGCAAACCTCAGGCTCTGGGCTCAGTTACTGCTTTGACTCACCGGGAAAACTGAAATCTATGTTTGTAGAGAATGAAAGCAGCTATATACTGTGTATATATGTATATATATATATATATATATATATATATATATATATATATATATATATATATATATATATACTGTATATATATCGAACAAAAAGTTCAGAAATTTGTGTATCAAAGTATCAGATTCAGGCATCAAGGGTAAACTGAAAAAAGCATGACTCAAAACCTCACTCTACTACTAAAACCTGTAGGTACACCACAAGTGTTTGCATTTGGTGGCACTGTTTTGTCACTGTATTAGACTGTTTTACGCAACCATATAGAACATTTATTAACTGTGTTCATCTTTCAGGTATATACAATGTACCAGGTTGCAATCCCAAGAACACAAATCATGCTATGCTGGCCGTGGGCTATGGGACAGACTACAGAGGAAAAGACTTCTGGCTTGTGAAAAACAGGTGGATTGATCTCCTTATGCTTAAAGGTTCTTTACACCTTACACCCTTTCCCTTAAATGTCCCCCTTACGTTGTTCAAAGTTACTTCACAGCACTGAACGCATGCAGGCTGAACCCAGATGGCCTGCTTGTTATGGGACGGAGCTGGAAGGCTGGTATTTTTATACATGGTCAATTTGGGCAATAGAGTGGAGATAAGTGTCCTAAAACTCTGAAGTTAGCATCGCATGGTGCCCTCGTCTCAAAGTTTTTATGTATGGGGATTTTGGTTAGTTACTTTGTGTCGGACTGCACAGCATTTTCATGCCTTTTCCGATGTCCCACATATTGAGATGAGAGCGAGAGAGACATTTTTCAGATTTTTTTTCTCTTGTTCCTGCTTTCTGATGTCTTTAGTCTTTTATCCTGTTGGTCAGGATAAAAGAAGACATTTGAGGATGTCATCTTGGGCTTTGGGGAGAAAATCGCCATTTTTCATTTTATAAACCAAATGATTAATCAGTCTAAAATAATTAACAGATTCATCGATAATGAAAATAAACATGAGCTGCAGCCCTACTCAGCATTGGTGGCATTGTCCCACACAAACATACTCTTTGTCCAGGGCCGCTGGAAGTCATTTTAAGCAGGGGGTGCTGCAAGGAAGGGAAAAATTGTGGGTGTTATTTGGACATTTGGATGTTTTTTTAGCCCTATTTAGAGGAATATCTCATTTTAAGTTAGCATTAGGATTATACTGTTGTGTATAGTATTTTCTCCTTTTCTCACACACTTTCCTGTCACCACCTTCTCTCGCTTTAGGTCGTTTTACACTACAACAGACAGCAACACAGGCAGAAACACTGAGCTTATTATTATATTTTATTATCTTATTATTATAAACCAAACATAAAAAAATAACATGGCCCCTATCGTTGCATCGGCGCAGTTTCTAGGCCGAGCGGCAGGCGCAGATCAAAGCAGTGGGCGTGGAAAGGCGCACTTGATATCGTCGTGCTGGCGCTAGATGCAGCCCAAAGCATTACAACCACGCCTTTTAGGCGTAAAATTATGCACCGTCATGCTCATTGGATAAGTGCAATAAACGAATCGCACGCTTGCCTTTTTAGCTCCAATTCCAGTGATCCCGCAAAACCAGACGAAAGCCAAACGCTCTGCCCCCCCCCCCCCCCTCCCTTCATCCAGCCTGTCTGTCTGCATTATAGGCTATTATTCCATATTATTATGCTTCTCAAACCAATCTAACTGCAGTTTCAATACTGCAAGCATGTAAATACGCTACACTATAGCAAGATCAAAGTGAAAATAATGTTCTATGCATCAGCTAGAAAAATATAGCCTATTAGATTGGTGAAAGTTTGTCCAGAAAGATATCATTTTCTCTCGCCTGCTGCAGGAAGGATGATGCACATAAATATACCCTACATTATGTCAAGTCATTGCATAAATGTGTTTTTATTGTAAAACTAAATGTGAAATAGGGCCAAGTTATTGGAGGGACATCACAGTATAGCAGATGCCATTAGAAGCGCGTTCCGAAGCGCGTTCCGCTGTTACTTCTCTAAATCACGTTAACTCGACAAGGGGTATATATAGGCCCAGGAGGACATATATGTTTCACATAGGGTGGTGTTTTCATTTCGAGGTTTTATTTGGTCCAATATTGAAATGTTGACAATGGCAGGCTGTGTTACCATTACACATTAATTTAGAACTACCTTTTATATCTATTTTGGCTCATTTGGTGGCTATTTAGTAGCGAAATGAAGAAACACAATGCATGCTGGGAACTCAGAGAGAGAGAGAGAGAAGGGTGACAGAGAAGAAGCAGTGAAGGCACAGAATAGGCCTGCTTTACAAAAGCGCAAAGCGCTAAATGTAGGCCAGGTCCCAAGATATCACTAGGCTGGTATTTAGCGCCGACACGCCCACTTTGGGACTGCGCCACGCCCATTCGGCCTAAAGCGCATTTGGCAGCCTAAAGCCTATTGCTATCTTGCCGAAACAGGCGCAAGGCACGTTTTTTTGCGGTTAAGGCCCGTAATAGCGCCGATGGCCTGTGGGAGAATAGAGCCCCATATCTTTGCTTTGCTCATAAACCCTAAATATCGCAGTATAAAACATATAAAACAAATGTTAATCATATATATATTTTTTTTTTATTGAGACTCCAATTCCAATACAAAATCACCCTAACTTCCGCGTTGGGTTGGCTTACAGAAATACAGTACATCATCCCTGTGGTACTCTATGAAGGCATATGAATGCTTTGATGTCGGAAGGTCTTAAATGTGAGTGTTTTTGTGCTTCTAGCTGGGGAACTTCATGGGGAGAAGAAGGATACATCCGAATGGCCAGGAACAAGAAGAATCATTGTGGCATTGCTTCCTTTCCAGTCTACCCTACACTGTGAAAATGTGGCTGTTTTCAACTAAATCAGCCTATCTGTTAATCCTATTAATTAGAATGCGAAGTGTCTGTCTGTCTATGTGTGAACAGAATTGTGTTCGGCCACAGCTATGCCATTTTACGTGAGATTGGGCTGAATCTTTCAGGAAGTCTAAAGAGAGTAATTAGGGCTGATTAATGGCCCTAATTACCTAATGATGTGATGTCAATCGAGCAATGATGACATCATCACAGATCACTGATGACATCATCATTGAGTGCTCGAGTGACATCACTGGTGACTTCACCAATTCTGTCTAAATTAAGGACTTATGTGAATCTCAAACATAAATTTGGCCTGTAGAGCTGGTATTCTTGCTCTGGCCATTGAGGTCAGACGATTCAAAAATATTCCAGGGGAGATCCGATTATGTGAGCTGTGCGATTTGGGGGAAGTGAAAAGTGAGTCCCATTTTCTTTTATATTGTACAAATTATGATGACCTAACATATACTGTATATTGTTTCATGATATCCCTCGACAAAAACCTGAAATGGTGGTCAGATGACCAAAAACTAGAATGGTTGTTTAATTTTCAAGGATTTAAAGTGATAATACGGAAGATTTCAGTTTTGTTCTCTTGGGTGACACCTATTGGCGATCAGTGGTAATTGCAGGTGAGATCCAAACTGTGTTATTATGTGGCATTGGGAAAAAAGTGGAATGCGCGCACATCCTAGTAGACAGGTGCTGGACCAAATGAGATAACTTAAGAAAAAAGATAGAGGTCCGCACACTGCATAATGCTCCCGAAGTGGATTTATTAAAAGCACAACGTTTCGGACGTCACGTGACATTGACATTGACATTGACACACACACCCCCCCCCCCACACACATTATGTGGCATTACTCAGTTTGTTCGGCCATGGTAACCACCCGTAATGCTAGCAGAGACCGGAAAAAAATTGCTTGTTATCCTACTTCACACAAGAGTTGTCAGGACACCAAGTTCATATGCTGCAATACTGAAAATGCAAAGGCTCCCATCAATGGGCCATAGGCTCAATCACCATTGTGTTAAGTCACTATCAGATACTGTAGATACTGTAGTGACTTAACAGACATTTATTTAGATGAAAATCTTCCGTATTATCACTTTGAGAGTGCTAATTTCATCTCGAAAGCTGGAAAAGAAGGCAAGATATATTATTTAATTAACATTTATGTTTTTCATTTTCTGATTTTTCAGTCACACTCTACTCTAGTCATGGATGGCCCGATGAACTAAATGTAAAAGATTCCCCAGTCTCTCCGTTTTCTTCCTCTGATGCTGCGGGTGGTGGTGGTGGTGGTGGTGGTGATGGTAGTGGTGGTGGTGGTGGTGGTGATGGTGATGATGATGATGATGATATGTTGTTGTTGCTGTTACTGTTCAATTGCACAAGCCTATATGCTGCACTGGCTTTGCTTGAATTATTGGTGTCTTGTAAGCCCATGCGGGCTGCACATACAATGTATACATGACACAATAATAAAGAATCATTCATTCATTCATTGTCTGTGTGTGAGTGTGTGAGCAGAATTGTGTTTGGGGCACAGCTATGCCATTTTACGTGCGATCGGGCTGAATCTTTCCGTTAGTGTAAAGAGCACCCCTGCGGGTGACGGGCCGGATTTTTTAATTATTAGGGCAGATTAATGATGATTGCCCAAATAGACCCTTTTCACGGTGGCCATTTTGTGTCGAAAAGGCAGGACCAACACAGGTGCAAGCAGAACACTAATGAGAGTTTCCAAATTCCATGACTGAAAGTTGGAAACTCATTAGTGTTCTGCTTGCACCTGCGTTCATTCTGCCTTTTCGACACAAAATGGCCCCCGTGAAAAGGGTCAATTGCATGTGCCAATATGTATCAGAACTATTTATTCAAATATGAACTGAGTAGCTAGCAAACCGTGGCTCTGAACCCTTGGCCCTCTGATCCAGCCAAGCCAATCATGACAGCACACACACACACACACACACACACGCACACATCACAGCAACACACATCACAGCGCACACACACACACACACACACACACACACACACACACACACACACACACACACACACAGCCACCATCACAGCAACACACATCACAGCACACACACACACACACACACACACACACACACACACACACACACGCAGCCACCATCACAGCAACACACAGCCTGGAAGATGTGTCTGGGTCCCCTCCCGTTGAACGGGACCTGAACGGCACCAGATGGTCGGGCAGTCAGATCCACAACCACTTTGCGAGGTGGTTTGGCGAACCCTAACAAAACACAGACTTGCTTGCTGCCAGAATAAAATCAATTGGCACGGCAGAATATACGTTTTTTTTAATAACTTACCCTTGCTGGCTTGGATACTTCTACTCTGTAGCCTCAGTCACATGACGGCTCCTTGACGTCACGGTTCCGGAAGAGGATCCCGTTCATATTCTGCAATGAGATTTTGATTATTAGCCATAATGTTGTAACCACCCAAGGTAGACTTACCACGGGCGAGCAAGTTGAGAAACAATGGCAGGGAGCAAGTGGGCACTGTTCTCTGTTTACATTTTTGTCCCACTGATGATGTCAGAGGCATTGTGACATCACTGATGATGTCATCAGTGATGTCAAAAACAGCCTTCTGTGTCAACTGCTTTCAACTGCTCCACAGCGCCGGATGTATCGGTTGGGAGCTCAGTGGTTGGGAGGGTGTACTGCACTGTTTACAATGTTGAGCTTAAACTTAGGCTCTGGCATGTGAACAAGGGCTCGGTATTGTAAACTAAAATATTTGGGGATACTCTTGTCCCCTATTTTTGGATAACAACATTGTGCAGGAGTTAGATACAGTTTCATTGTGATTGATAACGTATATAGCTTGAGAGCATTTTAGCCGATGCCTGCAGCAGTTGACTCAGGGGTTGCTACATCGAGACTCAGTCTGAAGAATGAAGGCTGAGTCTCTCGCGTCGAGGCTAGCTGTATGGTCGTCTGTGATTGGTGGCCTGCACTCATTTCTCTCTCTGGATAGGCTAATACAGACTTGCAAAGTGAAGGGCTAAAACAGCCACTGAATGACAAAGTATTGTCGAAGCTATTATGAGTCACACTGCTTTCAACGCCGGCGGCACCCGTTTTGAAATCTGTTACCAACCAACATAATAATAATGAATAGGCTAATTGATTGGATTTACTAGACACTCAAAGCGCTTCACATATCAGAGGGGGAGGGAACATGGCGGCGATTTCTGGTCGAGGGGTGGGTACTAGGGGGAGTGGGTGGGGGGATGTGGTTGAGTGATCGCTTCAGCATGGCGTGAGCGTGGCTTCGGCAAGGCGTGGCACGTGTGCGGGTGGTGTGAACGGCTTCGCCGGTTAACAAGGACGCCTAAATGAAACTTGTGGGTTCAGCGTAGGTACAGCTTAGGTTGAGCGTTGCTTCGGCATACTGTGTGAACGGGGGCTAACACTCAGGGATGTATTACCGAACGGGCCTACCAGGCACAGGACCAGAGGCCCAAGAGCTCAGAGGGCCCATAACACACCAAGCCCGACTGAGGTGCCCTTGAGCAAGGCCCTTAACCCCAACCGCTCCAGTGGTGCTGCTCAGTGGCCAGCAGATGTGAGCAGGGCGCTCCTGAAAAAGAGAGCATTGCTCTCATGTGGGAATCTCCTGAATAAAGCTTAAATTAATGAAATAATAATAATAATGAAAAGAAAATAATAATAATACCGAGCCTCTTCGCAGGGCCACCGCGTATCTTGCCCTTCTTGCCTGAGCCTGGGATGAAATGATCCCTTAGGGCGCCAACCCTTTATATTTGACAAAATGTTATGTTTATGGACAATTAGAGGGTTATTGTGCTTTTGGCTTTAATTGAGTGTACCTGCACCTGTGAGGTGAATTTAGTTTTTTGTTATTGTGCTGTTGGCTTTGAGTGTTCAGGTGGCTGTGCTGTAAATCCTAATGAGATGCAGGTGAATGTATGTCTTAACAGGATTAACACAGTGTGCTGCCCTATAGGGTGACGGCACGTGAAGTGCCCTCCTTCGTCAATTTGACCAGCAAAAGAGTGAAATTTAGTCTGCCAATAAAAGGCTTAAATTTACATTAACTTAAAGTTGAACTGCACCCGTTCGGAGCCCAAGTGGCACGTGGGTCGGAGTCCGTTTCAGACTGAAAACAAATCTTGTCTGATATGACACGTTGAGAGGCGGGTCATAGTACTGTAGCATGTCGATGATTTGATTTGACAATTCTGGGGACTGGCTTTGGCATTGGCCAATCCTGGCGTGTTCCACCCCCAAATCGAGTGGGATTCAGCGTGTTGTCGTGCTACGCGAGTGGGATCTGTTGGAAATTAGACAAGGTTGACCAATCAATGGATGGAAAAAGTTGTGATCAAGATGACTCAATTTCCTCGTGTTCGTTATTTCTGGTGGAGGGTAAAAGTTGAGTGAACAAACGACAAAGTCTCGGAGCTGAAGTTCAGGTCTCACTTCACGACACACCAAAGTATGCAGTGAAGCAGCAATGTTTATTCAGAAAGCACTCATATATATACAGCATTCAGGCTTGAGTCCTTTAGTCATCCGTCATCCCCCCCTCCCACACACACACGCACGCACACACGCACGCACACACGCGCACGCACGCACACACACACAAACACACACACACACACACACACACACACACACACACACACAAACACACACACAGGTGCTACCACAGTGTTACAGACTTGCATCTCTTCTTGTAAAGGACTCCCCCCCCCCCCCCGCCTATCGACTCCACCTTCCCTGCAGAGGAGCGAGGACAGGAAGTCTCGACAGCTCTGCATGCTTGCAAAACTCTGTCTTTACTGGAACTAAAAGATACAACACCTTAACCACACCGTCTTCACTGAGACAAGACGACGCAACACTTTTTAACCACACCAGGCACAAAATTAACGTCTATCTCACTTCAGATAAATGGTCGACATCAGCAAAGAACAGCGAGGTCAAATGGGGACAGGTTATGTGTTAGCAAAACATTTTCCCATTACACTCTTGCGAGGAAGACCTTTGACCTTAAGGAAACTTGGATCAATTCCAACAGATCCGCCGAGTACCAGGCAGCCAGCTACTTCTGTGTGGAACGAGCGGACAATCCGATGCATGGGTGCTGCCTGCCCGCCTGGAATCTCAGAGGGGCGACCCCTGACAACCAGGGTCTCAGGCGCGCGCCATTATCGCTATTGCGGTAAATACAATATTCCTGGAATGCGAGTTTTAACGAGCCAGTTACATTTCTTTGCATTCTCAGACATTACCGTTTGATTTATTTAGTATGTTCCATACAATTGGCCAAGTTAGTAGTTAGTTTATGGGCTAGAAATTCTGTCAGATGACAGGCAGGCACTAGGCGCCATTTTCTCCTTCATTTGGAAGAGAAAATTATCCTGAAATGAAGATTTGATTGGCAGTTGCCATGTCGTGATATGATTGGTTGAAATGGGTTAGAAATTTGATAGTACTAGGTGACGTCAGCAAACTGTAGATTACTGTTATGAATGAAATCTTGAAAAATTAACTTTTGATGTGAAAAGAAAAGAAAAGTCATTTTTTGGTTCAGCTCGACTTTAAACAATACAGGCTCAACACACACATACAGCAGACAATGCAAGACAATGTAGCTACCAAACAACTAGTCTCGACGCCAGACCCATGTGAGTTCTTACGCTGATACACTACGTTACTGCATGCTGCAGAGCTCTCTCTGGGTCTGATACACTACGTTACTGCATGCTGCAGAGCTCTCTCTGGGTCTGATACACTACGTTACTGCATGCTGCAGAGCTCTCTCTGGGTCTGATACACTACGTTACTGCATGCTGCAGAGCTCTCTCTGGGTCTGATACACTACGTTACTGCATGCTGCAGATCTCTCTCTGGGTCTGATACACTACGTTACTGCATGCTGCAGAGCTCTCTCTGGGTCTGATACACTACGTTACTGCATGCTGCAGAGCTCTCTCTGGGTCTGATACACTACGTTACTGCATGCTGCAGAGCTCTCTCTGGGTCTGATACACTACACTACTGCATGCTGCAGAGCTCTCTCTAGGTCTGATACACTACGTTACTGCATGCTGCAGATCTCTCTCTGGGTCTGGGACACTTCCCCTCAGCCGGCTGGTAATGGGAGGGAAACATTCACTTGGCCAGTCATATGCCAGTGATGGATACAGTCCTGCCCAATCAGTAACGACTTTGCGATCAGACAACACGGGAGGTGCAGCCCATTGTTCAAACCACTCTCTCATTGGTGCTACGACCTGTCACTCATTCAATTTCACCCCCCTAGACGTGCCCTCAAACCCCAGCAGTGGCTGTGAAGTGGTACAGACTCATTTATGTAGTATGTGGAGTGCAGCGATTCAACGTAATATTTGAGTCTGGGGAGAGACTACCAAACAACATACACCGTAGATTGACTTGAGCCTACAAATTTTAGGCTTTACACAGAAATACTGTATTAAATTTGAATGCAACTCATATCAAAAACATCTTGCTAAAATGCATTGTCTCCATCGTAATTGTTCAAAGGCCTGAATGAAGACTAAAATCTGCCAAACCATTACAGAGCATGACTTAAAACAAACATTACACAGAGATCTAATGCAACTTCAGCACCACAGAGAAGGAAGGGTCCATACCACCAAAGGCAGGCTCAAAAACTGTAGCAGGCAGTCACTTGAGGTGAGTTGATGTGACCTGGGACCTGCAGAAGGTGAAAGCAGCAGCACATTGAGACAATGTGATGAACCTGGACTTTAGTCCAGACCAGCCCACCACAATCAGCCGGACACCAGCCATCCTTGTTGATTATTTCACAACACAATCTGTCAGCTCCATGGCTCAGACTAAACTGTGCCCGGCTCGCCCGTTGGGTGGGCCTCGCTTTTTTAAGCACTGTGATTGGCTCAAAGGTCCGAACACCGCCAGCCGGCAAAGTTGGTGTAAAAACTAACCAACTCAGTTGTTTAAGCCACCAAATTCTTACTGCTCTGTAATTTATTTTTTCACACCATCATCAGAGAGCGCAGCCAACTGAATATATTGCAATGCATAGGCTATCCGTTATTATGGTTGTTATAAGCATCACAAACTGCACGTCCAGTTCAAAGAGAAAACCTTTCAAGAAGCTTCTTCACTCTTTTAAGTTGTGAGAACGATCTCTCACCCTTAGTCTACAGTTAGTGGCAGGGTGACATACAGAGATCTTTAAATTGTGAAGATCTCTCACCCACAGTTAACAGGCAGGGTTAAGAAAAGCCTGACTGTGGTGAGCACACTCGGGGAAGTAGTTTTCAGCCTAACCTTTCTTTGCAGTTCCTCTGGTGAACATGTTTTCTCTCACCACACAAAAGTAGATACATTTAAATGTGATGGAGGGGGGTGGGGTGGGGGGTGCACCTACAATTACAATTCTTTCTCATTGTGCATATATTCTTTTAGTATTGAAGATTAATTTCGGCCGCGGAGTAGGCCTCACATATAAAGAAAATATGACAAAGCTTATAAAGAATTGAATTTGAATGTGTGGTGCCCCCCCAACAAGGCAAATTGGCTGGTGCCCCCATGCACTCGCCCGATGCAATATACATTGTATGGATAAACTTGGCCCAGAGTCTTAGAGCCTGTTCAGACCTTGCACTAACTGGGCCCAGCTCCGATCTTTGGGGCTCCAATCTCAGTAAAGTACAGGTCTGACTCTGAACGCACCCAATGCGCATTGATATCCGACCGCCTCAGGCCACCTTCGGAGGTGGGTGGCTCGCATCAGCTCCAATTCACGTGTTAGTTAGTTAGTTAGTTAGTTATACTTTATATGTCCCCGGGGGGAAATTCATCATAGGCAAGGTACACCGTTGCTTCATATAAAACAATGACACAATAATCACATAACATAGGGTAGAAGCATTTGACATGGTCGTGCATAGGGCTTCATATAAGGCGAAAAACAGATAACACATAACAAGGACCTTTACAGTGACAATATGGAGGCTCTAAGATTTTGTAAGGTTCAGCAACTTATTATTCACCCGCCCCCTGATTTTTATATCCCATTTTTATCCCCCATTAGTGCTATATATTTTTTTTTTATCCTGGTTGTTGCTCCACCCTCTGCTGATCTGGGGAGAGCCAAAACTGTCTCCATGCTTCCTCCGAGACATGGGCAGTAGCCAGCCGCTTCTTTTCACCTCACAGGGGAAGCTTCACCGGTAGGACATAGCACGTGGGAGGATCATGCTATTCCAACGAGTTCCCCTCCCTCCGATCAGGCGCCCCGAATGACCAGAGGAGGCACCACTTCAGCGACCAGCATGTTTTTGGTGAGGGGTTCCTATATGAAGGAAACCCCCAGGGGGCACGGGGAGAACATGCAAACTCCACACAGAAAGGCCCTTTCTGACGAGCCCACCCAGGCGGTGGGCACGCGAGGACATGCGGACGGGCACACACTCCTTCAGCGCTCACAGCATCCCAGGTGGGAATCGAGCAGAGGAGGTTATCTATGTGTATACCTAAATATTTATATGAGGACACCTGAGTTGTTACCTGTTTTTTGATGACCACTGGCTCATGGTCAGTTATTTGCCTTGGGTGTTTAAAATGAAGTGATTGGTGTCACACCACGTGATAAATGTGTCTATCTCCTTGTGCTACACAGAAGGATCTGTGTCTTTGTGGAGAAGGCTCAGGATCACTATCGTCTGCGAATTTTAAAATATATAATTATTGGGGTGTACTTTCATGCAGTCATTAGTGTACAATATGAAAATAATTGCTGAAGACGCAGAACCTTGTGGGACCCCCTGTATTGCGATATTTGATATCTGACAGTGACCCAGTGTGTGTCTGAACAGCGATCTGACCTCGGACGCATTAAGGACCACCTTCTCTACTGACCTTCTCTGCATAACAAGGGAAATCATGGCTCAATGACAACATACAGCTCTCTCCTATAACGTTGATTAATTATCTGAGCTCAAAGTAAATGGTCATCAACAGGAGGCTTTTGGAATACATGGTAAAATAAAATGTGAGACAATTTATTCTACTTCTTTATGATATATATATTTTTATTTCAATAGATTAGCCTATGAAACAAATGAAACTTCTCATTCTTTATGTATCCAGGCCCAGGGGCCCATCATGTCATAATCCGCCTATGGTAACACAGATAACTTCAGCTACCAGAAGTGTTACTATTAGAGCTCCTCTTGACCATTTCACACTCCTAAATTATAAAATAACATTTGGAATCTTTAATCAATTGGAAGTATTTCATGGGAAAAGTATGTGGTCATGCTGCCAATGCTAGCATTACTTGCATCAGCATGAATTTGGAGTTTACCTAAGTGCTGTTAGAATCCTCTACCCACAATGGTTGTTCAGTATCAAAGTGGGTTTTTGTGGGTGTGAAAAGGGCGTAAGTGCAGTACACCCTTTTGTTACCCAACAGCCTTTTTCCTCCAAGGAAACTATAAAAGAAGCGTGGAGGCATTCTATCATGTTCAGTCTGAGAAGAGCTCTTTCTTTCCACACAGAACACATCTGATTGTAGCAAGGTAACTGTTAAACCTTTTCTCTTATTTGTAGCAATGTGTTTGGATAGTTTGGATGAAATAGTATTCTCAGAAAAATGCAGTTTTGTCGTAAAACAAGATGTTGAACTTCTTTTTTGCAGTGTTTACTATATTATAAGATTAACTTAACAGAATAACATGACAGCCTAGTATCATTTTAATTGTATTGATTATTGTGATACCAAAGGTTTAACAGTTCTTAAACTGAGAAAGGTACACATTTCCACTGTAGCAACTGCTATCTGTTTAACATTCAAAATATCAGTACCATTTACCATACTATCTGTTTAACATTCAAAATATCAGTACCATTTACCATACTGTTTTTATTTTACTTTGTATTGCTCAACAGTACTACATTGTTAGCACGAATACATGGTGCCCTATCTTCTTGGTAAAGGTACTATCCCCTTTTTGCGCTTGTGCAGTTTGCATGCCTTAACGCCTGCTTCATGCTATCGTCCCTGCAGGGACGATAGCAGTCCCCCAGGAGCAAGTGTCCTGGTGTTATGCCGAGTTTTGCACCCCCGCCCGGCCGCTAAAGGCATCCCCACCTCACGGGAGCATATTGTAATGATTTATGCATAAACTTAACGGTTTAAAAATTATATAATTGTCTGGGTAGACGTGACCTCCCTGTTTTTTTAAGTTAAAACGAAATATGAATGAATGAATGAATGAATGAATGAATGAGCTTTATTTGTCATATATGGTGGGGATGCAATTCTCGGCAATTCTCGGCTTGTTCACGGCACCTGCCATTGGAGGCGTGCCAAGTCATCTGCGCCCCCAAAATTCCAGCGCAAACGGGATTTGGGTGGTCTTAAGCACCAGAATTATTCACAGGTGATCCCTGGCAATGCCTGGGCGTTACATCAATCAAACCAATCAGATTCCCGTCTCACAGTCCCTGTAATACAGTTTGCACGAGGCATGCAATATACGCTGTAATTCTCCCCATGCGTAATTTGGATAAGCCTATCTGCATTGACTGTATATATTATCCCTATCTCACAACACCATCACATCATGTACCTGTTAAACATCTGTGATTTGATGCAATTCAGGTTCTTTTGTTGACTGGAAATAACGTATTTGCAGCGGGGAAACGGGGGGGAAAACAAAAGAAAACATGGGAGGACTCAATTAAAACTCGGCGAAACAGTAGTGAGAGCTGCCGTGCCGAGGACAGAGACAGATGGAGAGAGCTTGTCGACAGATCATCTGTGGTGCCCTAACGACCCTCCGGGTTATGGGATAGGTGAAGGTGAAGGCGCATTGCAAGTAGGCTACAATGTCCAAGTTTCCCCAATTAATTTGCGATTAACCCCTCTTTGCGATGTGATAAACGTTTCTCATTGAATTGTAGTTGATTGGCTTCCTGAATAATCTGCTGGTTAGCCAATTTTAGCAGCAGCGTGGCACGTCCGTGCGTAATGACTTATCCAAAAGGAGATTATGGTGCGCTCAAGCTAGGCTTGCCGCGGTATTAGGTGTTACCGGTGTTACACGGTGGTGAGGCATACACCGATTACATAACATGCCCACCGGTAACACCTTCAACTCCACCCGCTCATTTCAGCATGCGCTCAGCTGCTCTGGTGTATATTACAAGCACTCCCTCTATCCTGGCTGTCTGAGTGCATCATATCTCTGGTTAGACAGACCAGCAAGTAACGTTAGTTGTAAATGTTGTGAACACAATCCCCCCTCATACACATGTAGGTAAGACCCTTATCTAAGCCTGTGTGTATTCTCTTGCCACTGCCATCTCTGGAAATGTGGTTTTAACAGAGCTAAACCTCCGCTAGCATTGATGCTAATATGTTAGCTAAACCTCCGCTAACATTGATGGTAATAGTTAGCATTGATTACTTAGCTGTGATAAAAGCACATGCTGATGCTACTCAGGCAGCTATCGTCATTGCCTGGCTTACTGCTGCTTGCTGGTCACGTTAATCCCATGGCCAGAAAAAATCACCAGATTTGTGGCTAATGACGTTAGTTTCTTTTCTCCAGGAGGAGATCTGTCCCCAGTGTTTAACGTTATGTGCGGCTGACAGACAGCGCTCACAACAGTGCGCAGCAGCAGGGATGGGAGGGGCTGACTGACTGGGGGAGAAACATGGGGTAGAAAGGATTGTGTGCAAAGTAGCCTAATTTATAGACCGACACACGTAACCGTTCCAAACTATTCTCTGTGGTTAACCTGACATCCCTACCACGCTTGTATTGGTGACTATCTTGACGGGTGTGTTGGACTGAGAGCAGTTAAATTTAAAAAAAAAAATTTTTTTTTTTTTTTTTTTTTTACTACGGTGTAACCGGTAACACGTGTTTATTACTCGGTGGGAAAATGTCCATACCGTGGCATCCCTAGCTCAAGCACAGTGGGGTATTTTTCCTTTTCAAAGCTCTTAGCGCAAAGTAATTGCGTGCATGCTGACGATAGGAGAATGCCATCTGTTCCCACATTTAGCGCTGGTTTGGCATGTGGCACGCCATGCATGTCCAGTAGAATTATAACAGGCATGCGCTTGGGCACGCTCCCAATTTGCATTGCGTGCGGCGTTAAACGAGCACAAAACAAGCGCAAACGCAAAGTTACCTCTTTTGCGATGATAGGGCCCATTGTCTATGGCCCCTATCTTCCCACTGGCCTTAGGCGCTAAATTGGCGTTAAATGCAAAAAAAAATATGCTTTGCGCCTGCCTCGGGAAGATAGCATCATGTTTTTAGGCCCCAAAATGCGCTTTACACCGAAGAGGCGTGGCGCAGTGCCAGAATAGGCATTTCGGCCTTAAATACCGGCCTAACGCTATCTTCCCCCCTGGCGTTAATTTACTGTAGCGTTTAGCGCTTTTCAAAACCAGGCCTTATTCAGTGCGCCGGAGATGTTATTGTGCGTAATTGTGCGCATATCTCCTCTGCGATCTCACTCTCTCTCCCCCCCTCTCTCTCTCTCACTCCCTCTCTCTCTCTCTCGCGCGCGTCAGACAGGCACAAAAAAAAGTTGTTATACCATAGTTTTGAGCCCCTGTCATTCAGCTGTTGCATCATCCTACCCGTGCAGTGGGGGAGAAGAAAAGGTAGCGAGAGAAAACGATTCATTCTGCCCAAACTTTCACCAATCTAATCTCATCATGACATCCAGGGATAGGCTATATTTTTCTAGCCGATGCGTTTACAACATTCTTTTCACTTTGATCTTGCTATAATGTAGCATATTTACATGCTTGCTGTATTTAAACTGCAGTGAGATTGGTTTGAGAAGCATAATAATATGAAATAATATATATGGAGACAGACGGGGATGAAAGAGGGAGGGGGGGAGCTCAGAGTGCTTTGGGGCTTTTCTGACCGGATTGGATCGCTCCGTGGAATGGAACATGAAAGGGACATTGTGATTTGTTTACTGCACTTCTCCAATGAGCACGTTGTGAATAATTCTACGCTTAAAAGGCATGGTTATAATGCTTAACGGCGGGTTCACACATACGCCTAGAGCGACGCTTTAAGCAACGCATAAGCAACGCATAAAATTTAGGCGTCCTTGTTAACAGATGAGAGCGTTCACACAGACCGCTGCCACGCTGCGCTGAAGCCACGCTCTCGCTGCGCCTACGCTGCGCTGCATTTATCGTTTAGGCGTCTGTTCTATTTTTCAGCGTCTAGGCGCGCTGAACTGTCAAGCTATGCAGGAAGTGAGCAACAAGAATGGCAAAGAGCGTCCTGTTTATTTTCACAATTGAACCAATTTCAAATTAAAATATTATTAATCACATTGTTGGCTGTTGTTTCTGACGGACTTGGGCCATATTTTCTACCGAGTTTGCCCAAAAGGGAGGGTGGAGCGTGAATTAACGAGTGCATAGTAGGAGAGCTGTCCTTCATGTGTTCCTCTATATTAACACATTCACTGCCAACACTTTTTTCCAATCAGTAGGTAGCTTCTGCCAAGGTTTTTTTTGAGGATTCTGGCTCATCTTTCAAGAGCCGAGGATTATTTTCTGCTAGGACTTTGTGAACACAAAATATCTCAAAAGAACTAATAGAATGTGTGCTTTCTCTGTCTAAAAGAGTTAGTTTTTATCATGTTCTGTTATGTAGGCATTAGCAGTTGAATACAGCATGGTTTCAGAGATTTTCAGAGAGTTTTGAGATAAATGGATTTTTAGAACCACCTCACGTGCCTGTGATTATGGGTGCCCTTGGGCAAGTGTGTATACTGTATTGTGTTTGTGTGTGTGTGTGTGTGTGTGTGTGTGTGTGTGTGTGTGTGTGCGTGCGTGCGTGCGTGCGTGTGTGCGTGATTCGATAGAACAGGCAGAACAGTCACTTTAACCATTTATTTTTGGCATCAGTGAGACATCAGACATCTAAACAATATAGTTCTGAACAGTAATTTCCTCCATAACAGCACCCCCACCCCCCTCTCCTTCAAACTCCTCCCTCCGTATGTGTGTCTCTGGTGGCTTTGCAGCGTTTGTCACAGGCGAGTTTCTGCTGCCTGTCTGTGCTGCCTGACTGCTGGCGGCCGCTCATCAGGCGAGTCTGGATGGTGCTCGTTCGTTTCTGGGTTTTCGGTTGTGAGCTTTGATGAAGCTGCGTGCGATTCTGGGCTTTCTGCTGGTGTTTCAAAGTGTGTTGCACCCAGAATCTATTTTTGGAATCGCCCACCGTTGTGCGCCAGCGCCAAACCATTTTCATGAGAATGGCTTCCTCACGCTTTTTCCTGGTGTTTTTGCTCGGCTTCCTCTAGTCTGGAGAGCACTGTCGCCACTTAGTGGGTCGGTAAAATAGGTTATACACATTCAATAGCTCCCATATATTTATAGGAGATGTAAAAGGGTTTGATCCACGTCCCATAACTCGTCCACGGCAGTCAACCGTTGGATTTTTTTTGACGAGATAACTCGTCGACGGCAGTGAACGTGTTAACGTCTTTTCTGTCAGATGTATATATACCCCCCCTGTCTCAATGCATGTATCACTCATGGTGTTGACTGCTATAGCCTATGTCAGCGCAAATTCATTCACATGATTACCCAAGGGAAAATAACAACTACAGCCGGCCAGGAAATAGACAGACATCGTCACTTGCACATTACAATAAAAAAGAGGTTTATATTACTCACCCATGCTATAAATCAGATCTGAAAAGTGTAAAAAACCGCTGCTCATGTGATCAGCATAGCGCAGAGCGGGGCTTCAGTGTGGCGTCCTGTGTGAACGCAAATAGGCACTTAGCGCGCATGAAGCGATGCCTATATGCGTAGGCGTAGCTTAAAGCGTAGCTTTAAGCGTCGCTCTAGGCGTATGTGTGAACCCGCCGTAAGGCCGCGTGTAGCGCCGACACGAAAATATCGACTGGGTCGGTCCACGCCCACTAATATGGGCTGCGCCTGGCGCTAAGCACTAATTCAAGGCCAGTGGGACGATAGAGCCCTATATTTTATTGTTGAACTAGTTATCTCTGATACAGGGACTGATGCTACAAACACATAAATTCTAAAGGTTGGCCGCCAAGTATGAATATGTAAAATGTTTGTTTAGGTTGATTTGAGCCTTAAAAGGCAAGTTAATCCAGCAATTTTCAAAAAGCTAATTTGAAATCTCGACCATATATAATAATTATTATTATTATAATAATAATTACAATAATAATCATATACATTAGTAAACGGAGATAGTTTTGATGTATTCAGACAATTTAGATTTAGATTGAGTGATTTGTCTAGATTGTCAGAATAACCTTTCGAATTAGACATCTATCTGCTCATTAATGTGTTTTTGTCTTTGCAGAATGCACGTTGTGTGTCGTGTTGCTTTTGGCCTCTCTGGTTCTTTGTCAGTCTTCCTCTGCCTTAGATCAACAATGGGAAGAGTGGAAGATCAAGTATGAGAAGGTTTATGATCATCAAGTAAGATTCTGAAAACATCTCGCACGCGCGCACACACACACACACACACACATAACGTGCACCGTCTGACAGGCAGTCGATGTGTTTGTTTCAGAGTGAGGTTTTCAGGAGGACTGTTTGGGAGGAGGACCTGAAGCAGGTGCTGAGACACAACCAGGAGGCTTCAGCAGGACAGCACAGCTTCACTATGGGACTCAACCAAATGTCTGACATGGTAGGCTTCTACTCCACTGTTATACCCAATAAAATCAATCTATCAATGAATTATGAATCAATCAACAGTTTGTATTTGTAGTTTTATGCCTAAAGCAGGGTTTCTTTAAAATGTTCATAGTTGGACTAGAATGAGAAACTTATGACTAATAGACCTGTCTTAGATTATGATAAATTTGGGGACAAGTGTGCTGGTACCGGTGAGAAAGCACCTATATATTTTAAATATGTATAGGTATTTTATTACTTATTTATGAAACAGGCCTGAGGTAGTGTTTCATCCTTTGAAACTGTAATACTTTTGTCCTTCACACACATTTATGAATCCTTTTTTTTCCTATTAGACAACAGAGGAATTCAATGAGCAGATGAACGGCTTAGAGGAGGAGGACATTAGTGACTTTGGAAACTGGACCATCAAGGAAGAGAGCAGCATGCCGCCGCCCCCTCCTCGCAGTGTGGACTGGAGGGAGAAGGGCCTGGTCAGTCCGGTCCAAGACCAGGTGAGCCATGCTGTGAGATAAGAAACCAGGTGAGCCATGCTGTGAGATAAGAAACCAGGTGAGCCATGTTGTGAGATAAGAAACCAGGTGAGCCATGTTGTGAGATAAGTAACCAGGTGAGCCATGCTGTGAGATAAGTAACCAGGTGAGCCATGTTGTGAGATAAGAAACCAGGTGAGTCATGCTGTGAGATAAGAAACCAGGTGAGCCATGTTGTGAGATAAGAAACCAGGTGAGCCATGCTGTGAGATAAGAAACCAGGTGAGTCATGCTGTGAGATAAGAAACCAGGTGAGCCATGCTGTGAGATAAGAAACCAGGTGAGTCATATGCTGTGAGATAAGAAACCAGGTGAGCCATGCTGTGAGATAAGAAACCAGGTGAGTCAGTACGCTAATGGAAACACTCATTTTACATCATGATTCAGATTTGTTCTCCTTTTTCTCTGTCTCCTTCTTCACACACACACACAGGGTGAATGTAGATCGTGCTGGGCGTTCGGTGCTGTAGGAGCCCTTGAGGGCCAGATGATGAAGCGGGACGGAGTCCTGGTCCCCTTGAGCCCCCAGAACCTGATGGACTGCAGGATCGATGGAAAGCACGGCTGCCAAGGGGGACATAGGGCTAAAGCCTTTGACTACGTAATCCGCAACAAAGGCATCGACTCTGAGAACTTTTACCCCTACAAACACAAGGTAATCCTCAGTATTTATGCAAATAAATCATTTTGTTGATGCTGATCTCAAAATAGCCACCCAATCCCTAATCTAAACATAGATTGGGGCAGTAGTAAAAAGGATTCCCCACACACAGCCAGTGTGATCAGGTGCTGGTCGGTTTGCAGGAACATGAAACATAAATTGAAGAAAATAACCACCGCACACTTAAATTGGCTTACTGAGATTTATTCAGTGAACAACGCGTTTCACGGGTAGCGTCATCAGGTTCACTCATCATAGATTGGGGCAGTCTTGATGCCCAAAATAGAATTGGAGACATCTTCATTGTCACACTGGCTGTCAAAGCACAGGCAGAAACATCCAGCAAGGTCATTCAACTAATCTTATGAAGCAGCATGTTGGATGGAACATGAATTTGTGTTCTGTTTTGAAGTGGAAATTGTATTTTGACAATCAGCCTTTCAAAAATAGGTGTGTGTATGTATATATATATATATATATATATATATATATATATACTGTATATATATATATATATTTCAATCATGAGAGACCAGAGGGTAGAGTTTTAACAAGCAAGCTTTATTCAAGTATGGCAGAGCGATAAGATCTATGGCATGGGACGGTATGGCAACTGATTCTGATGGCATGGCAGCATGGCGACTAGTTCTTTGGCGTAATGACTCCGCGCTAAGATATATATATATATATATATATATATATATATATATATATATATATATATATATATATATATTAGGGATGCACCGATCGATCGGCACGTGACCGGAAATGGCCGATTTTCACGTGAACGGCCTCGATCGGTGATCTGTTCCGGTCACTCTAAATAGCCGATTCTGTGAGCCGATTTTCACATGACGTGCGCGCACCCCAAAGCACCGAGACAGGCACCCAGCCACCACACCACACACGCCAGCATACCTTCCTCGTTGTGGATTTTTTTCACCGTCAGTGAAGTAGACAAAGCTTGCAGTTTGTCACACATGCAAGTCAAAAATAAGCCGTGGAGACAGAGACTTAGTCTCTGACTCTACAGACCTATAGTATGGCTCTACCAAGTAACAGGCTGGTTAGCTCAGATGGTAGAGAACCAGACTTACAATTTAACAATCTTGGGGTTCAGAGTTCGAATCTCACCTGGAGGGAGTGTTTATTTGATAAGGATATCTTTCACTTTATATTAGGGTGCGAAAAGAGTAACTAATGGACAGGTAATGATTCAGTATTCATAAACTACTGAGTATGATGCACCACTTTACAATAGGGTACACAAAAAGATTAACTAATGATTAACTAATACATTCACGCACTGACATTTTGGAATCATTAAGTAATGATTAACTACTCTATTCACGAGCTGAAATTTAGTAATCATTAGGTACTGATTAACTACTCTACTCAGGAAATTAGATACTAATCATTAACTAATGACTACCTACTCATTAACTATGATTAACTAGTGATAAACTAATGCCAAATTTTTCATTAGCGAATGATTAACTGGCGATTAGTTAATGGTTAGTTTATCAGTAACTACTATAGGATTTGTGTACGTTATTGTAAAGTGTTACCCTCATTTCCCCTCTACTCAAGAGGACTGGTCTGGAGCCAGTCTATAAACTCCTTGTCCATGGATCATTTTGATGTTCTGTTGCACCTGTTTTCTTTTGGAAAAGTAAATGCATGATAGCTGTGGGATATAGGCTATTGGATTTAATTTAATTTTTGTATTCATTGTATTTGCACAAAAAAGCTCTGTCCAGTAGCCTAACCTGGAACACTTTTATTTTGAGTGTTTGAGTGAGAAGGTCCTACTTCATGCAAATGATAAGAATTGTTTATTTGTTTATTTGGATCCCCATTAGATGTAAGAATTGTTCTATGAATCTTAATTTTTAAACAAAGTTACAAAAACGTTTGTGTAAGCTGTCAATTGTTGTTTTTAGAAAAAAAAATCGGAATCGGCAAAAATCGGTATCGGCAAGTCAGACTATTCAAAAATCGGAAATCGGAATCGGCCAAGAAAATGGCAATCGGTGCATCCCTAATATATATATATATATATATATATATATATATATATATATATATATATATATATATATAAACATATATAGCTTATTGTGGGAATGTTACATGTGATGTATTCTGTTTTGTTTGTATTCATCACCACCTCAAGGAAGGGAAGTGTCACTATTCCGTCATGGGAAAGGCCGGATACTGCTCCGGGTACCGGGTCCTTCCCCGAGGAGACGAGAAGAAGCTGAAGGCTGTGGTGGCAGCAGTGGGACCAGTGTCTGTTGGTGTGTACGCCGAGCTGGCCTCATTCAAAGGCTACAAAGGAGGTGAGGCTGGAAATCTCAGCATGGGGATGAAAGGGAGACTCTGGGCTCAGTTCCAGCTTTGAATAACTGAGAAAACGGAAATCTGTGTTTCTAGAGAATGAAGCAGCTAAATATATATATATATATATATATATATATATATATATATATATATATATATATATATATATATATATACATATATATACATATACATATATATATGTGATGTATATGTATATGTGTGTGTATATATATATATATATATACTGTGTATATATATATATATATATATATATATATATTTTTTTTTTTTTTTATTGTGTAACCTGTGTTTCCTCATTTAATTGCTTAATTGACCTGTTCATTGAGGGGCGGGCCGTTCAGTCACACGGCCTGCTACAAAGGTGTTTGTAATCACTGCACTTTTACTATGAACCTGATGAAGCAGCAAGCCTGCGAAACGCGTTGTTCTGCTAAAATAAATATGATCTTTTGATATAACTTTGGTCACCCTGTTCTTCTGGAGTGTTGCGGTCAACTTCATATGGACTTGCTCCTGTAGAGACTGTTTTTATGTTATTTTGATCCTGCTTGCTGTGACCAGCACCTCCCTGCTTGGATTGTGCACGAGTAGCCTACTTTTCCCTTGATATATATATATATATATATATACATACATACATACAGGCCCAGGCAGCTCTCTGCTTCTAACTGCACACTTTTTTTCATAATGGAGGTTCATTCAACTTAATTCCACATGACAGAACATGGTAAACCTCTATGTACTGTTTTTTTTTTATTGTGGTGGAAACTGGGACAATTGGTATTGTAGTGAGTGATGAAAACCGGGACCTTTTATGTTTGACACCCTTATGGTATAAGCGATTTGGAATGTGATTTCTAACTAAAGTATCACATTCAGGCATCAAGGGTACATGACTGAGGCTGAAAAAAGGCATGACCCAAAACCTCATTGTACTACTGTACAAAAACCAGTAAAGTTACACCACAAGTGTTGGAAGCATTTGGTCTGTTTTGTTTTGTATGATAGCCTACTGTTTTATGCAAAATATTACTGTGTTCATCTTTCAGGTATATATAATTCACGACGCTGCACATCCAAGAAAATAACTCATGCTATGCTGGTGGTGGGCTATGGGAGAGAAGGAGGAAAAAACTTCTGGCTGGTGAAAAACAGGTGGATTCATCTCCTCATCTTAAAAGAGTCTTTACCCTTGCACCCTTTTCCCTTATTAAATGTCCCCCTTAAGTAGTTGGAAGTTAGTTCACAGCACTGAACCCATGCAGCTGAAGCCAGACGGTCCAACCTGATCTCGCAGAAATACGTGAGATGACCACGACCTAGGGAGAAGGGGTGGGAGTGGCATACCCACAGCATTCCAGGCTTGCAACTTTATCCTCACAACCTGGTTCAAACCCCTAACCCCAACCAAGCTGCTTTTGTTGCATATTAAACCCAATCGCTGTTTAATTTGCCTAAACCCAACCACAAAGTTGTTTGCTTGCCTGCCTAAATTTAACCGGCGATTCAAGCTGTGGCTCCGGTGACATATTACCAGGCCAAACCGCGAGCCAACTGGCTACCAGGCCGAGTCGGTGGTCGGTAACCAGGAAGTAGCGGTGGCTCCTCCGAGGCGGGGGCAAGGGAAGCAGTTACTTGGCTGAGCAGGGCGGGCCGAGTAAGGAGATAGAGCCGGTGTCTGTGCTGCAGGAACGTTCTACGTAACGTTAACAGTTAACACATTCCGTCAGTGACACCACCACGGAATGCAGTGTTAAGAGGTTGTGGTCATTTCACGTATTTTTGTGACATCATATGTTGGATTAACATGACGCTGCCAGATGGGGGCGGTATTGTTTTCACAAACCGTATCCGGATTTGTCGCATGATCTGATGATGTCAAGATCTCGCGCGAATGATAGATGTTAGATGTTACTATGGGACGGAAGGCCGTCATTTTTATAGGCTACCTGGTCAATTTGGGCAATATGGATGAGATAATGGATGTCGATGACAAATGAATGTTTTTACATCTGCAGGTTTTAAATAACAGTGTTTTTGTGCTTCTAGCTGGGGAACTGATTGGGGAGAAAAAGGATACATGCGAATTCGCAGGAACAACAAGAACCGCTGTGGCATTGCCAACAAGGCAGTCTACCCCAAAGTGTGAAAATGTGGCTTGTCAACTAACCAGAGATGTGTTGTTTGCATGTTTTGCATTGCATTTGCAGATGAAGTGCTGAAATAGCCTATACCAAGGGTTTTCAAAGTCTGAGACTGTGGGCCTCCCCCAGACAAAGCTTGGAAAAAGGCGCCCCCTTTTTGGATGCCTATTTTTTACTTCCAGTCACTGAGCCTGAAACTGCTTGGAGCCCCACTGGGGAGGCCCGCCTCCCACTTTGAAAACATCTGGCCTATATATTATTTTGTTAAGCTACAATGTGCAATTGTTTGCCTTTTAGCAATATTTTTTATTCATACATATTATTCATATTTTAGCCAAATTTAAAATAAATTATACACTGAAATATTTTATCAGTTACTTTAAGTGTTAACATTTTAATGGTGGCCTTACTCTAATTTATTTTATTTTATTTTATTTTATTTTATTTTATTTTATTTAAATTAATAGGGCAAATGAACAAAGATGTTTAAAACCCAATTTGAGTGCTTTTTTTTATTAGGTTGTGTGGTTAATAAAGTCTGCTAGAATTGCATGCTTTTTTCTCCTGGTCGTCATTGAATAAGTTCTAGCGTACATTCTAGTTTATTTTTCTTTCAATTAAAAGAAAATATCCTGCTGTTCCTATTAATCCACAGTTTATGAATACTGGTCATTCATTAAGAATGGTGTGTTGTAGTGTAGCTGGGGACCTACATGAGACAATATCATAATAATAATAATAATAATAATAATAATAATAATAATGTATTATTATTAATATTATTTATATTCATATTATTATTATGCTACTAGAATTAGTGGAAGTGGCACCAGCACCAGTAGTAGCCTAGTAGTAGGAGTAGTAGCAGCCTAGTAGTAGTGGTAGTAGTAGTAGTCAGGGGCGGACTGCATAATCGGGCACGTCGGGCAAATGCCCGGTGGCCTGGCCTGCAAAAAAAAAAAATGCAGGCCAGGCCAGGCCACTCACTGAACAGCAGGCCAGGCGCCGCCTACTGGTTTACTAGTGGTTTTATTACTTTATTCAGGTTTAAAGTGGGTGCATCTCATTGTAAAATTGGACTTGGCCCAAATTGGGCTTCAAACGGCCCAAATTGGGCTTCAAACGGCCCAAATCTGGCTTCCAACGGCCCAAATTGGGCTTCAAACGGCCCAAATTGAGCTTCAAACGGCCCAAATTTTTCGCCGCCGCCCTTCCGACGCCGGCACGCGCGTCGGCCCGTATCAGCCTGGCCTGCTTGGTATCTAATGCCCGGCCTGAATTATGATCCCAGTCCGCCCCTGGTAGTAGTAGTAGTAGCAGTAGTAGCAAAGAGCTTACACTGATAAGAAGTGACAGCTAATGGATTGTTCCATTTCAACGTCAGTGCACAGGAGCAGCTCCGTACCTTTCCCTCACCACACCCCCTCACACCACCCACACACCCTACGAACGCCTTGAATCTCCACTCTTTACAGCCTTCCCATACCTAGCCCCGCCCCCTTCCTTGATGGAATATAACCAGGGAAGCTCAACCCTTTGTAATCCAAGGCCCACTTCTGATTGTTAAAACATTTCCGAGGACCACCTTCCCAAATAAATGATAGGCTATCATTCTGTATCTTGATGTGAGAGATCCTCCATGGCCCACTAGATGGCTCTCCGTGGCCCACCAGTGGGTCACGACCCAGTGGTTGAGAAACACTGGAATAGACCACAGTGACCTTGAAATTTGACCCTTTGTCCACCAAAATCTAAGCAGTTTTTTTTGTTTTTGTTTTAAGAAAAAAAAGAAAAAAAAGAAAATCTAAGCAGTTCTAAAACAAGAGGGGAAAGTTTCAAAGGCTAAGAGGCAAGGCAGATGTAATCTCGAGTATGTAAAAAACACGATTTCAGACGGAAGCCCGTCTTTATTGTCACACGAACACTACAACACATGCATGCGGCCACTACACACACTCATGCTGTGGCCGGTGAAATATGTCCTCTGCATTTGACCCATCCAGGCTTGTTCTTCCTCCAGGGGGCAGGCCAGTAGCCTGGTAAACCGCCCGTCACGTGAACTCACATTTCATTTGGTTCTCCGTGACGGTCTGGACCCGCACGGGCAGTTAAGATGATTGGTCGAGCCATGCCGGCCCGACGAATCAGCGGCCGTAGGCGGGCTCAGGCTCGTCTGGGCAAGTAGTGGGTACATGGTCTTTGTAGTTCTTTTCACTCGTCAACATGGCTGCCGCCGCGGAAGTGACAGGCAGTCTGAATGAAATTGAATGTAACGTTCCCAATTCTATGTATTAAATTCTAAAAAACGACCCTCAACATTTGGGAAGGCTAAGCCACACAACTAGTTTGTTATAATCTAACTAAATGCTTCGAAGGTGACTTTACGACCGTGAGGACTCAATCAATGAATACCACGGAGATCATCCACAGGCACCTTCGGCGATCTGATTGGTTGAAGTTAACACCCACCAGCGGTGATATTCAATTCAATTCAATTCAAAAAACTTTATTAGTCCCGCAAGGGGCAATTTAAGGCATGAATACTGCAAACAAGCTGTACTTTGTACACATCCAAAAACAATACAAAAAACAAGACAATAAATACAATAAATGGCACTGATAAAGCAAGATCCCTGATTACAATGTATCCAACACCACAAAGGAATATGTCAGATCAATACAAATTAAATTCAGTCAATACAATCCAAGTGCATATTATACTTGTTCAAGGGTTCAAATCAAAAGGTCAAGGTGCAGACTTAGTCTAGATAAACTGACCATTTCTTGTACTGTGGCTGTTCACCAGTCGAATGGCCTCTGGAACAAAACCAAACTTCCTTCTGTTTGTTTTGCAGGCAGGCTGTCTAAAGCGCTTTCCTGATGGCATTAAATCAAAACAGACATGAAGGACATGTGTGGAGTCATTGATTATCTTGTGCGCTTTCTTGAGCACTTGTGCACTATTAAACTGTACTAGGGATCTTTGTGTTTTGCCTATAATTTTAGAGCTAAGGTTGACAACACCTTGCAGTCTGTTCTTGTCTTTTTGACAGAGGGATGAAAACCAGCAGATAAATGAAAATGTTAAAATACTTTCAATAAAGGAAGAATAAAACGTGGCCAGAATTCTCTGGTCGACTCCAAAGGAGTTTAGTTTACGAAGACAGTACAGACGCTGATGAGCCTTTTTTACAACAATATCTGTATTGTCACTGAATCTCAGTTTGTCATCAAACACAGTTCCCAGATATTTATAGTTCTGGACAATTTCCACATCAGCTCCGTGGATGGTTGTTGGAGCGATGTCTATGTGTTTTGGTGAGATTACCATTTCTTTGGTTTTGGACACATTTAGATCCAAAAGAGAGCGATCACACCAGTCTACAAAGTCTTGTATTATGGGTCCATGTGATTGGTCTGACTGACTGAGAAGAGATAAGATAACACTGTCGTCAGCAAATTTTATAATATGGTGATTTTTATATTTGCTAAGACAGTCGTTTGTATATAAAATAAAAAGAAAGGAAGAAAGAACACAGCCCTGCGGTGACCCAGTGGAAATTAAAATAGATTTGGAGCTTTTTCCATTTATACTTACTGTCTGAGTTCTACTAGTAAGATAGAACTTACCCATAGACAGATGGGTCATCCAATCACCTGCCAAGTAGCTTGGAAAAAGTGCCCGCCTCCGTCAGCGGGTCTGGTGACTTCATTCCCAGATCGACTGGTTTAGTGAAACCTATGTGGAGCTATACCGTCCATCTGGCAGCGTCAGGTTAGCAGGCCAGGAGCAGTGGTCGCTTTTTCTTTCCAGTGCCCGGGGACCAACTTCAGATGTTGTCGTCACTGGTCGGATGACGATCTTCTGCATGTTTTTAGTGGGGGGTTATGTACGGAGGAACCCCCTGGGGGGTACGGGGAGAACATGCAAACTAGGGCTGCACGATATTGGAAAAAACTGGCATTGCAATATTTTTTTATTCTGCGATATATATTGCGATATGAAAAAATACAGGAATTTTCACCAAAAGACTTGCATACTGTAGGTCTTTCAAGCCTTGCCCATTTAAGAAGGTGGCCTAGTGGGTAACCTGCATGGTTGACGTAGTAGGAGAGTGTGTTTTTAGCTGCAGTTGCAGGATGCTAAGTGAGTAAAGGTACTTTACTTAGTAGGAAAAGAGCTTAGAACGTCACAGAGAGGGCGTGCATTACTGTATGTTGTGAGTTAATTTGCCTTACTTGACATTGCACCTTCTGCGATGTGACTATTGCACATGTGCACATTGCGATGACGATGCTGAAACGATATATTGTGCAGCCCTAATGCAAACTCCACACAGAAAGGCCCTTTCGACGAGATAGCCCACCTGGGCAGTAGGCACTGAAGATATGGGGGTATCACAGCTCCAGCGCCCACAGCGTCCCAGGCGAGAATCAAACTCAGGACCTTCTAGCTGTGAGGCGACAGCGCTACCGACTGCGCCACCGTACCCCCTGTATGTATGTATGTACAGTATGTATGTATGTATGTATGTATGTATGTATGTATTGTATGTATGTATGTATGTATGTATGTATGTATGTATGTATGTATATACGTAAGGGATAATGTATACTGAGCCGGTGATTACTGTGGAAATAATGACCGACAGGTGAATGATTTAGCCCGACGCGCAGCGGAGGGCTTAATATTCACCTGAAGGTCATTATTTCCAGTAATCACCGGCTCAGTATACATTATCCCGCTTAGAACACGGCCTACAACTAAATCATTCAATAATCTGACAAAAATAATTATTCAAATAGATTTTTTAATAGCGTTTTCAACACAAAGCGGTTTCATTCGTAATTGGCACACAAGACACCACAGCTGCAACTGGTTGGCCTAATTAGTAGCGTCTGCGGACAAAATGCTCTTACCAACTGATTAATCCAGGTGTGGCAGAGCAGCGGTCGGTTGTCGAGAAATAATGACCGGTGAATATTGTTGATTGACCAATCAGAATCGAGTATTCGAGAGAGCCGTGTTCTAATATGTTTTATATTCTTTATCTTTATATCTTATTTGTTTATATTAGGGGTGCACCGATCACGTTTTTGCCACCGATCACCGATCACCGATTGCCGATTGCCTATGGGAAATATCTGCCCAACCGATCATCGACCGATCACCGATTACCGATCACCGATATATAAACTCCTCAAAGAAAGTTTGGAAACGTTATTTTAGGTCGATTATCTCTCCCCTTTAATAATACCAATTGGCATTGTATTTTATATCGTTGGAAAGCCTGATTAGTGATAGGGCTTTTTTTTATTTAAAAAAATATATATATATAAAAAAATGGCCGATCGCCGATCGCATATTTGAGGTCAAAATCGGCCGATACAGATTGCTTGCCGATCGATCGGTGCACCCCTAGTTTATATTGTATATTTGTTCTAATCTATTACACGTTACTTGAGCACCAAGACAATTTCCTTGTATGTGAAAACATACCTTGGCAAATAAAATAATTCTGATTCAGATTCTGATGTATGTATCTTCTCGGTTACATTTTCCTCAGACACTGTCGGCCTGACAGTATTCATATTTGGCATGGAGGTGGTCCCGAGCAGACGGTGACAGGATTTTTGAATTAGGTTATTATGGCCGATTAAATGGCCAAAAATGGACAATTAGTCATAGCACTACCCACAACAGTGAGCAGGTGACACACATATACACAGACAGTGATTGCATGCTCCAACGGGCACTAATGACAGCAGCCAGCAGGTGACACCCACACACACAGACATAGCACTACCCACAGCAGCCAGCAGGTGACCCCCCCCCCCACACACACACACACACACACTAGAGATGGAATGATATGAAATTTTCATATCACGATTATAGTGACCAAAATTATCACCGTTTGTTAAAATGTGCTGAAAATGTTCAAAAAGTACTAATACACTCACAGAAATCATTTCACCAAGTTTTATATTGAAAACTCAGACCCAAAAAGGATTGATACACTCACTGAAACCATTTCTCCAAGGCTGTGCGTTTGCATCTGGGAAACGGTTGCCAAGTTTGGTTGATGATGGACAGTATTTACCATGTTTTTCAAAGCACTGTAATCATGGTAACACGGTAATCACGGTACCACGGTTTTAATGATAATGAAAATTTTAAAAGGTACGGTTATCGTAAGGAATTTTATCACGATTATCATTAAAACCGGTTATCGTTACATCCCTAACACACACACACACACACATAGACAGACAGACAGAGAGACAGAGATTGCATGTGCCAATGGTATCAGAACTAGTTATTCAAATATGAACTGAGTAGCTAGCAAACCGTGGCTCTGAACCCTTGACCCTCTGAGACAACCCCCCCCCCCCCCCCCGATAATAAACCTAGTCCATCACCTCAGCAATGCAATGATCAAACAGCGCAGAGACTGAGAGTGAGTGACTGCTATCTCACACAAAATAATAATAATAATAATAATAATAATAATAATAATAAAGGTAATAATAATAATAATAATAACAATAATAATAATAATAATAATAATAATAATAATAATCATAATCTCTGCTAAATACAAATCTTCCTGACAAATAATGCATCATTGTGCGTGCACACAATATGAGAACAGAATGGACCGGGGGGGCTGGAGAGCAAAACACATGACAGCACAGACCCTCCAACCACACACAACCAATGACATTGCATCATGTAACGTCAAGCCAAGCCTATCATGACAGCACACACACACACACACACACACACACACACACACACACACACACCATCACAGCAACACACATCACAGCACACACACACACAGTGGCGTGCCGTCCATTAGGCGAACTAGGCAAATGCTAGGGGCGCTTGAGCCGTTAGGGGCGCCAGAGAGGGTAAAAAAAAAAAAAAAAACTTTTTCATGATAATAGGCCTACTATTATTTTACAATAGTAGACAAAAAATAAGCAGAACAACGTCTTAAGTCTTTAAATAATAGTGAAATCATTTTTCTAATTCTGGCTTTCTGGCTGCCTGCTGCAGCACTTTCACCATGGTCCCTAATCCATACCACCCCACCCCCTGCGCGGCCACGCCCCCTTCTACCTGCTCGGAGCTTTTTCCCAGAGTGGGGGAAGGGAGCTGGAAGGTGGGTGCTGAGGGTGCTGCAGCACCCCCTGGTGGCAAGAAATGGGATTTTCGAAATTGTTGGATTTGGCTGTCTTGTGTTTATGCCACCAACAAGATGCATTAAAAAACAGTTTGTGCTTCCCAGCTCTAATCTTACTTCATACGCTCTCTCTTCAAAAGTGTTTGATTTTCATCATAATCTGGTTTTCCATAATAATAATAATAAGTTCAGTGTTTATGCCTGTGTTTCTGTCTGTTGTAGTGTAAAATGACTAAAGGGAGAACAGGTGCTTACATGAAAGTGAGTGAGAAAAGGAGAAGATACTGAATAATGACATCACAACAGTATAATTCTAATGTTAATTTAAAATTAAATATTCTTCTAAATATGGATGAAAGTCCAAAAAACGTCTAATTTTCTTCGCCGCTGCCCTCGCGGGCAGCACCAAGAGTCCCTTCCTTACAGCACCCCCTACCTAAAAGTACTTCCAGCACCACTGGGGGAGGGCGATTCTGAACCTGCACTGCAGTGGTGGAATTAGCTGTGATATAATTTTTATTATATTTTCTTTGGGGGAGGGGGGAGGGGGGGCACCAGCAAAAATCTTGCCTAGGGCACCAACTTGGTCAGGCACGCCACACACAGCAGGCACACACAGCCACCATCACACAGCAACACACACATCACAGCCTGGGAGATGCGTCTGGGTCCCCTCCCGTTGAACGGGACCTGAACGGCACCAGATGGTCGGGCAGTCAGATCCACAACCACTTTGCGAGTTGGTTTGGCGATGTCAGACTACAAAACACAGACTTGCTTGCAGCCAGAATAAAATCAATTGGCATGGCAGAATATACGTTTTTTTAAATAACTTACCCTTGCTGGCTTGGATACTTCCACTCTGTAGCCTCAGTCACATGACGGCTCCTTGACGTCACGGTTCCGGAAGAGTATCCCGTTCATATTCTGCAATGAGATTTTGATTATTAGCCATAATGTTGTAACCACCCAAGGTAGACTTACCACGGGCGAGCAAGTTGAGAAACAATGGCAGGGAGCAAGTGGGCATTGTTCTGTTTCAATTTTTGTCCCACTGATGATGTCATAGAGAGGCATTGTGACATCACTGATGATGATGTCAAAAACAGCCTTCTTCGGCTGTGTCATTTTGGGTTTAAACTGCTCAACAGCGTCGGATGTATCAGTTGGGAGCTCAGTGGTTGGGAGGGTGTACTGCACTGTTTACAATTTTGAGCTTAAACTTCGTCTCTGCGTCAAGGCTAGCTGTATGGTCGTCTGTGATTGGTGGCCTACACTCATTTCTCTCTCTGGATAGGCTACTACAGACTTGCTACAGCTTGCAAAGTGAAGGGCTAAAACAGCCACTGAATGACTGAAAGTATTGTCGAAGCTATTATGAGTCACGCTGCTTTCAACGCCAGCACCCGTTCTGAAATCTGTTACCAACCAACATAATAATAATGAATAATAGGCTAATTGATTGGAGTTACTAGACACTCAAAGCGCTTCACTCAGAGGGGAAGGAAACATGGTGGCGATTTCTGGTTAAGCCTACAAAAATACGTCATCCCTGCGGTACTCTTGCTGCATTCGTTTATGGTAGGAGCTGGCAAGTGGCAAGTGGCCAACGCGTCACATCCAACCTATTTGCGTTCGAGATTGCACTGGGAAGTAGCAAGTAACATGACGCAAAATGATGCGTTTCATTCAATCTGATAAAAGTTTGATGTTTCTCACCATAAACAACATGCGTGGCCATCTTGAAATTACGTCAAATGACGTGGTGGGAGCTACTGGGGGTTGAGAAATCATACCCAAGTTTGCGGGTAGGAACTCCGAGTTATATTGGCGTTTTATTTTATTTTTGCTAGTAGCAACTGGCAACTTGCCACATCCCACTTATAATCGAACGCGGCATAAATGGCGGCCGCTCAGACTGCTGGTCCCGCCCACTGCCAATGGGAGTTTCTCCCATTGGCTGAAACGCTCAGTCGCTCAATCATCCACTAATCTCTCTGATTGGCTGGGAATGCCGGAATGGATTATGGGATTCACAGTTTCCTTTACTCTTAAAATAATAATGTACACACTCTTGTACACACTGCACTTTTTTTGTTTTTAAATGTTTTTCCTTTTTTATCAAATGTATTATGGTCACAATTCTCTAGCTGGCTGTTTGGCTTGGTTCCAGGCTTAAAAACTAGACTTTAGATAAGGATTTATTGTGATTGAGAAAAATGAATGGGGAAATACTCTCTTCCAAACCAGAGGTGGCCAAAACTTTTGCTGTAAAAGTTTTGCTTTTATGCTCCCGGGTCTTCCTCTTCGCAGTAACTCTTTTCAGTTAACCTTGAACACGGTGTCACTCAATTATATTAAGCCCCCCCCCCCCCCCCACACACACACACCTTAAAATATCCTGGAGACATGCCTGGCAGGTGCATAGCTAGCTAGCATAGCTCCCACTTACCTGCCAGGTTCGGTCTTTGGGGGAAACGATGAAAGGCTTGTTGTTTACTGTCAATTCTGTCACAATTTCTTATTCCACTTTGAATTCTCTTTCCTGGTCATGGTGTCCTCTCTCTCTGTCATGGTGCTTCTGTGCTGTGCTGCTGTTGTTACTTCCTGTTGCAGTGACTGACAGCAGACAACAGCTCGCGCTTTCTTCTTCTTCTTCTTCTTCTTTTTTATTTCCGGCAGTGTAGACGCTACTAGGCGTATTACTGCCCTCCACAGTTCAAATGAAATTTGATGTCTTCTTTATATTTACAGTGTTCATCATGTATCCACCCATAATGCTCCCATTCACTCTATATATATCCATTCTACTGCTCAGTCGTCGGGAACTCATCCCTCAGCGCCTTCTCAATCTCCTCTCCAGAAATGTCCACAACATTCAAGAACCTTCTAGCTGCATCCATCATCATCTTAATCTTTTCCTTTTTTCCCTTGATCTGCTCTGTACAATTAATCACCATGGCCATAAATGTCAAAAATCCTTTTTTGTCCACACAAATGATTTGTTCAACTCCCTTCTGTTTCTTCTCTGGTTCCTTTTCAATTTCTTCCATTTTATCACTCTCATTCTCCACTCTTTTAACAGCTTCAGCATATGACATACCCTTCTCTTTTACCCTAATCTGATTCACTTTCACCTCATTTACTCTCCTTGGGCATTGCTTTGAACCCGCATGATGATCACCATCACAGTGTAGGCACTTTGCCTTGTCTTCCTCTAAACACGTGTCTCTCTCACACTCCTTTCCCCCACATCTCCCACATCTCCGGACCCCTCTACACACAGCAGCAACATGACCATACTCTTGACAGCAATAACATCTCATCGGTGCTCTTTCAAACGGCCTTACCCTATAACAACAATAATCCACATACACTCTCTCAGGCAACTCTCCATCAAAGGTCAAACACACAGACAAACTCTCCTCCCTTTCCCCCCCATGATTTCGTGTCAATCTCTTTGCCTCCAGCACACCCTCCACACTTTCAAACAACTCAGCCTCTACCGACAGAGGCACACCACTCACCACACCCTTCTTCCTTACCTCAGATCCAAGTACAAAACATGTTACAATAGCTGCACTAGCACGTTCACCTCCAGTAGCCCTATTTCTACACCACTTTATTTCCTTTACAGCTTTGTCTCTCTGCTCTTTTGAAACACACTCAATTATAACTAATCCACTTCTTGCTACTCTAACTGACCTTACCTGCCCAAGTACCCTCTCCACATACTCCCCTACTTTATGTTGATCACTAAATATACCATCCTCTTTCGATGAAACCACCCTCATCCCCACTACAAACTCCTGCTTCTTCCTCACTGCTCGACTACACTCACTATCCGAACCTAACCCTTTCCTCACTTTCTTCACTGACTGACTTGTGCCACTTGAAACACTCGACAAACTTTTACGTTTATTCTCAATTCCCCTTTTATCCTGATCATTTTCAATTTCGCTCTCGCTCTCACTCTCACTTTCCGACGCCATTTTTCAATCTTCAGCTCGCGCTTTCAGCTAGGTTCCAAACTGTTGAGTGAGAGCAAAGACGATGGGATTCAAGCAAGCAAGACGGCCCAACTTCAACTCACTTCCTGTTATTTTGTCACGTGGGTTTTGCACATGGTTTTCCACGGACCCGCCCATTTAGGAGACTTGCCTGCTACCATTTGTTAGAATTGGCGGAGCCTGCGGTGACCCATCTATAATAATATAATATCTATGATGGTGAGAGGCAGAGTAGGGCAGGGCGGGTCTTGGGAGCCCCCCAAATTGGCCGCCTTTAATTGTTCCAGGTGCGTAATGAGCTTCGTTAATAAAACCCGAGAGAGGCGCCACTTTTGGTCGTTGTGGTCTGCTGTTCAGGTATGTGTCGGCGTCTTCATGCTTCCAAAGAGAGGACTCAACTTAATACGGCTCTCTTATGTTAGGCTTTTGACAAGTCAGAAAATAAATTAGATTGGTGCTGCAGCATTGACATCATTGGTCTCTCTAGTCTTGCAATCAATTAATTGTCCACCTCCCTTTATGACAAGAGTTGCAGCTTAAAAGAAGAAAAGTGGGGGCCAGTCTAGATTCCCCCACCATCTCGGCCTATTAAAACATACATTATTCTGAAATGTCTCTCAAATTTAGACCCATCTGAAAATGTGTTAAATGTGTTTGCATAGGCTTTGTTTTCTGGACACTGGAAATGCTTGTTTACCTGCGTTTTTAACTGCATGCATGTTGATGCACCTATTTTAGATTTCCAACTATGTTAAGACATCAAAGATGGCCTATATTCTGCATAGGGTGCTGCTGCAGAACGATGTTGAAACCAAGGCTGAACTATAGTCTTATCGTTTGAGACAATTATGAGACCTATCTTTTTCAGCTCTGGAAAGATGTTGGGGAGCCTGCTTTTCACCCTCCTGTGTGGGATTGCAGTGGCCCTGCTCAACCCAGGACTGGATCGGCACTGGGAGCTCTGGAAGAAGATGCACAATAAAGTGTATTCTCAGCAGGTAGCACTCATTTCCTTCACCTTGTCAACCATGTCTCATTCTAAAATGTATTATTTATTTGCACGGTTAAACACCATAAGCAAAGTCAGATGTCTAAATGAATGGAAGTTGTATAGCCACTGTTAATCCTAGCCTGGGTAAACCCAGCCTCCACGTGACCTGCTCTCAGACCTGTTCTCAGTCACTACAGTGAGTGCTAGTGACTGAGAACTCTGAGAGCAGGTCACGTGGGGGCTGGGTTTACCTAGGCTATGTGAATCCAGGCAACTGAAATCAGGATATGAACTGTAAAAAAAAAAAAAAATCTTACAGAGTATATTGCCTGCTTTTATTCTCATTTCAGCAGCCTGGACTCTGCTGACCTTATGTCATTTCAAACCTTATCAGCTACCTGCATTTTGTGGCAATGCCATGTGTCTTCCAGAAAGCCCAGTCCCCCTGTGTCATTCTAGTAAAGTCCTGATGTGGTGTACAACATATTCTTTTTCATTTGAAGTGGTGCTTGTTGCTGGGGATTCATTGGCATGTCATGCTAAACTGATCAACAAGTCCAGGCAATGATTCTCATTCTTGACCCTCTGTCTGCCGCTTAACAAGTTCTGCAGGAGAGCTACAACTATAAACTCATTCACCTCTGCTGCTCTGTAGCCTACATTTAGTGTGATTAGTGTTTGCGTCTTGTGACACATTTAAGGTCATAAAGATCAACCATTGAATGCATCACAATGAAGTTCATGTTGTCCATCCAGATCGAGGAGTTCGGCCGCAGACGGATATGGGAAGAGAACTTGGAAATGATCAATGTCCACAACCTGGAAACGTCCATGGGCATGCACACCTATGAACTGGCAATGAACCACTTGGGAGACTTGGTGAGTATATGGGCCTACGTCATCTCTCCTCCTTGTGTGTACACCACCAGCAGACGTCAATATTGATTTCACCATGTTGTTGCAATGGTGGCCTCATGGCTTTTTCCAGTGATGCAATGACCTCAACGGTTGGTTAGCTAGTGACTGAAAGAAACTAGCAGAGAATTGAGCCATTTTCTTATGTTTTCTCAATTGCAGACTACTGAAGAGATCAGTGTTACACTCACAGGCACCCATGTACCATCTGACCTGGAGAGGGGTCCTACCCCCTCTCTCGGGGCGGAGCAGAGCGTTGTGCCGCCGTCTCTGGACTGGAGAGAGAAAGGCCTGGTCACAGACGTCAAAATGCAGGTGAGCGCTGAGCACAAAAGGCAGCGCACATTAACCCAAAATCTAAGGTTGAACATCTGGAGGATGAATTATTTTGTCTGTGGCTGTAATTTGAAGATCAAAACTCCCATGTTTTTCCTTGTGCCTGAATTGGTTGCCCTATTTATTTGTAGGGTTCTTGTGGCTCTTGCTGGGCCTTCAGTGCAGTTGGGGCTTTGGAAGGGCAGCTGAAGAAGACTACAGGCAACTTAACGTCTCTTAGTCCCCAAAATCTGATGGACTGCTCCAGGAAATACGGCAACCGTGGCTGTCACGGTGGCTTTATGTCAAATGCCTTCCAATATGTTGTGAAAAACCAAGGCATTGATTCTGAGGCAGCCTACCCCTACATGGGCAAGGTAAGTTTCTGACTTGGATGCAGTGTAGGCCTAACCTGACACTGCCAGGTAGTGTAGGCCAGGCATGGTCACTAAGCAGACCACATCACTAAAACGAAGTTGTCTGTAGGATGGCTGCTTTAAAATATCATAAAAGCACCTTCAGAAAGGTTCAGGTGCATTGGGTGGTTGAACCTTTTGTAGAAATATATTCTTCCTGCAAACGCATGGTCGCTCATTATTTCCTGTCTTTTTAGGTTGGTCAGTGCAGGTATAACGCTCAGTATGTCTTTTTAGGTTGGTCAGTGCAGGTATAACGCTCAGTATGTCTTTTTAGGTTGGTCAGTGCAGGTATAACGCTCAGTATCTGTCTTTTAGGTTGGTCAGTGCAGGTATAACGCTCAGTATCTGTCTTTTAGGTTGGTCAGTGCAGGTATAACGCTCAGTATGTCTTTTTAGGTTGGTCAGTGCAGGTATAATGCTCAGTATCTGTCTTTTAGGTTGGTCAGTGCAGGTATAACGCTCAGTATGTCTTTTTAGGTTGGTCAGTGCAGGTATAATGCTCAGTATCTGTCTTTTAGGTTGGTCAGTGCAGGTATAGCGCTCAGTATGTCTTTGTAGGTTGGTCAGTGCAGGTATAACGCTCAGTATGTCTTTTTAGGTTGGTCAGTGCAGGTATAACGCTCAGTATGTCTTTTCAGGTTGGTCAGTGCAGGTATAACGCTCAGTATCTGTCTTTTAGGTTGGTCAGTGCAGGTATAGCGCTCAGTATGTCTTTTTAGGTTGGTCAGTGCAGGTATAACGCTCAGTATCTGTCTTTTAGGTTGGTCAGTGCAGGTATAACGCTCAGTATCTGTCTTTTAGGTTGGTCAGTGCAGGTATAACGCTCAGTATGTCTTTTTAGGTTGGTCAGTGCAGGTATAACGCTCAGTATCTGTCTTTTTAGGTTGGTCAGTGCAGGTATAACGCTCAGTATCTGTCTTTTTAGGTTGGTCAGTGCAGGTATAACGCTCAGTATGTCTTTTTAGGTTGGTCAGTGCAGGTATAACGCTCGGTACCGGGCTGCCAACTGCTCTGCCTATGCCTTCTTACCGGAGGGAGATGAAGATGCGCTGAAGGCGGGCCTGGCTATTATCGGACCCATCTCGGTTGCCATTGATGCTTCCCGTCCCAAGTTTGTCTTCTACCGCCATGGTGAGTGGCAAACACAAGCAGTTTGAACATGAAGGCAACACAAAGCAGTTTGAACATGAAGGAAACACAAAGCTTGAACATGAAGGCAACACAAACGCAAAGCAGTTTGAACATGAAGGCAACACAAAGCAGTTTGAACATGAAGGAAACACAAAGCAGTTTGAACATGAAGGCAACACAAAGCAGTTTGAACATGAAGGCAACACAAACAACATGAAGGCAACACAAAAGATAAAGCAGTTTGAACATGAAGGCAACACAAAAGATAAAGCAGTTTGAACATGAAGGCAACACAAAAGATAAAGCAGTTTGAACATGAAGGCAACACAAAAGATAAAGCAGTTTGAACATGAAGGCAACACAAAAGATAAAGCAGTTTGAACATGAAGGCAACACAAAAGATAAAGCAGTTTGAACATGAAGGCAACACAAAAGATAAAGCAGTTTGAACATGAAGGCAACACAAAAGATAAAGCAGTTTGAACATGAAGGCAACACAAAAGATAAAGCAGTTTGAACATGAAGGCAACACAAACAACATGAAGGCAGCGCAAAACGCAAAGCAGTTTGAGCATGAAGGCAACACAAAAGATAAAGCCGTATGAACATGAAGGCAGCACAAACGCAAAGCAGTTTTGGTAGTTTTTATTTGTTTCAGCTTGAAAAGTAAGTGGAACAAACCTGGACTTGAGGTGATGTTTTCAGAGTGAATCTATGTATGCATGTGGCTTAAGACTTGGAGCCCAGCTTTGCTACTGGGTCTATGGGCTGAAAGGAGAACTCACCTGTCTTCAACAGGTGTGTACACAGACCACACATGTACCCACCATATCAACCATGGAGTGCTGGCTGTTGGGTTTGGTACCGAAGATGGATGCGACTACTGGCTGATCAAGAACAGGTTGGTCTGGGAGGTTTGTGGTTTAGTGTGAAAATGGCAGAAAATGGGACGTTAAATTTGTATTCTTGAGCACCCAAATTGCTTTATTTGTATGTGGCATTTTGCGTGTCATTGATATTCCGTATTTGAGGATTGTCATTTCTGTTTTTTAAACTATGCTTTTGACTTTTTCTGCAGTTGGGGCAAAAAATACGGAGATGGAGGCTACATCAAGATGGCTCGGAATCGCCGAAACCAGTGTGGCATCGCTCTCTACCCTTGTTTCCCCATCATGTGATCTCCCAAGTTGCTGGATATGTTTGATGCCTTTTTTTATAGTGATGCATTATTTAGTTTTAAAAATGAAATAAACACTTGATCTGTGCAACTTGTGTGGTGGTCTTTGAAAACATTGAGGTTGACAAAAGAATTGTGCCGGAAGTCTTGGATAGGCAGCATGTCTGTATGGTAACTGCTTCAGTGGCTGGTGTTTAAACATAATTTGGGGCAGTCAAATATTATTTACTGGACAGTAGTGACTCGGCTGCTTGTTAAGGCAATTTCTGGTATGACTCAAACCACTAATTTAATTTATACAGTGCATATAATGATGCATCATTATGTTGGGCTGAACTTGAGCTGGTTCTCATCAAGCCTTGTTGCAGTTCTCAAGCTTGTTCAGCATGAAAGTCATTTGCTCTTTTTCTGTGTAGGTTGCCGTTTTTCTGTGTAGGTTTGTGTCTTGAGTTTGTTTTGCTCTAGTTTGTTCAAATTAAAATATTGACGAAAAAACATTTGCTCTGATCAGGGACACTAAAGCAGTATAAGCACTGTTGGTACCAGAAATAAACCTGCAGCCTCTGAACAAACTAATTTCTTTTGACAATCTTCTTCCCGACAGTTACCCTTAATCAAGCCTGTGTAGAGAGTAGGGATGCAAGTTTTTATCAATTTCTTTAATCGATTAATTGGTCATGTTAACGATAAATTAATCTTAAACGGCTTTTGATATATAAAATATAAAATGCAGGGTTTGACACCTGTCTTTAGGCCGACCCAACAAGTTGACCAAACTAAACGTCCTGCATTAGCTGTCATTGTGCTTGTGGACGTGACCTATTCAACATTGTATTAACATTTACAATGATTACTGTTGTCTTTTTGAGTAATTCTCCCACACTGGACTTTGTGCCTGCTAGCTTGACTTCTTCCTCTGTATGAGCAGTGAAAGTTAAATCTCACCCTTGTGTTAAATCATTTCAGCAAAGAAAATAAAAATGAGAAAATAGCACATAACCTACATTGTCGATTAATCAGTTAGCATAGTTTGATCGATCAAATTCTTAATGATCGATTAATCATTAACATCCCTATTGGAGAGGACTTTGTTTTATGAAAAAGGTAGGGACTGAAGTAAAGAGTAGTGATGATAGAGCCTTGACAATGATCTCATGTTGACCAGAACCTTTTCATGCAAAAGCTGTATTAGTAGAATTTTAAAGAACATCCCACCCCCCGAAGTGAAAGAGAATTGAAACGCTTCATAATGCAAACATAACAGGTTTTCTTTCTTCAGGTTTTATTTCCATTATGATTTATCATTTTCTTCATAGAACTGGATAGATAAATGGCACAAAAGTGCAAACCCCAGCATAATCAACAATTCTCACATAAAATAAATACAGCACCTTTTCAGCATCACTAAAATATTCTCAATATCCAGAAGTAATAAATATTGAATTTACCAACATCTTTAGTCTTCATTTACAAAACACAAAGACAACATACAATAGAGTTGTGTCTTACTGAACTTTTTTTGAAATTGTTTTCCTTGTTCTTTTGTTCCACAAATTCCATACTTGCACATACAAACATCTAGTTGTTACACACGGCACATTGATTTCGAATTGAACGTCACATTTAGAGTAGAATTTTCTCATTTAATGTACAGGTTAGAGTCAAACTAAAGGAAAGGCAAACATAAATTCCTTCGGTCCCACCACAGTGAAGGATTCTTGCAGGTTCTTTACTGGTGAGGGGTTTGGTTTTTTGTGGCTTGGATTGATCCAGTCATCCATGAGAGAGTGAGCAACTTGTATTCACTCACTGTTAATATGAGGAACCTGAGTGGTCATCTTCATCCCATGATACATTTCTTCTCTTAGTTATTATGTTACATATATCTAAATAACCAGATATGATCCCAATTTCAAGAATCCAAAATACTTTACGACTCCTTATAAAGGACCCAGATGATCGCCCAGGACAGATCCGGCCAGTCTCCAATTATAATTTTTTTAAATAGTAACATTGGTTCACGGCCCAAAAATGTTTCTATGTCATAATTTCGGCTCGAAAAATTGTTAAATTGAAAAAAGAAAATTGGTGGGTTTTTGGTTAGGTTTAATGTTAGGGTTAGAGGGTCTGAGGTGGTCAAGAGCGCCCTGTAAAAACTCCCATTAAAAAAAAAAGTTTAACAATTTTAGAGCCGAAATTGTGAAATTTTGTGGCTGTCGACCAATGTCACTATTTCACAAGAGACTGTGTTGGACAGATATATTAGTAGTGATCTTGACCTCTAAGAGTTGATTGGACAAAAACCAGGCCATAAAAAGTTCTCCACCCAGTTATCCCACTGCTGAGACGCCTTCAGGCTGGTTTTCGCTTTCGTTTTATCATATCCCATATCACTGCCAGATCAACTGTCATCGTGACTCCAGATAGAACTGAAATTCACACCTATGTGATAGTTGAAAATCCTACACATAGCAACATTAAATAGTCAACTTTTCAATTTTTGGGACATGAGTTTCAAGTAATGAGTCGACAAGCTGCGGTGCTTTCCCAATTTAAAGACTGATTTCTGGGTTTCCACAGAGGGGCAAGGGTCCACTTTATTGCTCACACTTGCCGCCATTAAAACGGACTCACGTGGACAAACGGGTTCATGTCAAATTCTACTGTTTCTACATCACTACATTGATGCAGGTTTTTTTTTTGGCTCCCTTCACCAAAGTGCAACGCCCCTTTTTCTGGCCACACCTTCTACTGCTGTGACGAGATGAGGTGTACAAGTACGAGCATCCTCCTCAGAAAATCAGGCATATAAAAAGAAACAACAAAAAAACAACAACGAAAAAGTCACCTGGGTCCGAGGAGGAGGAGGAGGAGTCACAGTCACCACAAACTTTCAAAACACATACAGAAGTTGCACCAATTTAACCCCACTTTGATCAAGAACAACCACTGCAAGCAGCAAATCTATGTGTCGTCATACAACAACAATGAAAACACGACTTCTTGCTTGGGACAAAAACAGCTGGCATACAGGACGTCCAATCAGACAATACGATACAAACATGCGTAACGATCGGTTGAATATAGAGGAATTGAGGGGTGAATTTGTCTTTGTGAATTTAAGATGTGACATCCTGTTTTCCATTCGACCAAAACGCTTCCAACTATCAGCTGAATGTTTTCCTTAATTGACCGAGTTGCATCAACAAAAGAGCACCCAAGTCTCATATTATGATAAAGAACAACAGTCTATTCTGCATAATTTGCATGTTTTCTTTTCTTCTCTTCGTAGTGTTAATATTTTCCGTGGTCCCCGACTGAGCTGTGTTTATCACAGGGATGAAACCACTGCGACAGAAAAGAAGTAGAAAAATATGTGGCAGACACATTTAGCACAGCGTACCGTTTGTAGTCGGTCTAACACACGTCCACAAATGAAGGAAACGCCCAAACAGTCCCTCAAACATGGACAAGACAGACCAAATGAACCTGGTTCCATATGAAAATACACACAAAAAAACAGCAAAAGAGATTTGATCCTCTGAATGCAATCTAGATCTGACACATTTAAACTCTCTCTCTCTCTTTCTCTCACACCACACTTCTAACTGAAGAACACGCTTATGAATTAGCTTAGTCTAAAGAGGACACACCTTCCACATGCACACGCACACAATCCAGAGGACATCTTCCAGGTCACACACCACACTCACATGGCATTTAAACACCTGGGCAGCACCACCCACCCACGCACTCACCACTGATTGTCACCACACATGTGATGTAGACTCTTGGAGAAATGATACTGATGTCATGATATGTAATATTTATATAATTTTTTTTTTTATTTTATTTAACCTTTATTTATACAGGGAAGAGCCCTTGAGAGCAAGCTCTCATTTTCAAGGGAGCCCTGTTACAGTGAGAACATTTACAATAGTTACAATATTACAGACAACTTACAAATACAAATATTACACTATATAGAAAACATTCAAGATTCTAGATAGAAATAAACAAAAATAAAAAAAATAAAACAAGGTAAGAGCAGATCAAATAAAACAAGAGCATTCATTTTGCAGAGTACCGTCAAGAAGTACTCTAAAGGATTCCAGGGGAATCAGCTGATTCAATTTCAGAATGTTTTGCAACAAATTCCATTTCTCAGCAGCATAATAAGAAAATGCACTTTTTCCTAGTTCAGTCCTTGCTCGTGGAACAGACAACCTGATATGTGAATGCGATCGGGTTTGATAGTTTGTGTTCACTTGACTAATGAGTGAGGACATGTACAGGGGGAGTTTCCCAATCAGGGCTTTATAAATGAATAAAAGACAGTGTTGCTCCCTTCGAGCTGTCAGAGAGGGCCAGCCTAACTTTTCATATAAAATACATCTGTGAGTAAGAAATCTATCACCCGTTATAAAGCGCAAGGCGCTATGATACACCGCATCAAGCGGCTTCAGGATGGATGGAGCAGCATGCATATAAATAATATCCCCATAATCAAAAACAGACAATATTAGTGACTGAACAATGAACTTTCTAACACAGGGTGCAAGACAGGACTTATTTCTATAAAGAAAACCAATTTTTCTCCTCAGTTTCTTTGTGAGATGTTCCACATGGATCTGGAAGGACAGTTTGGTGTCCAGCCAAATGCCGAGATATTTATATGAACCAACGGTTTCGATTTGTGCGCCTTGCTGAGTGCAAATACAGAGACCATTGTCTATATTATGGGACCGTGAAAATAACATTGATTTTGTTTTGTCTGAGTTCAAGACAAGTTTGAGGTCAAAAAGTGCCTGTTGAAAGGAGTCAAAAGCAGTTTGCAGACTTTCAACCGCCTGGGCGGGGGTGTTTCCGAAACAATATATGATTGTATCGTCTGCATAATAATGGACATTATAAAGTGCAGAGGAGGGTAGAATGTAATTTATATATAAAGTAAACAATACTGGGCCTGAGATGGATCCCTGTGGAACACCTTTATTGATTGTGAGAGAGCTAGATTTATGACCACTTGCCACTACAAATATACTATACTACTATAATATAAGTCATATTTACTAATACCGTGACTCTGCACTTTTCCTTTTGGTGTGCGTCTATCCGATTGATATTAAAGTCACGACTGGTGCTTCTTGGAAGGTATGTATGCCACTGGAGGCTTAGAAGCTCAGTAGGTAAGAACTTTTTCATCCTTTCTGGCACAAACGGAGGCAGTTAAGGAATGACCGAGTCGGAGCCCTTGAAATGAAGCAAAATGAGACAAAAGGTGTTGCGTCTTCGCTTGTCTCTTGTGCGCAACGTTGCCTGATCAATAGGACTTCATTGACTTTTAAGGTCAATCGCTTGTTTTGGTCCCATTCAATTTGTGCTTAAGACTACGACGCCATCATGTCGTGACTTTCCAAGGCGCACAACACAACAAAAAAACAGTCTTCAGTGCACTGCACATGTTTCAAGCCCACACAAACAGGAAAAGCAGTGCAACAATAAAAAATACATTGAAATAACATAAAGAAAACACAGCAAAACAATCAAAAGACATCTTCGTGTGGCTTGTTTTCATAGTAAGGCTCTCGCTACTAAGCACATGGGCTAGAATGGGACTCTATGTTTGAGTCATAAGTGAATGATCCTGTTTATAATATGGTGCTGAAATCTGAACATTACACCAGCTATATTTGAGACACGAGTTAATCTGTTTGAAAGGAGTGAGTAGCCGAAATGAGTAGAAATTGTTTGAAAACGTTAACACTGGATCTAATGATTGGTATGAAATGCTGAGATTAAAAGAATAAACCAGTTGCTTTCTCCTCCCTCGTCTAACACACACACACACACACACACACACACACACACACACATACACACACACACACTTAGACAAATATTAATGTCATAATGCATGCTATCACATTTAGCACTTGACCAAAATCAATCTCACAAACGTTCCTGTGTTAGGTTATTAACACAGACATAAACATCATGACACGGCCATAGCTGTACTGTGTTAGGTTATTAACACAACCATAAACACCATGACACTGCCATAGCTGTATGCTTTAACAACAGGGAAGGAGGGGGGGGGGGGTAGCTTGATGCTAAGAATGCTAACACTCAAGAACTGGATCAAAATCTACCCATTTACCACAGAGAATCCTGTGAAATGCGTCTTGATACTTCACCTGTCTGAGAATCTTTTTTGTGCTCTAAGGTTGGCCTGGTTTCAATAGGCAGAAGGCATATTCTTTTGTTTTCCTTTGGAAGTAGCCAATGAACCGGTCCTGGGCAGTTTTTTACGGAATATATTTTCACGCTGAATTTTGTTGTGCGAGATCAAAGAATATGCTACAATATAGTTTCATCTAAGAGCGTAGGTTTGGTCAGAAATGTGACAAATTAGATCGTATCGTTAGCATTTCACAGGAACATTTAATCAAGTTGTTGCAAGCCAAGGATAGACGCAAAAGGAAAGCAATTCTATTTAAATACGGGGACCAGATCCACGGCTAAATCTTTTGACACATTTTCCCATTAATGTCTATATATATATATATATATATATATATATATATATATATATATATATATATATATATATATATATATTTGACCACTCCATATTGTCAATGGCATTCGACAGTGTAAAACATATGAGAACACTAAGAAATCTCTCACACCAGTGTTTCCTCTATATCCACGGACAGAAATGAACATTTTATCCTAACTGCACACACCACAATATAAGTTGCTATCACAATCTGTATAGTATCAACAAGTGTAAATGACTCATTTTGTAAGATGTTTGACATTTAACAATGCATAATGTGTGAGAGTGCAGTTGAAATAAAGTGTTAGTCATTCTGGATCCAACCGCAGCGCTGGATTTATAAGATCGATCTGTAGCGGTATTGTCATATTCTACACCTGTATGCTCTGCTATTAAACACCATGGGTCTGTGTAGTGTTAGGACGATGAAATCCATATTTCATAGGATTCTGGGCTTACAATGAGGGTGTCAGTCTGTCCTCTTGGTGTTGGACGGGCAGGCTGGAGCTGTCTGCCGGGGGTGTTCGTGTTGTTGTCGTTTTCCCACTCCGGGTCCACTCTGCTGCCCACTGGTGGTCATTTTGTGTTACTGCAGCACTTGGCCCCGGGTTTCAGGCAACTTTGTTGCGAGGAAACTACCTGCAGCGAGCGCGCCAGCGGCAAAAATGATGGGCACGGCCTTGGTGATGCCCACAAACGACTGGAAAATGCTGATGCCCAGAACTGCAGCCAGCTTACAGAGAGCGTTTAGGAAGCCGAACGCTGTGCACCTGAACAGAGAAACACAGAAACACATCTCAGCTACAATAATTGTATATATATGTACGTGTATATATATATATATATATGTATGTGTATATGTGTGTGTGTGTGTGTATATATATATATATATATATATATATATATATATATATATATATATATATATATATATATATACACACACATATACACGTACATACGGTATATATATTACTGAGTTAAGTGAAAGCTATGTAGTATAATACTGATCCTTACTTATCTACTTTATGATGTATAGATGTGTTTTATTTTTTATATATGAAAAAGAAGAAACCGCACACTCTGGCTCAGATGCCAAGATTTAAAATGTAATAGACAAACAACGTTTTGGCCTGGTGGCCTTTGTCAAGTCATGTACAGTGTACAGACTAAACGTTGAATTTTAACTTAAATGTTTCTTATAATCCTTTGTCTTCTTTCCAGGGACATTGGCGTCACTAGATCTTCACTCCCTTTATAGGCTGACTAGGTTGCACCATTTATGATGCCCCTTTGGGGTCCAATGTTTAGTCTGCACCCTATCTATTTGGTCAATATTTTGTAAATTTTCTGTAATTTTGTATCCACATTTCCTATGGAGTTGTAGTAGCTCTGGTTACCCCACTAGGGGGTGGTCTTGCACTTTGTACACTATGTCCTTATGATCTTTACTATAACTTAAACTTAAACTATAACTTAAACATTACTTTACTGCTTTACTATAATGGTACCAATATGTAAAATGTGTCACTGGGAAAGCTGTACCCTTGTAAATATGCACTTATCTTTATCTACAAAAAGGTGAGGTGATTCAATTGGTAAATTGAAATGCTAATTTGTGAGTTTATTTTCAATATAATGTAATAAATAAATAAAACGTTTGGTGTTGCTTTATTGGCATCTTTGTCTGCAGTCCAAAACCGTCTACCAAACCAAACTTGGTAAGGACTTATTCTGCAGGTTGCCTCTGTGACATGTGACAGTGTGGTCCACGGACCTCCAAGGGTCATTGTGGAGGTTCCAGAGGGTCCCCAGCAAAATGAGGAATAGTTTAATTTCATTGGCCTATAATTTAATTTACTAGAAATTATTCCAATTGTACAATGCAGAAGAATGACTATTGACTCTCTGAGGGACCATGACATGAAACGCCTGAGAGCGTCTGCTCTAAGAGGCCCAGATGTGCTCTTGTCACTGCTGTCTGACCATGGTGAGAAAACACAAAATAAGATCTTCCACATGACGCCCACAGAAAAACCAGCTGTTCCTCTTACCTTTGATCTGTCACGCCCACAGAAAAACCAGCTGTTCCTCTCTTACCTTTTATCGGAGGGGTAGAGCTCCACCGTTAACACATCCAGGGCGTTCCACGAGGCGATGCTGATGCCGCCAAACAGACACAGGAGGGCGATCATTCCTGACTCACTGTTGCCAAACATCAGGAAGAAACAGCTGATGCAAGATATGACACTGGAGCCCGCTGTTCAGAAACCCGAAGAGAGAAGATGAGAGAAAAGAATGTAAGAAAATGGAATTGTAGTTCTAATAATAATTATCCCCACAGGTGAATTATCTACAGTCTGTTACCTACCCAGCATCCTCAAACGGCCAATCTTATCCATAAGTAGAGCTGACACGATGTTGCCTGGCAACACTGCCAACGTGCCGAGGAAGCTGACAAAGTAGATCATGTAAGCATTGTTGTCATCGCTGAAGTCCAGCATGCAGCCTTCTTTGTTGTGTATAAAGGTGCTGTTCACCAGCTTGCAATTGACAAACCTGTATTTGAACAAGTCTAATGAGGGAGAGAAAGAAAGAGACAAATAAACAGTCGTTAATGCACTATTGATTAGCACCAATTACTACATAATCCAGTATATTGAGGATAGCATGAGCGAATCAAAAGGCCCGTTTGAAGAGGGAGCCTGAACCTTGCATTGCATAGAAACTGTGCAACCAATCATCTGTCAGCATCTGCTCTTAATCAAAATTCCTTTTAGACAGAAACACTGAACATGAAAACCGCAGTCACATTCACGTTTTGTCCCCATGAGACTGCTTACAGTACATGTTCCTAATGGGCAAGCAGCAGAAAAGGTCAGACGATGTTCCTCAAAACAAGCTCTCCTCCAGGATGGGAGTGGAAGCCCCACTATTGTATTGTCACATCAGCTTCGTTATTACACTGCAATTGGTCTCACACAGGAAAACAATAAGAATTTAATTGCGGGGAGTTGGGCGGAACATGGTTATAGTGCTCAACGACAACCACATCTTTCTATGCCAAGATGACATATAGACAAAAGAATGTTTTCAGGGAAATCAGAAGATACCACTCTCTAAAAGCAGTTACTGTGGAGGCTTTTAAATATCAAACTACCTCATACCCACATTGGATTGAGATATGAAACTATTACTGTTCCTCTCGAGTCTCTCAGACATGTGGAGAATGTGAAATGTCAGGTCAATGTCAATGTCATCTGATGGTATCACTCTGCAGTCACGTTGTGCCACAATTTGTTTCCCCTCAAAAAAGGTGTTTCACCTGGCAGTGTGGGGTGCAGCTTTGCCACTGCACAAGGAGATGAGCACTTAATAAATCATTAGTAAACAAATGTATTGTCTGACAGAACTCCTTGTAGAATGAATAGTTGCTTGTGTTTTGTATGTATGATCTTCACTCGTTATGAGGCAGGTTGGTTATTTTTGGTGATGTACTTTTATTCTCTGTATTCTGTGAAATGTTTTCCGTTTTAAAAAGCCAGGAAAGCTAGAAAAACACTCTGCAGAAAATGTAATTGTTTTATTATGTTCTTCCCCGGCATGAAATCAATGTGAACACACACCACAAGGGGAAACAGGGGATACCAATTCCGGCACAACATCTGGAGTTATTTCAAATTATACAACAGTTACGGCCGAGCAGTTTGATTGGACAAGAGGCATTCCAGCTGTGATGATATTTAGTCTAACATCATGGGACGCTTCACTGTTGAATTTAATTTAATTGAATAAGCCTTTATTGTCTCCCTTGGGAGAAATTCTTTTTGGGCATCAAGAGACACAGCATTAGACATATACATATTGACATATAGACAGTGCAATCAGACGACAATTAACATTAAATTCCTACAGTGTACATATACATCAAGCGTACCCAGTAGTAAAGTATTGCACCAGCCCTCCGCAAAGAAAGAGAAAAATGTTGAAATGAAAGATTATTAAATATTGCACCGCTTCCCTAAAAATAGAACATGAGCTGTATTAAGTTGGTCTGCGTTATCTCTTACTATTGAGTGCTTTAATGGACAGTGGGACAAAGGAAAATTTATACCTGTTCAATTTACAGTTTGGTAACCTGTACCTTCTGCCTGACGGCAGCATCTCATACTCTTTATGGAGGATATGATTTGGGTCGCAGGTAATTTTGAGGCCCTGCTTCCTCGCCGTCTCCTCGAAGATCTCTTGGAGAGGAGATAATTTTACCAGCCCTCTTAATTAGGTTTTGGAGTTGTGATTTGAGTTTAACGGACAGGTTACCAAACCATGTAGTGATGCCATAGCGGATGATGGATTCAATGGCTGCCCTGTAGAACAGCAGCACAGTACTGTATGACTCTGCTTCACAGCTGTTCTCATCTAACCTTGATTAGGTTGCGTTCAAACAGTGTTTGCAGCTAGTAGGGAGCAGGGACAGCGATATGGACACATTTGACCTTAATTTTGAACGGGAATTCGTCTGTGCTAACCTCAAAGTAGCTTAGTAGTAACGTTAGCTTAGCTACCTTGCAGTCTGGATTCTGGTTAAAAGAAATGCTTGATGAATAGCTTTGTTTATGCTGTACAACTGTATGAAACAATATCACACTCGAGGTCGTGATGTTGCTACTGTATATCGTCACGGCTGTGATTATCTTTGGCACTCGGCCTACAACGAATCACAGCCGCCACGATATACAGTACAACAGCACTTTAAAGACTAAATGAGGTTCTTCCCTTCTGATAATATAACAAGTACTATGAGATATAAGATTTGATCACGTGGTATATATATATATTTTTCTTTTCTATCAACATTTTTGTTCGTTGTAATTTATTTTCCTTTTTTTTCTGTGTACTGTTCTGTCTTTATGTTGTTTTTATATAATGTATGTAAAAAAAACTATGTAAATCTATGTGATGATGGATGGGTTATACCATATAAGAATTGATTTCTGTATGTCAAGTGATTTACGCATAAACATCAATAAATAAATAAAAACAAAAAAACAACAGCACTTTGATACTGCTGAAATATTTCCCTTCAAGCCGATGACTCTCTGTACATTATCCCTTACTTGGTACCTATGACATATCTTTTGAGTTCCCGTTGGTATTTACCTGTGTTATAAAACAAGCTGGCGATGAAGGTGCAGTTTCTGAAGAAGGTGTTGGTGGTGGTGATGTCCTCGAAGTAGCACTCCTCAAACACGGAGTCTTCAAACACCATGGACTTCATCTTGAGGTTGAGGAATCTTGTGGATGGATCACATTTTTGTTTTTAGCTTAGTTTAGTGAATTCACGCAATAATGAAACATAGAAGGGACGTCGTGTGTGTGTGTGTGTGTGTGTGTGTGTGTGTGTGTGTGTGTGTGGGGTGGGCTGTGTGGGTGTGTGTGTGTGGGGTGGGCTGTGTGGGTGTGCGGGTATCTGAGTGTGTAAGGCTAAGTGTGAGAGTGGGTGTGGGTGAGTGTGGGGTAAACTTGCTGTTTTATGTTGATTATCATTTGTGTGTGCTCCATCCTTGTTGTTTACTGTTTATTGTCTATTTTATTGTATATCTGTTTTTAATATTTGCCCTATAACATCGAGAGACAAACATTGTAAATTAGCTTAGGCTAGAAATGTTCATCATATATGACGTAAGACAGTTTCCTGTTAAATGTTTCTATGTTTATGTATCTGTCGCTATACACATGAACATTAAATGAAAATAAATATAAAAACAGTGGGAATCAAATTAATAATTTGTTCAGGTAAGATTAAAAAGAATACTTCTAAAAACATCAGAACTAAAAACAAAAAAGAATAACGTAATGTTACCATAAGCTGATGTTCTGTACCATGGGATTGTCTTTGTTTCTTACTGCTGATTCAGATCATGGAAAACAAAAGGCTCTCCATCCTCCTACATACAGTACTTACTTGTCATTGAAGTAGTGTCCTTCACGATGTACTTGGTTTTCCAGGGTGAAGTTAAAGGTGACATGCTCCACTCGCTCCTTCGAGAACACCTTTGTGCGTGACTGATACTCCTGCTTCTGGATGTACTTGATCATGTCGGGGAACCAAACCGTCAGGCCGTAGTAGCTGCAAAGAAAAGAGCAGATAGGTTAACATAGCTCTGATTGAGAATCACAGTATTAACGACAAAACACTGGATCGTGTGTGTGTCTTTAGTCTACCTGAAAGACATGGTGAACCAAACGGCCATCAGCATGAACGTGGTTCGCTTATATTCTGGGGTGAAGCAGGCGAGGAAGTTACTCCGCATCTGTAACATGTCAACAAGAAAACAAGATGGCCGTGTCAGGAAGCATGGGAGACAAAGATGTAAGACGTGATGCAATTTCTCGGTTAACTTTAATGTCAATATAGCAACACAACACAAGCTAAAACATAAAGAAGAATAGCTTCAGTTCCCCCAGGCGGTCCATGAACACGTAAGCATGCCCACTCTCCCCTCTTGACCTCGAATGACCCATGCACTGGTCACTTTAGGGGCCATCCAGACCAAAAGCGTTTTTGGAGCTGCCAGCGTCTTTCTGCAATTCATTCTTTATGTAAGGACGTGCTAAAAAAAAGTTGAACATTAGAGGAAAAGCGCGCTGCTCCTGTTTTCCACTCCTCCTACCTTCTCTCCTCCCGAGGTATTCTCGACCTCCGCTGCTGCCAGAATTGGCAATAATCTGGCTTTCGTGTTGACAGTGAACAACATCAAACAGACAAAACCAGCTGGCTACCGTCCTTGTGGTCGTTGTGTTCTGATCTGTACTGCACGCGACTACAAGGGAAAACAAACGGAGCACAAAAAAAACACTCCGTGCGCTGTGTTTTGTGCACAATGGAAGCGCTCTCAACATGATTTTCTTAGCGTTCTGACTGAAAAAAACGCTTTTGTCCCCTTACTCTGGATTAATCTGATTTACATGTATTTTAAATGCACTTTACGCTCTCTCTCTTTTTCTTTTTAAGGTTATTTGTTGGGTCATTTTTGCCTTTATTGTATAGAACAGTAGGCTGACAGAAAAGGTGGGGAGAGAGAGGGGATGACATGTGGCAAAGGACAACAGGTCGGATATGCACGGATATCCCTTTGACACACATTTTACTATTGACCTGCACTGGCTCCTGTCCTGTGAGACTGAACAATCTGACACTGGATATTTTACTTGTTTCTATTCTCATTTCTAATACTAGGCATCCGATTCCTAGGCTCGCATACGCAGCTCGACCGCTGTGTGGGCTCGGCTCGCTGTGCGGCCTCACCTGCTCTTATGACATCACTGATGGTGTCACAAACTGATGATGTCACAACTTTGCATCACTGATGACATCACAATTGCTCTTATGTGATTCTAGACATAATGGCGATTCTCTGCACTGTTTATAGAGACACCTTTTTTTTTTATGTATGTACAACAACAAAAATGACAAATAAAAGAAATCTTGAATCTTAAAAGTGCAATTTTAGTCCCACAAATGCAGCACTTCAATACAAAAAGTGAAGGAGAGGTAGTTCAATCAATAAGCAGGCAGGCAGGCAGTACAGCAGCAGATTCACAAGAGGTCAATGTGGAGAGTGTAGGCAGAACGTAGGCTGAGGGCAAATGAAAGCCAGGCTCAAAACTGAAAGAAAAGGTTTGGGAAACAAGTTTAAACAGAAGAGAAGGGTAACACTTACTGGTGCAGAGGATAACAATTACAGATCATAATCTAGTGGTGTGTGTGTGTGTGTGTGTGTGTGTGTGTGTGTGTGTGTGTGTGTGTGTGTGTGTGTGTGTGTGTGTGTGTGTGTGTGTGTGTGTGTGTGTGTGTGTGTGTGTGTGTGTGTGTGTGTGTGTGTGTGTGTGTGTGACAGCAACGATATGTTGATATTTTCTACCACAAATTATTATTATTTTATTTCTCTTCACTTCTCTCACCTGTTGGGAGAGGCTGATAATCTTCAGTTTATAGCGCTTCCAGACTGGTGTGTCTGTGCCGGTGTCCACCACCTCATCCATCTGCTTCACAGTCTTGATTGTGGTGACCTTGGATGAAAGAAAAGGACAGATTTGCTTTAGAGGTAGAACCTATTGGCAGTATGACTTTCAACTCAAATCTATTTGGATGATGGCTACTGTACCACATTGTCTAATCCCTCTCAGCTGCTTCTCACATTATTTCCCCTCGACTATTACCGGCCAGTCCACCAGAGAGGAACTTCAGGTAGATGTCACCGTGAGATGTAGAACACATATAGCATTTTATTTTTTCCATTAAATTCTAAAATAGCAATGGTACTTTTCCCCCATCAGACTGCATCATCAATGTTTAATTCCACCACAGTTTTGACCAAAATATCTTTTGTAGGAAATCGTACATGTTGTACCTTTAACCATGTGACACTTTTCTACTGAATTGTATTGTATTTTTATCCTAACATAGACCTGTCTTTGCACTGTAAGTAGGCTGATGCCAAGCTAAAAGGGGCACCATTTCTAAGCGCTTGCTTATTCTATTAAGTTAAATACTAACTCAAAACCCAATTCAGCATGTTTTAAATGGATTATACAGCTTGTAGATGGACCCACTAGAATAAAATCTAATATATTGTAAAAGTCATATTCGGTAACTGTATTCCCCGTTCAAAATGTGATACAAGAAATATGCTATAACCTTTCAACATTGTCTGATAAAGAATTGCAGGGAACCTTAACATAATAAACTCATGTTGTGTCAGTGTGTCCCCAATATTTTGAAACAGCGTTGTTCCCAGTTTTGATTTCAGTGCAGTTTGAGGTTACAGTGCAAAAAACGGTATTTGTATTTCTTGCTGTGGCGCTCCACCATTGCTAAATGAATATAATAGAAGTATTGATCGTGTGCCTATATGAACGCCCGCTGAGCTGATCAAAACAACATGTCTGTTAGTTGTTTGACTCCTAGATACTCACAGAAAACACTCTCTCTGGGTATCCCTTCGCTCTCATGTTGGTGTCATGAACTTGCTTTAGAATCATCCAGCCTTCGTCGTGCTTACCATTCTGTGAAATGTGAACACAGGTTACATCGTATCACATACATTGTGCATTGCATTTCTACATCTCCCTAGATGTGTCGATTCTTTCTGGTTTAACAAACTTGTCTTTACGAAGACTTTTCATAATGTTGATGTGTGTATGCTGTTATGTTGTTACATATGGGTCAAACCAAAGGGACGGGGGCAACATTTTATATTTATGATGGCAGAATGAATTGCATTCTTGTTTGGTTTCAGTAAATACGGTCAACCAGAGACTCTCCTCCCAGCAGAGACTCTCCTCCCAGCAGAGACTCTCTCCTCCCAGCAGAGACTCTCCTCCCAGCAGAGACTCTCTCCTCCCAGAAAGCACAGGGGAAATAACATGTGCTGACCTCTAAGTAGAAGCGAGGGCTCTCCGGCATGGCGCTGAGGGCAGCGATGGCTGCAACAGAAGGAAACGCGCACACCAACACAAACACGCGCCAGCTGTGGAACTGGTACGCCGAACCCATCTGGAAGCTCCATCCTGCAAAAAGGAAAAGACAGAAACATTACAATGCAAGAATAAACGAGCTTACTTACACGTTACACTTTGAAACCGCTTCATTTCAACTCAGACCTTTCCATTTCTCGCATGAACTCTTCTTTGCCCTACAAATGAGAGTCAAACCAAATTGGATCATCAATGACAAGACTTGGGTAAAACTATCTCTCGCTGTAATTGGAGAGAAATGTTCTCCCCCCTCCAGGGAGGTCAGAGGTCAGACACAGTGCTGGAGTACTGGAGCTGGAAGAGATTTATTACAGTCTTTATCCAAGACACTGCAGTAGAGCAGATGCTTGCTGACCAAGAGGCCTAAACCCGAGTTCTCCGGTTAAAGAACAGTCTCTGTAACCAGTAGGTCAAAACTGAAGAAGCTACAAATTGTGTGCTCCCCCTTATTTTCCATCTACCTTACACTGAAGAAGATCAACCAGGTATAGAGCAGAGGTTAGGGTTTTATTGTGTATGTGTGTCTTGTAAACCCACGGGGGTTGGGCACCTTGAGTGCATGGCACTTAAATAAATCTATCAATCAATCAATCAATGTATGTATATATATATATATATATATATATATATATATATATATATATATATATATATATATATATATATATATATATATATATATATATATATATATATATATATATATATATATATACTGTATATAAGAAACACAGTCAAGACAAACAACTCATACAGCAGTACACAAGAAATGGCAAAAACAGTGCAGAGTAAAAAATTCATCAAAAACATCAATAAATATACTACAGTATGTACAAGAGAGCAGAGGGCTGGTCGACAGGGTCAGTATGGACTATGACATGTTGCAGAATCTGTTTGAATGCATTGAGGTGTGGCAGGTAGAATGAACAAACATATAAATGCAGGTTCTTGTACTTACCGTAATGAGGGATAATGGCCCAGGCCATAGCAGATGCGTATATTCCCCCAATCATCCAGAACATGCAGAGCCAGCTAAGGTGCTCTCCACGCTTCTCTTGGGCCAGGAATTCAGAATAGTAGGAAAACACAATTGGAATTGAGCCGCCAATCCTGCAAAGATCAGACATGAGCTGAGTCCAGAGCTGCACTGCCCATAGTTCATAGCAAAAATCCGGGCCTACATAAGGTGAATAAAGCAAGAGCAATTGTCACCAGGCACAAGGAACTGCACATCAGACCTTCCATCATGACCAGATCAAAATGTCTGATATGAGAGCTGAAGGAGGCAGATTATGACACAGACACAAAGACAGTTTAGCAACACAAATCCTACATCACAAAGCTGCACATTTACTGCACTTGTTGTTTTTGGTCAATAAAAGGATGAACACTATTCTGTTTTTTCCCTCTGCTCTTGTGTCACTACGGTTAGTCACAGAGGCTCTGTGGGAACATGGAACATTTTGCCACTTAGCTAAACCACAGCAGAAGGTAGCCTACAGCGATGATTCTCAACCTTTTTCATATCAAGCACCCCTCATTTAGTAGCCTACACGTTCGGGCCGGAGACCCCATTTGATGAGATATTGTCTGTTGGACTATCTGAGAATTGTTGTATTGACAGGTATGATTTTGTCCAGTTCATGACTGTCTGTATTGTAGGTTAGAGACATAAGAGAGGAACTTTGAGCGAAAAAGGCATTCTTCTACATTCTGTATTCTAATTGTTTTAACTTCTTGTAAATTAAACAATGGTGTTAACAATTCAGCAATTTGCTGGGGACCCCCTGGTGGTAGTGTTGAGAACCACTGGCCTACAGTAACAGAGTGCTCATGATGTGATGACTGTGGTGCCAGAAAGGCAGAGATCGGCACATCAGCTACATACATGCCGGGGAGCAGTCATGGGAGAGAATGAACAGCAGCAAAATATGTCTCAAATGTGTCCTCCAACTACCACACTTACAATAGAGACACTGCATGAAATAGGCCACACCCATCACGGGGGAAAGCGCTCCATTCACTCCCATACACCAGCGTCATTTTCCTTTAATTAAACATAGCTAAAAGCTGTTGTGTGATGGGCTGTGCACACAACATTATGTAAAAAAATCGCCAATTAAAGTTTTTTTGTACTCCCGAGCAAAACAAGGAAGCCATTAAAGGGATAGTTCGGTTTGTTTGAAGTTGGGTCCTATCAGCTAGTCACATACACTAACGTAATTAGGTACAGTGTTCTGGACGCTGAGCGCAGTGTCTAACGAGATCCGGCAGCAGCCTCACCAGCTTTTTCTCTCTCAGTACTGGGGGTCAACAACTAAAACGTAATTTAGCCACCTAAAACACCTAAAACAACGCCCACCTAAACAAATCGATATCTGTGTACATGCACGCTCTATTTTGACAATTTTCAGCGCTTTACTTTTCCGCAAAACAGCAGTTTCATTCGGCACTGCTTTTTCTCCCAGCCGTACAACCACCGTATTCCTCCGCTAAAGCCAGCACAGAGCACAGAGCCGCGGTTTACAAAACAGGAAGAAGAGAGATAAAACACTGACTTACTTTAGAGACAACAAGTCACCTGGCCTCTCTGGTCTGGGTCGTTTTCCACAATTTATCCTGGGAATGGTGAATAAGGTTTGCAGCCAGGGCACCCAGGCATTTAGACAGCAGGCGCATCTCTCTGCCTGTTCACTCTCTGCAAAGGTTCCTCTTCTGTATTCTCTCTGGTTCATAATTGTATCCTCTTGTCACCAAGGTGAATGGCATATCATCCTCGCTATCAAAATCACTCATATTTTCGTCCGTGTATTCTATTTGTTGTGTCTTCAAACCGGGAGAAATAAAATAGCCTACCGCCAAATAACTGCGGAGTAATCCAGTGCTGCGGCTCTGACCTGGCTTTTAGCGGAGGAACACGGTAGTTGTACGGTTTGGAGAAAAAGCAGTGCCGAATGAAACTGCTGTTTTGCGGAAAAGTAAAGCGCTGAAAATTGTCAAAATAGAGCGTGCATGTACACGGATATCGATTTGTTTAGGTGGGCGTTGTTTTAGGTGGCTAAATTACAGTTATAGTTTTAGTTGTTGACCCCCAGTACTGAGAGAGAAAAAGCTGGTGAGGCTGCGCGAGGCTGCTCCTCTGGGTGCCGGATCTCGTTAGACACTGCGCTCAGCGTCCAGAACACTGTACCTAATTACGTTAGTGTATGTGACTAGCTGATAGGACCCAACTTCAAACAAACCGAACTATCCCTTTAAGAATTGGCGAGAAGAGAAATGTGGATCTAGCTGTCAAGGAAGTAAGTTGGAGTCTTCATCTTACTGTATGTATATGATCTCTGTGTGCAACACGCGACCATGCACGTGACATAGGAGAACGCCAGGATTGGGGGGGGAACGGGGGTTGTTTCCCCCCGTTTTGGGCGTGGTTTCTGAATGATGGCGCACTCCGCAGTGTCTCTATAGTCCATCTGGATTTAGAGTATGGGATGGCAAAAAGGCCTTTGGACTTCATTGTCAGCTTCATGATATAGTATATTGTTAAAACAGTTTAAAATGTCTAGCTAATTTATTTCTAGTTACTCATGTAATATTTCATATCATAGCCTTCCACCAATAATGAAAGAAAAGTACTAGAATGGGACCCTGAAACTTGCAAACAACAAATAAGCTAAAATAAACTCTTACTAAAATAAACTCTTACTAAAATAAACTCTTACTAACGACTCTAAAGACTGACAAGTGATTGGGTTTCATTCCTTTATTTATTGCACGTTGGATTGGATTGGAGAGCAGCCACTTCCTGCAAACTGAAAGGATTTGGATCCAATTTGTTGGTGTGATTCATGATGAAGGCAGAGACTAGGAACATAAAGGCTGAGGTCGAAAATAACTAGAAGGATCCTCTGAGCTTTCTTACCCGACACCAGAGAGGAGACGGCAGAAGAGAAAAGTGCTGTAGCCCTGGACAAAGGACGAGAAGAAGGAGAAGACACTGTTGATGGAGAGGGAGATGAGAAGAGACTGCCGGCGGCCTATCCGGTCAGCCAGGCCGCCCCACAGGAACGCCCCCACCATCATCCCTAAATATACAATCAGACCTGCAGAGACAAGGACAGAAAGAGCAGTGGACTGTAACATCACACATCTCACTGTTACCATTTTCAATGCAAAACAGCTTCTGCACACAAATGATTTGCTCCATTGTTTTATCCACTGCAGGATCATATGGACACTGTTTCAGATGTGAGCCTCTCCTCCACTCTTCCTACCCTGTTATGAATAGCCCTCTCTTCACAGGCAGGTGACAATTTAAATATGGACTGTTAAACCTCTTCTCTCCTCACCCTCTCCTCTCCTCTCCTCCCTCTCCTCTTTTCCTCTCCCCTCCCTCCCCTCCCCTCTCGCCTCCCTCCTCTCTCCTCTCCTCTCCTCTCCTCTCCTCTCCTCTCCTCTCCTCTCCTCTCCTCTCCTCTCCTCTCCTCTCCTCTCCTCTCCTCTCCTCTCCTCTCCCCTCTCCCATCCCTCTCCTGTTCTCTCCTCTCCTCTCCCCTCCCTCCCCTCCCCTCTCGCCTCCCTCCTCTCTCCTCTCCTCTCCTCTCCTCTCCTCTCCTCTCCTCTCCTCTCCTCTCCTCTCCTCTCCCTCCCTCTCCTCTCCTCTCCTCTCCTCCCCTCCCCTCCTCTCCCCTCCTCTCCTCCCCTCCCCTCCTCTCCCCCCCTCCCCTCCCTCTCCTCCCCTCCCCTCCCTCTCCCCTCCTCTCCCCTCCCCTCCCCTCCCTCTCCTCTCCTCTCCTCTCCTCTCCCCCCCTCCCTCTCCTCTCCTCTCCTCTCCTCTCCCCTCCCTCTCCTCTCCTCTCCTCTCTCCTCTCCTCACCTCTCTCCTCTCCTTAGCAACACAAACATCCAACGTGACACACTGAAAACAGAATGTGCACAGCAGATGTAGGAGAAACAATCCCACACAAACGATTTGTCCAGAGTCATTTACCTAGCATGCTTTTGTTGGGTTCGGACAGACACATGTCCCTCTCGGCGCTGGGGAGAACGAACCCAACCACGAAGATCTCCACACCGTCGGCCATGAGAGCCAGGCCCAGCACAAAGTAGAGGGTCCACTGGAACTTCCCGTGGCCGCACTCTTGTAAGATGGTCTCGTACTGCTGAGCCAGCTCCTCTTGGTCCTTGCGTCTCTCGGCCTCCGACACCCCGACATCTCTGAACTGCTGCCCTGCGGCCTCGACCGAGCCGGGGCCTCCAGCCAGGCTTCCTTTGCCTGAATCGGCCCTGGGGATGCCTTGGTACTCCCCCTCGTAGATCTCGTCGTCCTCGTCGTGGCCCTCTGTGGAGTCGCTGTGACCGCCCTCGTCGTCGTTGGCGGCCTGGCTGTCCCCGCGGTAGTAGCCCCCGTCCTGGCTGCCCTGCGTGGTGGGGTAGTCGTCGTCTTCGTCCTCCTCGAAGCGGCTGTAGGAGCGCCTGCTGTACTCGTCGTTGACGCGGTCCACCCCACGGCCGACCTTCTTGGAGGCCTGTCGCTTCACTTCTTTGGCAATGTCTTTGGCACCTTTTATGAAGGCAGTCCGGTTTTGGTAGCCCCCCTCCTCCATTTTTCAAAGAGGCTCGGGAGATCCAAAAAGTGGTCAAAGACTTGGCAGAGAGGCCTCCTGAACGATGCGCTGTTGGTGGCAAGCTTCACTCAGATACCTCACCGGTTTGATGAGGTGGTTTTCGGTCCTCTTGGGCCTAGGAAGGAAATGGAGATGGAAATTAGCCAATCGTATGGTCTCTTTCATAATCATTCAAATGATGTGTGGAAAGGATGCATGGAGAGGGTCTCTGTGCTGAAGGGAGGCAGCTGCAAAAGGAATCACAATGCCCATTTCAGAGGACCTCTTATTACAACATTATAGTGCCCCATGTCTTTTTCTTTGGACAGATATATTAGTGTTTTTTTTAGCCAATCAAAATTCCTCCCTAGACCGTAATTATATAACTGAAGAATACACCTGTTGCATTTACATATCTGCACAGTCACAGATGGACTCAAGCAATAATTAACTAGAGCACAAGCCAAGCCTTCAACAGTGGGCCATGATTCACACACTGGCAATGTGATCGTGACACGCTCCAAAAGATGGGCGAGTTAGGAATCAAAGCACATCACTGTGGTGTCATCATGTAAGCTCCTCCTACTGCCTTAAAGGTGGGTCATTTTGAAATGTGACAGGTCTGAAGGTGGGTCATTTTGAAATGTGACAGGTCTGAAGGTGGGTCATTTTGAAATGTGACAGGTCTGAAGGTGGGTCATTTTGAAGTGTGACAGGTCTGAAGGTGGGTCATTTTGAAGTGTGACAGGTCTGAAGGTGGGTCATTCTGAAATGTGACAGGTCTGAAGGTGGGTCATTCTGAAATGTGACAGGTCTGAAGGTGGGTCATTTTGAAATGTGACAGGTCTGAAGGTGGGTCATTTTGAAGTGTGACAGGTCTGAAGGTAGGTCATTTTGAACTGTGACAGGTCTGGAGGTGGGTCATTTTGAAATGTGACAGGTCTGAAGGTGGGTCATTTTGAAATGTGACAGGTCTGAAGGTGGGTCATTTTGAAATGTGACAGGTCTGAAGGTGGGTCATTTTGAAATGTGACAGGTCTGAAGGTGGGTCATTTTGAAGTGTGACAGGTCTGAAGGTGGGTCATTTTAATGTGTGACAGGTCTGAAGGTGGGTCATTTTGAAATGTGACAGGTCTGAAGGTGGGTCATTTTGAAATGTGACAGGTCTGAAGGTGGGTCATTTTGAAATGTGACAGGTCTGAAGGTGGGTCATTTTGAAGTGTGACAGGTCTGAAGGTGGGTCATTTTGAAGTGTGACAGGTCTGAAGGTGGGTCATTTTGAAATGTGACAGGTCTGAAGGTAGGTCATTTTGAACTGTGACAGGTCTGGAGGTGGGTCATTTTGAAATGTGACAGGTCTGAAGGTGGGTCATTTTGAAATGTGACAGGTCTGAAGGTGGGTCATTTTGAAATGTGACAGGTCTGAAGGTGGGTCATTTTGAAATGTGACAGGTCTGAAGGTGGGTCATTTTGAACTGTGACAGGTCTGAAGGTGGGTCATTTTGAAGTGTGACAGGTCTGAAGGTGGGTCATTTTGAACTGTGACAGGTCTGAAGGTGGGTCATTTTGAACTGTGACAGGTCTGAAGGTGGGTCATTTTGAACTGTGACAGGTCTGAAGGTGGGTCATTTTGAACTGTGACAGGTCTGAAGGTGGGTCATTTTGAAGTGTGACAGGTCTGCAGGTGGGTCATTTTGAACTGTGACAGGTCTGGAGGTGGGTCATTTTGAAATGTGACAGGTCTGAAGGTGGGTCATTTTGAAATGTGACAGGTCTGAAGGTGGGTCATTTTGAAGTGTGACAGGTCTGAAGGTGGGTCATTTTGAAATGTGACAGGTCTGAAGGTGGGTCATTTTGAACTGTGACAGGTCTGAAGGTGGGTCATTTTGAAATGTGACAGGTCTGAAGGTGGGTCATTTTGAACTGTGACAGGTCTGAAGGTGGGTCATTTTGAAGTGTGACAGGTCTGCAGGTGGGTCATTTTGAACTGTGACAGGTCTGGAGGTGGGTCATTTTGAAGTGTGACAGGTCTGAAGGTGGGTCATTTTGAAATGTGACAGGTCTGTAGGTGGGTCATTTTGAAATGTGACAGGTCTGAAGGTGGGTCATTTTGAAGTGTGACAGGTCTGAAGGTGGGTCATTTTGAACTGTGACAGGTCTGAAGGTGGGTCATTTTGAAGTGTGACAGGTCTGAAGGTGGGTCATTTTGAACTGTGACAGGTCTGAAGGTGGGTCATTTTGAACTGTGACAGGTCTGAAGGTGGGTCATTTTGAAATGTGACAGGTCTGAAGGTGGGTCATTTTGAAGTGTGACAGGTCTGAAGGTGGGTCATTTTGAACTGTGACAGGTCTGGAGGTGGGTCATTTTGAACTGTGACAGGTCTGAAGGTGGGTCATTTTGAAATGTGACAGGTCTGAAGGTGGGTCATTTTGAAGTGTGACAGGTCTGAAGGTGGGTCATTTTGAACTGTGACAGGTCTGGAGGTGGGTCATTTTGAACTGTGACAGGTCTGAAGGTGGGTCATTTTGAAATGTGACAGGTCTGAAGGTGGGTCATTTTGAAATGTGACAGGTCTGAAGGTGGGTCATTTTGAAGTGTGACAGGTCTGAAGGTGGGTCATTTTGAAATGTGACAGGTCTGAAGGTGGGTCATTTTGAAATGTGACAGGTCTGAAGGTGGGTCATTTTGAAGTGTGACAGGTCTGAAGGTGGGTCATTTTGAAATGTGACAGGTCTGAAGGTGGGTCATTTTGAAGTGTGACAGGTCTGAAGGTGGGTCATTTTGAAATGTGACAGGTCTGAAGGTGGGTCATTTTGAAGTGTGACAGGTCTGAAGGTGGGTCATTTTGAAATGTGACAGGTCTGAAGGTGGGTCATTTTGAACTGTGACAGGTTTGAAGGTGGGTCATTTTTAAATGTGACAGGTCTGAAGGTGGGTCATTTTGAAGTGTGACAGGTCTGAAGGTGGGTCATTTTGAAGTGTGACAGGTCTGAAGGTGGGTCATTTTGAAATGTGACAGGTCTGAAGGTAGGTCATTTTGAACTGTGACAGGTCTGGAGGTGGGTCATTTTGAAATGTGACAGGTCTGAAGGTGGGTCATTTTGAAATGTGACAGGTCTGAAGGTGGGTCATTTTGATGTGTGACAGGTCTGAAGGTGGGTCATTTTGAAATGTGACAGGTCTGAAGGTGGGTCATTTTGAACTGTGACAGGTCTGAAGGTGGGTCATTTTGATGTGTGACAGGTCTGAAGGTGGGTCATTTTGAAATGTGACAGGTCTGAAGGTGGGTCATTTTGAAATGTGACAGGTCTGAAGGTGGGTCATTTTGAAGTGTGACAGGTCTGAAGGTGGGTCATTCTGAAATGTGACAGGTCTGAAGGTGGGTCATTTAGAAGTGTGACAGGTCTGAAGGTGGGTCATTCTGAAATGTGACAGGTCTGAAGGTGGGTCATTTTGAACTGTGACAGGTCTGAAGGTGGGTCATTTTGAAGTGTGACAGGTCTGAAGGTGGGTCATTTTGAAGTGTGACAGGTCTGAAGGTGGGTCATTTTGAAATGTGACAGGTCTGAAGGTGGGTCATTTTGAACTGTGACAGGTCTGAAGGTGGGTCATTTTGAACTGTGACAGGTCTGAAGGTGGGTCATTTTGAACTGTGACAGGTCTGAAGGTGGGTCATTTTGAAATGTGACAGGTCTGAAGGTGGGTCATTTTGAACTGTGACAGGTCTGAAGGTGGGTCATTTTGAACTGTGACAGGTCTGAAGGTGGGTCATTTAGAAGTGTGACAGGTCTGAAGGTGGGTCATTCTGAAATGTGACAGGTCTGAAGGTGGGTCATTCTGAAATGTGACAGGTCTGAAGGTGGGTCATTTTGAAATGTGACAGGTCTGAAGGTGGGTCATTTTGAACTGTGACAGGTCTGAAGGTGGGTCATTTTGAAGTGTGACAGGTCTGAAGGTGGGTCATTTTGAAATGTGACAGGTCTGAAGGTGGGTCATTTTGAAGTGTGACAGGTCTGAAGGTGGGTCATTTTGAAATGTGACAGGTCTGAAGGTGGGTCATTTTGATGTGTGACAGGTCTGAAGGTGGGTCATTTTGAAATGTGACATGTCTGAAGGTGGGTCATTTTGAACTGTGACAGGTCTGAAGGTGGGTCATTTTGAAATGTGACAGGTCTGAAGGTGGGTCATTTTGAAATGTGACAGGTGTAGCACACATCCCATAAATCCCACACCTCGTGGCTAATCCAGTTGACTAATGCATGCAGAAATCCTGGAGAAAAATGTAAATTCCTTAATAGATTGTTATATCTCAAATCATTCATGTCATGTTGGAGATTATACTTTGATGATACTGACCAAAATTACAAAATATACTGTCGGTTTATGGATTCATTGCTAACAAACTACCGGTATGCATGAAATTGAGAAAAAGGGGTCAGAAAGTTGAAGTCCATTTGACCTGTCTATACTGCAGTGACCTGTCAACTGCAGTAAATAGATAGAGAGCCCAGCTTCGTTTTGATCACTGCTGATACTCTGATCCATACGCTTGCCTGGGGACGATGGTGGATAGAATAACATGCCACACTGAATTTGTGACACAATGCACATGTTGAAACTATACAGCCATAAAAAGAGACACATCAGTTATAGTTTACTTTGACCCCCATTTCAAAAAACAAGGTTTAGCAGATAATGACTGGCTGGCCAACAGAGCTTGGTTGAACGCAATACAGGCTATTATCATATTTAGTGTCTGCTTGTAAAAGCAAGCATTAAACGTATACAGGGAAAACTAGCAACAACAAAAACCATGTAGGCCCTAAAGAAAAGGCAAATAAACTGTTAAGCACTTGTGATTCAGCTTTTGTCAAGTTATTAATTGTTTTATATATATTCACGGTTATGTGTGGTATATGCCATGCATCTGCATCCTGCTCGGAGCAATCAGGAGGTTGACTCGCTCCATTTGAAATGTGTTGATCCAAACAGCAGTATATGAGGCCACAGACCGTTGATTATCAGCATGATCGGAATATTTACTGACAGAGATCAAAGAAGCCCCACCAGGCCCGGCCCGCGTCTCACAGGACCGGTGTCAGCCAGGCTAAAGCTGCAGGAAGCTAATCTAATGATGTCTTGGGATGAGGCACTACAGACCATTTCCCAATTCCCACTGTGCCATTTGATCCTTACAAGACCAAGTCGTGCACTTAAGAAAACTGTGTGCTTGTGTAAAAAGGGATCGGCATCTTGAGCCAAGAGTAAACAACACTACTTCTTCTCCATGTTGTGGAGAAATGTGTTGCTTAAAAGATGATGTGGAGTACAAAACCAAGACTTGAGGCATAATCATCAGACTATTGTAGTCCTATAATATAATTTGGATATAATCATACAATGCAGATCACCACAAAGTACAATAACTCTATTGCACAAGCACACCATGTGCCTTTAGGAATAAGATAGTTATAATTTAGTTATTTCTCCACTAAGACATAGACTACCAGGCCTGTGTCCATTATGCAACAGGTATAGGCTACAAGCACAGTCCTTATCCAATCTTCTGTTTTCTTCACAGAAAAATGAAGGTAAACGGAAGGCATAGTCGACTCAAACAAAAGCTTTGACTTCTCATTTTGTTATTGCTGTTAATTTGGAAACGTCCCTATACTATAGCCTCGGCCTGCACCGCACTAACCCTCTGTAGGCCCTATAGAGGAAAGCAGGCCTGAAGATGAGGGATGCTAGCTATACTCTCTCGTTTTGAGCAAACCACTTTTTTTTTGTCTCCCATAGATTTTTTTATTCAAGATTGCATCAGGCTCTGTGAGTTCTTTGCAAGGTCAAGCACAGCAGATAGCCATCAGATGATACAGACAAGCTTATTGAAGCAGGAAAGCTTTCTATCAGGCGTGACGTGTCATCATCATGATGAATCTGACAATCTGGAGACACCTGGAGATAATATCGGACTAATGACACATCTTCCTCCGAGCCAAAAATAGCACTATTGCTATAGCCTATTGTGTGTGTGTGTGTGTGTGCGTGTGCGTGTGTCCACAGTGGTTCACGTAGCATTTTGTATTTTTAGAGATCACAAGCAGGGTTTCATGGGAAAAGGGTGAAAAAAGTCAATGATTGTTCTTATAGTTTTGTGATCAATAATTGTACATTTTGTTCTTAATATGAAGGTGTGTGTGCCTGCTACTCTTTAGTGAGTTTGTGACATTATATTTTTATGATGTCACGATAGGGTTAGGTTGTGATATTGTAGGCTATAGCTCGATTCACGATTCACTGCTTTTTGAAAGGGGCGTGCAGCAATCGAACGGACGGCAAAACATGGCTAAAGATTTGGACCAAAATAATTTGCAAATGTATAAGCCTCCAATCCTATTTATAATGAATTATGTCTGACCTGAACATGTTAACGAGATATTTTGTTAATTGCTCAGATGTAATATGTTTCTTCGGTGATGATGATTGAAGAGGGGGAAAAAGGCCTTTATCGCTAATCGACCACCTTAAAGAAAAAATACCATAACGAAGAAACAGCACCGCAGCTATATCACAGCCAGCGGATGCGTCCCAGCCTGTGTATCCTGAGATGTTCTTAGAAAGCACAACCAGGAGCCCGTCACGACCAGGTCACGACTGGGACTGGATTATACCCGCTTGATTTACAAATCGATCTTAATTTGCTATATGAAGCAAACGGTTAGAGAAGAACACGCCCATCGTCTATTCCCCCTCAGAACGTCTTCCTAAATAATGCATCAATGATGATGAAAAGCTGCAACCACCACTGACAGCCCAACGAATCAGTCAAAACACTCTCACCTTGATCCCGCGAAGCGATCCCGTGTATTTCCCACAGATGATGATGGTGGTGGTGGTGATGGTGGCGGCGGCGGTAGTGACGATGATGATGCGTCCGGGGAGCGAGAGGCTGTTGCTGCGAACTGAATGCAATTTATGAGAGACAAGTCCACGCCATCCACATGCAGTGACTGTGTGAAGCGCAGGGGTCCCCTCCCCCATGCATGCAACCCTCCAACACATTAACGCCTTGCTCTCTGGACGGATTGGATTGGCGCATATCGACCATGATATATCGACACACAATCTGCGATCATTTCTTTGACCACCTGCCGCTTTGTGGAAGGTGCTGCATGCACCCTGCTCATTTTAGGACAGTGTTTTCCGCAACATACATGACACCTCGCATCTCTCATGCCTTTATTTATATCCATATCTCCAGGCAATTCATTAGAAGGCTTTGCATCAAAAGGCTCAGAATATACCCACGCACGCATGCGCCCTCGTACCATATTTTCATCCATCTGGTTTGAGGAGTAGATAATTGTCTATGCATGAACATCAAATTGTGTGCAGAGCACCCCCTCCCACACACACACACCTGACTCTTGTTGCCATGCCAACCACTTGCCATTCTTGATCCCTTTCGCTGCAACGAGACCTGCAGCTGCTACAAAGAAACGTGAGCTTTCTTGACAGTCAATGAGGTCATCGCCTGCGACCTATAAATACATACGTCTCTGTGGAGATTAGCAATGTGATTGTTGAGTTTCTATTGTGTGACACACTTCTGTCAAATTCTAGACCAGTGTGAGTATAGGCCTAGTAAGAAGTAATGTAATTCAATCACTGTAGTAAATCAAATAGTAGCTCAGTGCTTCTTCTAGTGGTTTAAGCACTTTAAGTTACGGTATCCTGTATTTATCGGATACATTTGATCCCCATGCATGATCTGCATTTAAACCTTCCTAGAACTAGGAGCAGTGGGCAGCCGCAGTGCAGCGCCCGGGGACCAACTCCAGTTCTTTTGCCATTACCGTGGTCAGGGGCACTGACAGGAGTAACATACATGTATTTTGGTGGTGGGAGGAACCCGGAGCACCAGGAGGAAACCCACACGAACACGGGGAGAACATGCAAACTGGTAGAAAGTTGTTTGACACCCTCTCATCCTCATAGCTGTTATAAGTCATCATTGCATATACACTGACTGGTAGATTTGAGTGTGGTGGCACAGTGCACAGCAGGGTGCGCTCCACCCCTCTGAACCTGAAGAGTGAAACAAGTTGAGGTGTGCCTGCCTTGTACTGAAGAACATAAATACACATGACATTCATTCAGAGGGAGTCTCTGAGTTGCCCAAATTGAGATGAGTGTTTTCTTTCCCCAAATAAAGTGAATATTACAAATAAAAAGTTTGTAATGTTTGCAGAACTTTTTTTCCTCAAGTACAGTAGGCCAGTAATCTGCTGGCTTTCAATGAATGTTTAGTGTCTGAAGCAAACATTTAAATTAATGCCTCATTTACTTTCCCCCTTTTTGTTTTGGGTTTTCAATGCAAAATTATTTTTAGAGTTAGTGGTTTTGGGGCTCTTGGCTAAAATCCCATATTCTGTAGCATGTATAGCCTATTTATTATTTATTTCAAGTGTTTGCATGTTTTAGATTAACATTCATCCTTTTGAGCCTCCAGATGCACAAATATGGGTGGCGGGCGTGAATGAAGACCACCAAGACATCAGTTCTTGCTTGACAGACGCAAGTCGATTTTCCAAGAAACATTAGTCAGTATTGGACCGTGGAGATGACATTTATTGGGCTCTAAAAGAGGTGATAAAGGCTGTGGAGCCGTTGGTTTTTGAGAGATCGAGCCATTGGGGTGGAGTGAGGCCAGGGAAACCGCTCTTAAATTGTGATGCATGCTTACTTTTCTGTGGATATCTGTGATTGATTGAGCCTGCCTTGTGATGTAGATCTCTTTTGTGCACGCTGCATTTTATGAAGCAATGTTCCCAGTGACTATAAATTCTAAATAAAACAAAACAGGGTGCATTATTAAACTTACACACAACACAATAAAACCAGCATGTGTAATAATTGTAAATTATAATGATTTGGAATAATATTTATAATGGAAAACAGAAATATCGAATATGAAGAAATGAGAAAAGCTTTCGGATACAAAATGTAATTATTAGGCTATTACATTAATACAATTAAGGAAATATATTCAGAAGTTGTATGGAGGTGATTTTTTTTAACATTTTCAATAGTATTTTTTTTGTTTTACATTTTGCCATATTGGGACATTTGCTGCCATACTGAAAATGTGTGGCAGTTGCGAAATAACTATGGTTCGACATGATTTGTCCAGCGACCACACAAATGTGGACTAGTTTCCAGGTAGTGGCACACTGCCGTATAGATGATCTTTGGGTGGGATAGATGATCTTTGGGACTGGGAAGACTCAGGGATTGGGACATTGCTTTGTACTGGGCAAGAGGCATTCCTTCATTTCTCTCCGCCTGCTTAATCATCAGAGCCACAGGGAGCTGCGGCTTATCCCAGCATGCACTGGGCAGAAGGCAGGGAAACACTCGACAGGTCACCATGCGTCACAGGGCCAACATGTAACAAATGCTAACCATTTGCCTCGTATATGTGCGCCAGGGTATTTAGATTGAGAAAAAAAATGGTGTGCAAGTTACTGTACTGAAGATTTCAACCGGTTTGACACCAATCCTGTAAAACCAATCCATTTCACCTTTGTAGACCCCTTAATATTTCAGTGGTTTATAAACTGACTTTTATAAGAAGTGATTTCTCTACAGCTGTGCCAATAAACATGATTATGTCTTCTAAGAGGTGTACCCACCCCCCGCCCAATAAAAAAAAAAAACCCACTATAGACTAAGCATGATTGATTGATTCAGATTTATTTATTTTTATTCCCTTTTTTCACAGGGAAACAAAGAAATAATTTGAGCCCTTCATCACACTACCTTTGAATTCAATCCTCATACAAATTTAATTATGAAACTTTCCTTCACATGACAAAGCTTTTTTATGGAAAAATAACTGCTTCAAAAGCCTTTTTAGCCTGGTGTACAACTCAACTACCTACTTTTGCAGTACTTATAGGACTTTTTCAGTACGTATAGGTATCCAGGCAGAAATGATCCGACCCAACTGATATCGGTGAACGGCACCGAGTGCTGTCAACAAGGCGAATATGGGCCGATATATCAGTGCATCCCTACTATAGAGGCAAAGGAAGGCATTAGACTGTTTCATTTGGACCATACCTGTCTTCACTTACCAGACGAAGCAGGAGGGCTCGATCAATCATTACTTTCCTTCCTTTCTGTCTTCTCTTTTCTATCCTGAGGGCGAGACTGCTGTACATTTTATTGACCAAACTGCTAAATAGGACAGTGTTGTTGTTAGGAAATTGTTTTGAGATCAAGATACTCTTGCATGAAATAAGGAGCCAACTCTGACGTTAACCAACTACCAATTAAAGTAGTGTAGAGCCCATATATGCTAGGTCACTCCCGCAAACTGACACCTTGAATGGCTAAAATGATCATAAAAGCAGGTATATTCTATGGGGGGAAGGGAGGGGAAGAACCAAGAGTTGTATTAAAACCTTTATTCCTCACATGTCCAGCATCTGTACAATGACAACAAAGGATACAAAGTGGGGGTTAAATTAGTCTCAGAATGATAAAGTAGGGCAGATACGGAGATGTTAAAAAAAAAAGCAAAAAGCAAAAGGAGCGCCCCTGGCTGCAGTGTGACGCAGACTACGGGGGCATGGGTCCTCTCATAGGAACCCGCGGCGGGGCCCCCGGGGGCCTGGGAGGCATGGGGGGCCCTCTCTGGAAGCCGAAGGGCGGTGGGCGAGGAGGGCCGCTGCCATAGCCAGGCGGGGGCATGGGAGGAGGCCCTCTCATACCCGGATGCATGGGGGGACCTGCAAAATTAAAGAACAAGCATACATTTGATTTGTGTGGCGCTTTTCTAAAAATATTTTCCCCCCGATTTTTTACCCCATTTTTATCCCCCATTAGTGCTAATTTTAATTTATTTATCCTGGTTGCTGCGCCACCCTCTGCCGATCTGGGGAGAGCCGAAACAGGGGACAGGGGAAGCTTCACCGGTAGGACATAGCACGTGGGAGAGGATCACGCTATTCCAACGAGTTCCCCTCCCTCCGAACAGGCGCCCCAAACGACCAGAGGAGGCACCACATCAGCGACCAGGATATTGCATGTTTTGGTGAGGGGTTCCTATATGAAGGAAACCCCCAGGGGGCACAGGGAGAACATGCAAACTCCAGACAGAAAGGCCCTTTTTACGACCCCCACCCGGGCGGTGGGCACTCGAGGACATGCGGATGGGCACGCATTCCTTCAGCGCTCACAGCGTCCCAGGTGGGAATCGAACCCAGGACCTTCTAGCTGTGAGGAGACAGTGCTTACCACTGCACCACCATGCCCCCCCTTGTGTGGCGCTTTTCAAGGCACTCAAAGATATGTGGAGTACAGGAGATGGGGGGATCTGATGCTTTGGCCATAGCCATTGTTAAATGTGCTTAGTGTAATAATAGCACAAACATACCAGATCTGCCAATTAATCCGTGTTGCCATTTCAGACTTATAAACAAGGACTTTATGGCTCAAACATATTGGAATCAAATTAATCGGGTCTGGTTCTTGACTATAATTGATTGTACTATTATGAGCCATGTACAAAATTTGGTTAATTAATAGTAGGCCTTCTCACAGGAAATTAGTTAAATCATGGTGGCCATAGTGGTCACTGGTCATATGGGCTAGTTTCAGCATTACAAATCATTAGTTGGATTTATACCACTGGATACTGTAGATGTACAGGTAAGGTTAAGGAATGAACTATTCAGATTCTTATAGGCTACGTTGCATTGATTCACTTTCAAAATAGAACATGGCACTTTTCCCTCAAAAATATGTTTTTCGTGAGTTTTAGACAGTTTAGTTTATACCAAAGATGTAATGAGATGGCACACTGCTTACCCATGGGGGGTCCATATCCTCTGGGTGGCATGCCCATGTGCGGGTGCGGGGGCATGCCAGGAGGCGGCGGTGCCCGGTGCTGGTTTGATCCTGGGGGACCAGGAGGTGGGGGCACCATGCCAGGGGGAGCGTGAGGTGGCATCTGCATCTGAGCCATACCTGTGGGATCAAAACAAACTTTACCGTGTACTCCAGCAAGTATCCAGCGCCTTGTGGGTTCCATTAGCTTACATTTTCACTTTTTTTTTTCACAGAATAGGTTTAAAACTTAACTTTAAGACGCTCCGTCAATTTCAGAGTAAAATATTTTCCAACACCGAGCTTGAGTTTCGTTTCGTATTCATTTGATACAAATGTGGTGTTCATGATCAGGAAACACTTTCAGGAAGATAACTGCAGGTCAGTTGAGCCCCACTGGCAGTGGGGTGACTGTGGGAAAAGCATTGTGAGCTTGAAGGGATTTCACCCCTAAGCAGAAGTTAGAACAAGTCGTTACCTGGATGCATGCCAGCTGGGGGGTGGAAGGGTGGTGGTCCAGGGGGAGGTCCTGAGCCACCAGGCTGTTGTCCTGGTCCTCCTGCATTTGGGGGCATGGACATGCCGGGAGGCATTCCTGGAGGCATTGATCCCGGGGGTGGGACGGGAGGAAACGCACCAGGAGGTGGCATGCCTGCAGGAAAAAAGCATAATTTCCCATTTAAATGTATTACTTTGAGCTGCTTATTAATATGGCTACATGATGCGGGCACAGCTGAGACTGATGGATCAAATGCAACATTACATTTGTTCTACCTAATGTTATAACTTTGTAGTTTCACAGGGTACCCCCAAGTTAAAGACTTTTGAAGGACTTTTTAACACCACTGAGAATTAACTTTAATACCAACTTCACATTGCCATACTGGCAAAAGTATGAAGGATATAATGGAAAATCTGTATGATTTTAAGCCATAGAAAATAATGATTTACCAAGTACAGTACTGGAATTCAATAAAACATTTTATTATAATACTCCCATTCCTATTTAGTCTGCCATAGCCCCATAACGTGACGCCGTTTTATACTGTACTCTGAGATATTCTCATACAGTAAAGCGGCGCCACACAGTGTTAGAATCCTCAATAGGTGGACAAGGCTGTTCAAAAAGCTCTCCTACCCGTATCCCACCTCCGATTGCAGATCCGAAGATATGATCGTCCGCCTAGTGAAGCCAGTAATTTAGCCGGAACACCGGCGCTGTTACAATGATACTGCTTGCGTGAAACAACCGTTTAGAAGCAGTCTTTGCACAGCCTGCGCTGAATTTACAGCAGGGTGTGTTTGATCTTACTATCATGGTGCACCTCTTGCACGCAGCGAGCAAACAACACATGCAGTCACACGGAGATGGCGGCTGTCAGTGATCAACGCAAATCCAGCGCACCTGGGAAGTAAAACATGTAATGAAATACTCAAACTCCCAAGGTTCCTGTCGGCACTAGGAAGCTTCTCCTGTCTTCAATACGGCACAGGCTGTGCAAAGACTGCTTCTAAACGGTTGTTTCACACAAGCAGTATCATTTTAACAGCGCCGGTGTTCCGGCTAAATTACTGGCTTCACTAGGCGGACGATCATATCTTCGGATGTGCAGTCGGAGGTCGGATACGGGTAGGAGAGCTTTTTGAACAGCCTTGTCCACCTATTGAGGATTCTAACGCTGTGTGGCGCCGCTTTACTGTACGAGAATATGTCGGAGTACAGTATAAAGCAGCGTCACGTTATGGGGCTACGTCTGCCAGTGATATGTGCATTGACAGTTGACACTTTACAAGCAGAAATAAATAAAACAAAAATCCTCTTTTCCCTATGAAGGGACACAGACAAATGTAAGACCTGTGTAAAAGAAGTTCATGACTTTGTAGACTAAATTCAATACTTTTAAGGCCTTATTTTCAGATTAAATTCAATGCTTTTTAAATATTTTTAAGACCCCACGGGTACCCTGCTTCATTAGTAACTCAGAAAAAGGTTTCATTTCTCCGCTGCCATGTTGACTTGACGTTACTTTCAGACATTAATATCCAAAATTAAATTAAATCTATCTCATTAGCACCCACTGATAAAACGATGCATGACTCAGCAGCACCTCTCACTGAGTAGCATGGTTTACATCTCTTAGAAGACATGATCATGTGTATTGCCACAGCTGTAGAGAAATCACTGCCAAGAAAAATCAGTTATAATATTATAACCACTGTAATATTAATATTACCGTAGATGTGCCTACAAAGGTGAAAATGGGCTGCTGCATTTGACAGGATTGGTTTCAAAGTGAACGGGTTGAAATCTTCAGTACATTAACTTAACACTGAGATGGAGTAGTCTGGTCCTAATACATCATGTTGTCTGCCCCTCGTCGTAGCACTGCCAGATTCGGATACTCGTGCCACGGCTGTTATTATGCAGATTGCAGAAATGTATACCGGTAGATTATGAAAGTGTAATGTATAGATTATGAAAGCAGACACAATATCACAAACACAACAAATGACAGCTGCCATTTTGTGTGTTGTACAAAGCAGATATCAGATGTTGTACTATGCGTTACATAGTTATTATCTTTATAACCATATTATCGCAAAAGTTACATCAGAACGGATCCATTGTCAGTAGAATTATTTATACAGCCACACAGTGATGGATAGTGGTTGTTGGAAATCATCTTAACCCAGAAGATCAAAGTCACAGGCAGTGAGTTCTTAAATGTTTATATGACTTTCTAACTGGAAAAATATAGACGTGCTATTTTGTGATAGACTCAAAATAAGTCAGAAAAGGTTCAATTGAACAGAAGTGAAGCAAACTCGGACACCCAAGGCCCTTTAAAATTGACCCTGTATAACCAATGAGTTTCGGTCTTACCAGGCATGGGCATCCCGGCACCCAGTGCGGTGAGGACTGGCGTGGGAGCGGAGGGTGGAGGCGGGGCGTCGGCGAACAGCTGGTGAGGCCTGTCCGCCTGGGAAAGAGGGTTCTGGGCAGCCAGGAGGCGCTCTGCTGCCGAGCCGTGCCGCTCCCCTTTGGAATCTTTCTTGAAGGCGTAGGATACTGTGATGGGCCGGTTACAGAGGTACTGGCCGTTCATAGCCTCGATGGCGGCATCTGACGCATCAAAGCTGGCAAAATTGATGAAGGCGTAACCCTTGGAGTTGCCGGTGTCTGGGTCGCGCATGATTTTGGGGGTCTGGAGGATCACGCCAAAGGCACTGAACGTGTCGTAGAGCAGCTTCTCGTCGATCTCCGGGTCCAGGTTTCCGATGAAGATGTTGGCACCCACGTCAAGGTTTTTGTTGTGTGCCGAGGCCTTGTTGACACGGATGGGTTTTCCATAGAGCTTGATCATATTCATGATTTTGATGGCATAGTCGGCGTCCTCCTCACTAAGGAACTCCACAAAGCCATAACCTGGGAGGAGTGAAAATCTTACATGAGTACACGCCTATGTTTGTTAATTATGTCAAAAAACGAATTCTTTATGGATAGAAAGTGTAGAAACTCAAGCCTTTAGTGACACATTATAGTTTATTAATAGATAGATGAGCATCAACATTGGACTATGCAAATAAAGGAAGACTGAAAATATTAACCCTGATGATAACAAGTGCAATTTATTAGTTAGTTAGTGATCCTTTAGTTATCCCCATGGGATGAAGAATATTTGAAGATAGCCCCATAACGTGACGTCACTTACTGTACAGCAGTCGGCGCCACACAGCGTAAGATTTCTCAATAGGTGGGCAAGGCTGTTCAAAAAGCTCTCCTACCCGTATCCGACCTCCGATTGCAGATCCGAAGATATGATCGCCAGCCTAGTGAAGCCAGTAAGTTCGCCGGGGCGGTTAAATTATACTGCTGCGTGAAACAACCGTTTAGAAGCAGTCTTTGCACAACCTGCACCGAATTTACAGCAGGGTGTGTTTGATCTCACTATCATGGTGCACCGCTTCGGCGAGCAAACAACACATGCGGCTGTCAGTGATCAACTCAAATCCAGCGCACCTGGGAAGCAAAAACATGTCATGAAATACTCAAACTCCCAAGGTTCCTGTCGCTGTCGGCACTAGGAAGCTTCTCCTGTCCTCAATACGGCACAGGCTGTGCAAAGACTGCTTCTCAACACGCAGCAGTATCATTTAACCGCCCCGGCAAACTTACTGGCTTCACCAGGCTGGCGATCATATCTTCGGCTCTGCAGATCTGCAATCGGAGGTCGGATACGGGTAGGAGAGCTTTTTGAACAGCCTTGCCCACCTATTGAGGATTCTAACGCTGTGTGGCGCCGACTGCTGTACAGTAAGTACAATAAGTGGCATCACGTTATGGGGCTAATTTGAAGATACTCACCTTGATGTTGGCCTGTGACCCTGTCTTTGGGCATGTGTGTGTTGACCACAGGGCCTGCCTGCAGGAAGAGCTCCCATAGTAGCGGCTCTGACACTTTCTCATCCAAGCCACCGACATACACAGTGGCGTCTATTGGTGAACACAAACAAGAAAGGCACATTGAGATATTTCAGAGAAAGGCGTCTAACACCGTTCTGGTTTCGCTGTAGTTCTGCATGGACTGGAAGGGGGGTGGGGGGGTGGAATGACTTGATAGTCTGTCTGTTGCTGAAAATACACACCATGAAATGAGACAATGTAAAACTGGGTCTTCTGATTGTCACTTCAAGGTGCAGTACACAATTCATTTTCATTACTACAACTCTGCCTTATTGCTTCAGCTAGTTCCAGATGGGAGATCACATGTTTCAACGTTAGTAAACCAGATAACAGCTACATTCAGATGGCCAACATTAACTGAACTGTTGTAGAGTTAGCTTGCTAGGCTAATATTAGCTTGATACTGGTGTTCTGTGGCTAACAACAATAGCTACTCTGTCAGGGCGGCCTGTAGACGAATTGCATCACACCTACGTTTAGAAGTAACGTTACCCAGGCGAATGCACGACTGGTAACGGCACCATGCGAGTAAATGAAACTTAAATCACTTAAATTGTAAATGAATGGCCGGAATTAGCAGCAAGCCAAACAAACGAGTTCCATGACATGTGTTTCTCTGTCTGTCTGGCCGGCTTACCGCAAACGGTTAACCAGGCGGCCAGCAAATTTACGAAGCGCTCCAAGTTTACACATGTAGCTAGTCTGGAAAATACTTTAGAAATAATTAATTGGCTACCAAGGCATGGTTGAACAACATAATCTGATGAACCTACCTTGGTTTCGTTCCGAAATCGGCCCCGCCGCCATGTTGAATGAACGCAGGGGGAAACGTCCTCAAACGTGGCTCCGCCTCTTCCTCCTCTGGTGACGGACGCGGAAGATCCGTGATTTCATCCAGAGATTTTCCATATTAGTTTTTTATTATTATTATTTAGTCAATGCATTTACAAACCGCAAGCCAATCACCACATTTATAAAAAAAAAACGTCGTATACTGCACTGCAGGCTCCGCCAATAATAGTGGGCGTGGCCGTCGTGAGACCGATACAGGAAGTGACTCGAAGATGGTGTTTCTATCTATCTATCTATCTATCTATCTATCTATCTATCTATCTATCTATCTATCTATCTATCTATCTATCTATCTATCTATCTATCTATCTATCTATCTATCTATCTATCTATCTATCTGTTTGTCTGTCTATCATTTCAGACCTTTTTTTGGTCTGTATTGTAGGTATGAGAGAGGTGAATCTATCTGTTATCTCTATGAAGCAATGGTGATGTTTAACACGTCATCAAATTACTAGGGACCCCTTGGAACCCCCTCAAGGACCCCTGGTTACAAATGTGTGTACTGTAGAGTTCATATAAAACAGCTGGGAAAAGCCACATCAATACTTTAGAGTATTACCTAGGTTCAGTATTCATCCTTTTACTAAACAGTGAAACAAATAACAAGACAACTTCATAAACATTTGTATTGGCTGATTTATTACAGTATATAAATATACTGAAAGTATAAACATGGAATACAAAATGTTCATAGAAAATACATACAATATGGGCCTTAAGAAACATTTTTTATATATATAAAATAATACTGTATAGAATATGAAACATATAAAACAAAATTTGAACAAAACATCATGCACCAAAGCCAAAAATGAAAAGCAAAATATTTTTTTATATAAAATGGACAGACAGTAACAAGAAAAAAAAGCTTATATAAGCCTACCATTGTTTAACATTGTATAAAATAAATCCTTAACTGATTATGATCACAAAGAAACATGTCAAGAACGGTATCAAATGTGTTATAACAAGAGCAAGCAGAAGAAAAATGCACAAACACACAATGCAAGATCTCCAGCCTCTTGCCTGAAACCAGCTCATTCAGAACAAGCTTCAACTGCTTGTTTTCATTTTATCTTGTTAATCACATTCAGCTTGGATTTGTATCGCATTGGAATTGGTCCAGGAGGATGATACAATCACTGATGACTTCAGGAAATGTATCCACACAGTTGAGTTTCAGGGCAGACCCTTGAGTTGCTTGATTAAAAATGTGGTTAACAAGTGATGAGGAAAACAATAGATTTAATAATAATAATTAGGCTAGATCCAGGCAACCAAGCCACATGGGGTCAAAGTGTTCTCTGCTGTACCACTTAATTTTTTAATATTTTATTGGCCTGAAGTGTTATAGTTTTTGATCTAACCTTTCAGTTAGAATGGTTCTTTTTTTGCTGCAGTCTTAGGTGGAAATTACTTAAGATTCATTTTTCAACTTGTCTATGTATTTTGTCAGGCAGACTTGTATATTACACCTCATGAAGTAAAGCAATCAAGTATGATTTAAATCATGACAGCGTGACATAATATAACACATTTCCTTTTAAAATCGAGTAGAATTGCAAATAACTCAAAGTTGCTTGTAGAGGCATATTTGTAAAAGTGAAGCACACAATTTGCAATCTGAGTACAAAACCTAAGAGTATCTCAAATGTTTGTGAAAGTATATCAAAGGTAACATGACAAAATAAATGCTTCATTGCCTAATGTAATGTAACATATCAGTTCCTCCAGGAAATTGCGAATCACGGTACTGTAACTGTAATGTAACTTTGATTTGATGAAGATGTAATTTCTAACTTTTAGATCACAACTGATTATGACAGAAGAACTTGAAAAACAGATTGAAACTTTGAACACTTAAAACTTCCTTTAAAGACCCCAGGAAATAAAAACAACAACAACACTTTTGAGTTGTTACAAAGTATCTAAACATTGCCTGCATTAATATAAAAAAGGCACAATGATCACAGGAAATAGATACAGCAAAATAATCTACAAATTGTCTTGCTTCAGCCATATTCCACCCCTGCTTCTTTGTTGTTTATTTGCTGTGTAATCAGTTGCTGCTGTTGACTATAAAACATTCAGCAACAAGCTGTGGCCTCCTACTGTTTCACTTGCATAACTCCTGCTGCCCACATTTCCTTTGTTCATCAGAGCCACACATTATGAACTGAAGTGTGAATTCCATTACATGGGGTCTTTAAAAGAACCACTCACTGAAAATACCTTCATGTCAAGAGCATTACTGCATTCAGAGACAATCTAGATAGAGATACATCTCGGAAATACTATTTATACAAAATAAAATAGAAATAGGTCCTTCTACACAGTTAACTGTGCTGTAAAACGGTTTGGAAGGTGATAAATGAGACCGTTTTTTCTAGCCCCAAGACTTACACTAGCATTTGCTGGCAACAATCTTTTGAGTCCAGGATCTCACAAATCAAACCACAAGTGCAGGCACTGTTTGGGTCGACCACTATGATTCACAATCTGTGTCGTGATGAATCAGATCTTTAAAAACCCAAAGTGGACTTTTAACAGAAGAAGTGGCTAGTGGAGGTTTCTGTTGAGATCGCCACCTACATTTTAGTTTGCCATACATGAATCCTTCTGAATTTAAACAGAAATGCACCTGTGAAAAGCACCTGGCCACAGAGAACCAACAGAATCAGTATTATAACACTCCTGCCAAAAGAGTAAATATAGAGGAGCATTGTTATAAAGGTACTTTAGTTGTAGCACACTGAAAATATACATTCTGCCGGTCTCATCGTCACCAAACACAAAAAGGATGTTGGAGTAGTTTTCATAAGCCTTAAAAAAAGAGAGAAAAAAAAGAAAGAAAACAAAGCGAGGATCCATTATCTGATTTTTCAGATACCTGAGCTTTTTTCAAAGCAATCAGTAACCAGCTGATATTTTTTGCATTGTACCCTAATATTACAAGAGCCATTGAGTGTGTTTCCGTGCACATTTCAACTGCGACACGATTCAAGGATACCATCGATACAATTTAACACCATATCCCTAATACAAGGGCATATACCCACTATGAGAAACCCGATTATGATTTCTGGGGTATGCTGATATTAGCTGGGACACTGACACATGTAAACACTTTATTCCATCCATCGCTGTTTTTTTTTTTACTGTCTAAGTAAGTCTGTTTTTTGTGGTAATATCTTTGAATTACCAAGTAACTACCCAGAACACTTTGTGCAAGTAAACACACCGAACACTTTGGAGAAACACATTGATCTGACCTCAGAAGGATCCATACCTTGATCAGATCTGTTTGGCTTGATGGGTCATACCACTATATGCCCTGTACATTCACTGACAGAAGGCAGGCGTCGTCTCTCTCTCGGACTGCGATGTAAGATTTACGTTGCGTGAGGACAGCTTGGAATAAAATGTATTAAAAGGCGTAAACACGCCAGTCAGCTGCTGTGTCAAGCCCGTTTACAGGTAATTAAAACAAAGCATTGTTGCATTGTCCTGTAATCACTAGGCACAAAGAGGTAACAGCTATAGTGGTAAATGCTTGTTACGGAGGATGGATGTGCATAAAACAAGGCTTGAATATCTGATCCTCATACCTTCATATAAGATACACAAAAGTTACCGTTATATCTAGGAAGTGTTGAATACTGTTACCAAGAATCCTACGGAGCGTGAAGGCGTTTTTCCCCCCCCGCGAGGAGCTGCTGATTTAGTGTGAGGGGAGTGTGGCAGTGTTGGCTGCGTTGAGCTGGCCCACAGCTAACATCAGGATGTCTTTCTTCTCCTTGTGGAAACGCAGTTCTCTGCCTGCCAGCCGCGCCTCCTCCAGCTCCCGCTCCGTGGACGCCAGCGCCTGGCCGATCGTGCCCGCTATCCCCTGCTCCCGGTTCACCCAGTCGGCCGCCATTTGGGTGCGCATGTCGTCGTCCAGAGCCCGATGGGAATAATGAGCCAGCACCTCCTGCCGGTCAAATAAGTTCAGTGGTGAATATACTGTGCATAAAAGACTTGCCAGTAAAATAAGTTCAATGGTGAATATAGTATGCATCAAAGACCTCCTGCCAGTCAAATAGTTCAGTGGTGAATATAGTATGCATCAAAGACCTCCTGCTAGTCAAATAAGTTCAGTGGTGAATATACGGTACTGTAGTATGCACCAAATACCTGCCAGTCAAATAAGTTCAATGGTGAATATAGTATGCATCAAAGACCTCCTGCCAGTCAAATAAGTTCAATGGTGAATATAGTATGCATCAAAGACCTCCTGCCAGTCAAATAAGTTCAGTGGTGAATATACTGTAGTATGCACCAAAGACCTGCCAGTCAAATAAGTTCAGTGGTGAATATACTGTAGTATGCACCAAAGACCTGCCAGTCAAATAAGTTCAGTGGTGAATATACTGTAGTATGCACCAAAGACCTGCCAGTCAAATAAGTTCAGTGGTGAATATACTGTAGTATGCACCAAAGACCTGGCAGTCAAATACGTTAAGTGGTGTATATAGTATGCATCAAAGACCTCCTGTCAGTCAAATAAGTTCAGTGGTGAATATAGTATGCATCAAAGACCTCCTGCCAGTCAAATAAGTTCAGTGGTGAATATAGTATGCATCAAAGACCTCCTGTCAGTCAAATAAGTTCAGTGGTGAATATAGTATCAAAGGGTAAGAAGGTGAGTGTTGCTCTCCCCTTTGATAGTCTAAAAAACACAGATCTACACACACTCTTCTGACGCTGTAGTATCTTTCACAATGCTTTACAGAGGACATGAAAATGATCATATGACTCTAGTTCATTTTCATTTCCCCTCAGACAAGGCCGGACACTACTTTCAAGTCTGAAATTTACCTAGATTTGCTAGAAAGATGAACAACATTTGGTCATAATGATTAATTGGTGGTATATTGTCATAAAAAATCTGGCCTTGTCACCATCTGCACGGTACCCGTGCCAAATATGAATGATGTCATGCTGACAGTGTCAGAGGAAAATGCAACAGAGGATACAGTGTATGTACATACATACATACATACATACATACATACATACATACTGTACATTAGGGCTGTGAATCTTCACTGGCCTCACGATTCGATTACGATTCAGAGGGCTACGATTCGATTCGATTACGATTATCGATGCATCTCGATGCATCTTAAATCGATGCATCACTTTTTTTCCCCAATACATGATTTATTTTTTCTCACTTTCTTTTTTGCATTGTATTATGATCCATAATTAAAATAAACAACTGCATGTACTTCCATTATATTTGATTTGATTATTATTATTATTTTTTTTTTTTTAATCGATTTTTGACATTTGTGAATCGATGCAGAATCGTGCACGTCCGCATCGCGATGCATCTTATAATCGATTATTTTTGACACCCCTACTGTACATACATACATACATACATACATACATACATACATACATACATTATGTAGGTTTGCCTTTTTCTGTGTTAGATGTCCCATTTCATCATGATTGTACTTGTATTTGAAGTGATTTGTGAATCAAGTGGACTGACCTGTCGGGAACACTGTCGTTCCCTCATGGCCTTGAGGCTTCCGTTCCAGTGCAGCAGCTGGAACACAGTCATCAGTTCCTGAAACAAAAACAGCCAAGCAGACAGGAATGAGACAGAACCCACTGCATTTTCCATTTCAATTTTAAATTGTTGTTCAGATTAGTTACTTAGACATCAAAAGTTAGGAAAATAGGGCCCAGGTTGAAAAATTGCGAAATTATCCTTTAAGTCCCATTCTCTTAATTATACATTATACATACATACACAGAAAAACATTATGCTAGCTGTAGATAAGCTGGACACATCAATGACCGAACTGAACCAAGGAACCCCATTGGAGGTCCAATTGAGCAGTTTCCCCACATAATGCTGATACATTTCAGGGAGTCATGCAAATGAAACCCCACTGGTGGTTCTGTCAAGCTGCTCATGCTTTTGTCTCCATATTTGTTACAGCCACAGGTAAAAACGATTAAAAAAGTATCCATGTACATAATATTTCATTATGTCACAACATTCAAGTTCAGCCAAGAGGGTCTTTACTGATTCTGGTGTCCTTAGAGATGTGTAGTCTTGGACTGAATTTCAATCATGGAAGACTAAAAGGCATAGTTAGAGCACCCCATGCTATAGCAAGAGGAGCGTCACATCATGGAGTCATACGCCATGCTTAAACTGTTTATTTTGATTCAATAAAGATTGTAAAAATGTCTTACGAGTCTCTCATGATTGAAATACTGTACACACTCCATAGTTTATGTACCTGAAACTCCAGCATGGATTTTCCTTTGTTGGACTCGAGCATGAAGCGAAATGCTCCGATTCCTGTGCTGGGATTGTCAGCCTCCTCTCTGTTTCCCTGTGAAGGACAACAAGCAATTCAAGTCCGTCTGTGTGCGACATGGGCTCAAAGTGGACCTTCACTTGTGCTGGATTTTTGGGTCAGACACTTCTATATGTGCAATAACTTTCTCTTTTTTGGTGACTTTGTGAATATTATCAATATACATATCTGGAATATCTAGCTATGTATTTCTAGCTTGGTGTGGACTAACGTATTGTTGTATTTCTAGCTTGGTGTGGACTAAGGTATTGGTGTATCTCTAGCTTGGTGTGGACTAAGGTATTGGTGTATCTCTAGCTTGGTGTGGACTAAGGTATTGGTGTATCTCTAGCTTGGTGTGGACTAAGGTATTGGTGTATCTCTAGCTTGGTGTGGACTAAGGTATTGGTGTATCTCTAGCTTGGTGTGGACTAAGGTATTGGTGTATCTCTAGCTTGGTGTGGACTAAGGTATTGGTGTATTTCTAGCTTGGTGTGGACTAAGGTATTGGTGTATTTCTAGCTTGGTGTGGACTAAGGTATTGGTGTATTTCTAGCTTGATGTGGACTAAGGTATTGGTGTATCTCTAGCTTGGTGTGGACTAACGTATTGGTGTATCTCTAGCTTGGTGTGGACTAAGGTATTGGTGTATTTCTAGCTTGATGTGGACTAAGGTATTGGTGTATCTCTAGCTTGGTGTGGACTAACGTATTGGTGTATCTCTAGCTTGGTGTGGACTAAGGTATTGGTGTATCTCTAGCTTGTGTCATTCATTGAATGACTAGCCTCCCTGGCCTAACTTACGTTGAAGGAGGCCAGGGCCTCACACACACTCTTCTCGATGAAGTCGTCTGTGATGCGACGTGAGGGATGTTCGTTGAAAACGGAGTTCATCAGAGCGATCTTGGCAGCGCTGCGTCTTGCCTCTGCCTTGGTTGGACAGAACTGTCAACAGTGAAGAATTGACCCATTAGCTTTCAGTTAGCATCAGATACACAGATAGAATCAAAAGGGTTCAGGACTGGCAGTGCTATACAGTATATGGAGTGAAATGAATGAACTACTGTAGGAATGTGGTGTTTTGTAGGAACACATTCACAGCCATATTTGAAGTCCTGTGGTTGCAAGCAGGTTTCACATTAAGTTTTAAAGCTTGTACCTTGGTGTTTGAATGAGTAATAAAATCCAAACCCATATTTAAAAAGAAACAAGAAAAAATACTTGATGTGAATTTCTCACTATTTTAAAATCACAGAGGTTTAGGCTACATCTTTTAACTGTAGCTGTTTGATAAATAAGGGACACAACAAGGTAGCTAATAACTTCTGTAATATCTAATTTGAATTACACCAATTTGAGTTTTACTTTCATGCCAGCAATCTAGCAGAGAGTAGAGTAAAATATATTTCTGAAAACAGAAACTGATGGGTTTCTTTATTTTGTCACCTAATATGTATCGTGTTGGACTACTGTCTGCAAAGCAAATTGCCTCAAGTTTTTTGAACCTTTAAACCTTGAATGATGATCATGACAAAAAAAATCGTATTTGTTTTATAAAGCACTTACGGTAGTCATTGTTGTTGTTGTTGTTGTTGTAATAACACTCAGGCTAACAAAATACACATACTGTACCTGGAAACTTCCAAAGCAGCTTCCTCCTGGAAGGCTAACGTAGCAGACGTATGGTGGGTTGTTGGAAGGGACCATTTCATAAACCACCAGAGCCCCGTTCCGCAGGTCCGCCCCTCTGGTCAGCTTCATCTGCCAAAACTCCTGCAGAGCCTCCACCACATTCACTGGAGGACAGAGAGACAGAAGAAGCTTTAACTCATGCAGAGCCTCCACCACATTCACTGGAGGACAGAGAGAGAGAAGAAGAAGCGTTAACTCCTGTAGAGCCTCCAACATATTCACTGGAGGACAGAGAGACAGAAGATGAAGCTTTAACTCATGCAGAGCCTCCACCACATTCACTGGAGGACAGAGAGAGAGAAGAAGAAGCTTTAACTCCTGTAGAGCCTCCACCACATTCACTGGAGGACAGAGAGAGAGAAGAAGAAGCTTTAACTCCTGTAGAGCCTCCAACATATTCACTGGAGGACAGAGAGAGAGAAGAAGAAGCTTTAACTCCTGTAGAGCCTCCACCACATTCACTGGAGGACAGAGAGAGAGAAGAAGAAGCTTTAACTCCTGTAGAGCCTCCAACATATTCACTGGAGGACAGAGAGAGAGAAGAAGAAGCTTTAACTCATGCAGAGCCTCCACCACATTCACTGGAGGACAGAGAGACAGAAGAAGAAGCTTTAACTCCTGCAGAGCCTCCACCACATTCACTGGAGGACAGAGAGACAGAAGAAGAAGCTTTAACTCCTGTAGAGCCTCCACCACATTCACTGGAGGACAGAGAGAGAGAAGAAGAAGCTTTAACTCATGCAGAGCCTCCACCACATTCACTGGAGGACAGAGAGACAGAAGAAGCTTTAACTCCTGCAGAGCCTCCACCACATTCACTGGAGGACAGAGAGAGAGAAGAAGAAGCTTTAACTCCTGCAGAGCCTCCACCACGTTCACTGGAGGACAGAGAGACAGAAGAAGAAGCTTTAACTCCTGCAGAGCCTCCACCACATTCACTGGAGGACAGAGAGAGAGAAGAAGAAGCTTTAACTCCTGTAGAGCCTCCACCACATTCACTGGAGGACAGAGAGAGAGAAGAAGAAGCTTTAACTCCTGCAGAGCCTCGACCACATTCACTGGAGGACAGAGAGACAGAAGAAGAAGCTTTAACTCCTGCAGAGCCTCCACCACATTCACTGGAGGACAGAGAGACAGAAGAAGAAGCTTTAACTCCTGTAGAGCCTCCACCACATTCACTGGAGGACAGAGAGAGAAGAAGAAGCTTTAACTCCTGCAGAGCCTCCACCACATTCACTGGAGGACAGAGAGAGAGAAGAAGAAGCTTTAACTCCTGCAGAGCCTCCACCACATTCACTGGAGGACAGAGAGAGAAGCTTTAACTCATGTAGAGCCTCCACCACATTCACTGGAGGACAGAGAGAGAGAAGAAGCTTTAACTCATGCAGAGCCTCCAACACATTCACTGGAGGACAGAGAGACAGAAGAAGAAGCTTTAACTCCTGCAGAGCCTCCACCACATTCACTGGAGGACAGAGAGACAGAAGAAGCTTTAACTGCTGCAGAGCCTCCACCACATTCACTGGAGGACAGAGAGAGAAGCTTTAACTCCTGTAGAGCCTCCACCACATTCACTGGAGGACAGAGAGACAGAAGAAGAAGCTTTAACTCCTGCAGAGCCTCCAACACATTCACTGGAGGACAGAGAGACAGAAGAAGAAGCTTTAACTCATGCAGAGCCTCCACCACATTCACTGGAGGACAGAGAGACAGAAGAAGAAGCTTTAACTCATGCAGAGCCTCCACCACGTTCACTGGAGGACAGAGAGACAGAAGAAGAAGCTTTAACTCCTGCAGAGCCTCCACCACATTCACTGGAGGACAGAGAGACAGAAGAAGAAGCTTTAACTCCTGCAGAGCCTCCACCACATTCACTGGAGGACAGAGAGACAGAAGAAGAAGCTTTAACTCCTGCCGAGCCTCCAACACATTCACTGGAGGACAGAGAGACAGAAGAAGAAGCTTTAACTCCTGCCGAGCCTCCAACACATTCACTGGAGGACAGAGAGAGAGAAGAAGAAGCTTTAACTCCTGCAGTCTCCACCACATTCACTGGAGGACAGAGAGAGAAGCTTTAACTCATGTAGAGCCTCCACCACATTCACTGGAGGACAGAGAGAGAGAAGAAGCTTTAACTCATGCAGAGCCTCCAACACATTCACTGGAGGACAGAGAGACAGAAGAAGAAGCTTTAACTCCTGCAGAGCCTCCACCACATTCACTGGAGGACAGAGAGACAGAAGAAGAAGCTTTAACTGCTGCAGAGCCTCCACCACATTCACTGGAGGACAGAGAGAGAGAAGAAGAAGCTTTAACTCCTGTAGAGCCTCCACCACGTTCACTGGAGGACAGAGAGAGAGAAGAAGAAACTTTAACTCATGCAGAGCCTCCACCACATTCACTGGAGGACAGAGAGACAGAAGAAGAAACTTTAACTCATGCAGAGCCTCCACCACATTCACTGGAGGACAGAGAGACAGAAGAAGAAGCTTTAACTCATGCAGAGCCTCCACCACATTCACTGGAGGACAGAGAGAGAGAAGAAGAAGCTTTAACTCATGCAGAGCCTCCACCACATTCACTGGAGGACAGAGAGACAGAAGAAGAAGCTTTAACTCATGCAGAGCCTCCACCACATTCACTGGAGGACAGAGAGAGAAGCTTTAACTCATGTAGAGCCTCCACCACATTCACTGGAGGACAGAGAGAGAGAAGAAGCTTTAACTCATGCAGAGCCTCCAACACATTCACTGGAGGACAGAGAGAGAGAAGAAGCTTTAACTCCTGCAGAGCCTCCACCACGTTCACTGGAGGACAGAGAGAGAGAAGAAGAAGCTTTAACTGCTGCAGAGCCTCCAACACATTCACTGGAGGACAGAGAGAGAGAAGAAGAAGCTTTAACTCCTGCAGAGCCTCCACCACATTCACTGGAGGACAGAGAGAGAGAAGAAGAAGCTTTAACTCCTGTAGAGCCTCACACATTCACTGGAGGACAGAGAGAGAAGAAGCTTTAACTCCTGCAGAGCCTCCACCACATTCACTGGAGGACAGAGAGAGAAGAAGAAGCTTTAACTCCTGTAGAGCCTCACACATTCACTGGAGGACAGAGAGAGAAGAAGCTTTAACTCCTGCAGAGCCTCCACCACATTCACTGGAGGACAGAGAGAGAGAAGAAGAAGCTTTAACTCCTGCAGAGCCTCCACCACATTCACTGGAGGACAGAGAGAGAGAAGAAGAAGCTTTAACTCCTGCAGAGCCTCCACCACATTCACTGGAGGACAGAGAGAGAGAAGAAGAAGCTTTAACTCCTGCAGAGCCTCCACCACATTCACTGGAGGACAGAGAGAGAGAAGAAGAAGCTTTAACTCCTGCAGAGCCTCCACCACATTCACTGGAGGACAGAGAGAGAGAAGAAGAAGCTTTAACTCCTGCAGAGCCTCCACCACGTTCACTGGAGGACAGAGAGAGAGAAGAAGAAGCTTTAACTCCTGCAGAGCCTCCACCACATTCACTGGAGGACAGAGAGAGAGAAGAAGAAGCTTTAACTCCTGCAGAGCCTCCACCACATTCACTGGAGGACAGAGAGAGAGAAGAAGAAGCTTTAACTCCTGCAGAGCCTCCACCACATTCACTGGAGGACAGAGAGAGAGACGAAGCCTTGTCACTAAGATCAACCTTTTATCACGCCCATTGTTTACATAAGAAGAGTTATGGTTTAGAAGTCCAGTTGAAATGAGGGGTTATCAACTAAACTATTGTTTTCTTTTCAGAGATCAAAATGCTATCTGCAGTTTGCATGAAAAGCATCATTGCCTGTAGCCAGTGACTGGGGAAGTGCAATATCCTCTCTAAGTACAATGTGGAAAGGCTTTGGGGGAATGTCATCTTGAGGCTTTTCCTGCTTAGAGCAAATATTTATGTGGTTGCCTGGTGGAAATCCCCCATCACCTCAGAGGCTTCAAGAAACCCTCACTGAACCCTACGCTCGATACGCTCGTTTTGTCAATATAACATTTCTGCCCTCCACAGAGAAGCAACAACAAAGGGAAAGCAGTTAGTTACAGTTCTGTGATGAATTATTATTCTGGCTTTGGTCTGCAGAGAGATGTGAGCACAGCCAACATTATCCAAGGTTCTCCTCTGTTTTCCTTTGCCTCCCCGCTCTCGCTATTGGATAGAAACACAGACAGCTCTCTGGCTCACACACACACACACACACACACACACACACACACACACACACACACACACACAGCTTCTGGAGACTGATCAGTACGTTTTAGTGCTGCTGCTGCTGCTGCTGCTGCTGCTGCCTTTGACTGCAGGCCTCTATCAACAAGCTGGGAGGCCCGTCCTGAGATCAGCTATGTATAAAAGCCCACAGTTTCAGGATAATACCAATCCCAACAATTTGGTTAACGCTCTTTTACTGTGTGAAAGTCCTCATGATTAACTTTGGTCTTATTGTTAGCTGGTGATGAGTTAAGTGCTATTGGCTGATATGTAGTCTGACTCAATGGAAGCAGGCTGTGGGTATACCGTAAAAAAGCGCTGTCATTGGTGCCGAGCCGACCCATTTCAGTCAGAATTCCCCTCCCCTTCCTCTATCTGCGTGTTGCCATTTTCAAAGTACACGTGATGTCACTAGCAAGTAGCAACAACAACAATCACCTCCGAGCTAGTAACTTACACGCTGTGTTTTGACGAGGATTTTGGATCATGCAATAAGGTAGGCCTGCTTGGTTCTTTTGCCGAATAGAATAATAGAATATACCTCGTAGTGTCGTAGATTTTATTTTGAAGATTCTCACCGGAAGTTTTTTACCTTGATGTTGTGGGCTTTACGGTGGTTGACCTATGTACACGTCCAGGGCAATTGTCATTGGTTTGAAAGAAAAAGAAACAAGACAGAGCGTTTTGGTCCCCGATTTAAGAGAGTGATAAGATACTTCATTTTTTAGACTATTTAACTGCATGTGAGGAACATTTTTGAGCTATTGCAAAACATTAAAAACACCATAACATGTTATAGAAATCATATCTACTTTACACATTTAACTAATCAATGTTACATTTTTTCTCAGTTTGGCACTGCATTTATGTTGCAGCCCTTGGCCTTATATACTGTTAACTAACCTAACACCTGTCCACATGTGATCTAAAACCAGGTACAAGAACCATCAGTACACACAGAAATGCAGGGCAACTAGCTACTGTTATTGACTGTGGTCTTCAGGCAAAACCTGCATCTTTTGCGATGTGATCAAAAGTGCTTGCGAGAACTACTAATGACAAAATGTAAGTCACTTTGGATGAAAGTGTCTGCTAAATGCATGCTAAATGACATCATGTAATGTAACTGTATTCACCATAGATTGCCCGGATAAGAAACAGCAAGGATGAACCTGGCACTTAATTTGCTTGCCAAATATAGACAACTTCTATAATAGACTAATAATATACTATATATAATATAGAGACTAATAATAGACTATTTCTTGTTGGTGCAGCAATGTTTTGTTTTTTACAATAGGCTATACCCTCTCATGCACTCTAATACCATGGTGATAGACATGTACTGCTTTAATTATTGTGTTTCTATAACATTGGAAAAGGCCCAATATGACACACTTGGCTTCCTCTTAAAATTTGATTTGAATTACCTCCCTGCCTCCCTTCCACATAAAATTGGAACAACACTGAAAACATAATAGGTTATAGCTGTGTAATAAAACAAACGTTTATGGCGTTGCCAGTGCTGCTGAGGGTGTTAAGCAGCCTAAATGGGGTTTGTGGAATAGACTGTTAATCAGAGCACGGGTCTTTTTGATAATACATCCTATTAGTATTAACAATGGCCAAGGCCACATGTATTACTGTAACTCCAACTGCCAGCATTATCTATTTGTCTGATTTTAGTTTTTAAGCAAGATAAATTACTCGCCTCGTGTACAGTCACTGCTTCTCCCTAAACTTTTTTGTTGTTGTTGTGGTGCGTTTTCATGGGAGCCACATATACTAACTACAGAAATTAATACTTTAACATGGGAAATCTCGAGATGTGATCAATTACAGTAGCACCTGTAAAAAACAGTTAGTTGATATTATTACATCTGCAACAGGGACAGGCAGCAAAAATTACAGCAAAACTAAAACTCAACGAATAATTATTATAGCGATATCATAGTAGGTGAAAATAAAGCACGATATGATCACAAATATATGCCATATGAACAGTATTGACCCCATATCATTCATATCACAGGGCGTTGGATTGTTTTTCGCTACTGTACTACTAGCACGGGACTACGTTACTTCCAAACAAATGGCGTAGCTAAAGTGACTTTATACTGTACTACTGTATAACCCCCCTTCCAAACTAGCACAACGCTGAGCCTGAGAGAAGTGGACACGGGTTTAACAGCATGTACTGCACATCATGAAAACAAGGGCAGTCATTATTATGACCACTGACTGGACGCTACCTCTGCCATAACCCTGTGTGTGTTTGGCGAAGCTGCGGACCACCGCCTCCACCGCCTCCTTCAGCACGGTCGGGTTGTTCGGGTTGCACAGCCCGACCCCGGCAGCCCCCGGTCCTCCCAGCCCCATGCCGCCCATACTGCCGTACAGGCTGTGGAGCTGCAGCGGCGGCGGCGGGGGAGGAGGCCCGCTGCTGCACAGGGAGGCCGGGGAGGGAAGCAGCGGAGCGATGGGCATCGTGACCCCGGGCCGGAGAGACGAGCGGAGGGTCCCCGTGGATCCTGCGCCGAATCCAAGACCGATGCCTGGCTGGAGCCTGTGAGGGCGGATACTGTCCGGGATAGATTCCATTGTCCCGACGTAACGTCTGCGAAACACCGCGGGATCTGCTGGACGTCTGCAGTGATCAGCCGACGATTTTGGGGGGTTCTGCCGCGGGCTCACCAACAGGCTTTATGGAGGAAAGTATTTGGAGGCTTTTGGATAAAGACGGCTCATATAGGCGAACCGAACCTTATCCCACGTCCCTCCGAAACACTACACTGCTGTTATGCATCTTCCCTCTGGATGGCTGCTCGACTGTCAGTCAGGTGCTGCCTTCAGGTACTGCTCGTATTCTCTCCACCCCGACTTTCTCAAGCGCTTTTGGTGACAATTAATGTAAATACTGTAATAACACATAACAAAATTGACCATACGAGTGTTTGTTTGTGAGCATTAAATCAATAGTTCGCCCAAAAAGGAAAAGTCTGTCGTACTCACCCTCATGCAGTTGAATGAATGAGAGAATCAGTCCGTCTCGTGACTTTGTCAGACATGCAAATTTGATGCTTTAATTCATCATCTGGTAAAAACACACGTGTGACAACAACAATAAGTTCATAAGTTCATACACAAGAATTCATATGGAACTAGATACACCAGTGCTAAATATTTGCCTAGAAAGTATTAGTAACACAGTTGAAACATACACACCACTTGTATTAACTAGATATTCGCGTGCCTTTCATGATCACCCCCATCTGGAGTCATATTTCAGCAATAAGGGATTGAAGAAAATGCCCAGTTTCATGTAGCCTACTATGTTTGATTATGTGTGCTGCTGCTGAAGTCATAATTACGAAATCTTCGACAGGCCTTGAAGGCAGCAAAGAAACATCAAGCAAAGAAATCCGAGCCTGTGCCTCCTCTCCTCCTCCTGGCACAGGCAGCTGCAGCCTGGAGTCCAGCATGTTATTAAAACTTAGCAGATGAGTAACTGTGTGTGTGTGTGTGTGTGTGTGTGTGTGTGTGTGTGTGTGTGTGTGTGTGTGTGTGTGTGTGTGTGTGTGTGTGTGTGTGTGTGTGTGTGTGTGTGTGTGTGTGTGTGTGTGTGTGTGTGTGTGTGTGAGTGAGTGAGTGAGTGAGTGAGTGAGTGAATGAGTGAGTGTTCAACTCAACACGGTGAAAAACATGCAACCGTTCATGATGCAATGCAAATGCATGGTCACTGGCCAGTAAACTGAGGTAAACTGACCATGAACTATGGACACAGAAAGAGCCGATGAACATGTTTTTCTTTTGCATCCTCATGCAGCCTACTTTCCACATGTTTTTATGACTTTCTGACAATTGAGACAATTGGCCCTGGTATTGAGCTTGATGCATTTTATTCACCTTATGTAGCCCCGCCAACTTGACCCAGTTGTGTTATGACATCCTGTTCAAAACACCGTCTGTTTTACCTGGTCACTACTACTGTACTGTCACAGGAAGCGTAAACACAATAGGAAGTAACTGGCTGACCCCTGTGTTGGAACATAAGGTGAATAAAGTGGGCAAATATAAATAAACAAACAAACAAACAAACAAACAAAGGAATAGCCAAGAACTTTGAATAGCCTAGTTTGTCTGGTGAAAAACAAAAATGGGTGATGTAATTTCTGAAAAGTAAATGTCTCTTGTTGTCTAATGTGTAAGAGCATCATTGGGAAAGTCCGGGTGCGCTGAAAAGACCAAAAATCTCTCTCTCTTCCATTGCTCTGTGATTGAGAAGCTGGTGTTTGTGCTACTATATGTATGCTTCCTGCTGTCATATGGCACTGATTGTTCTACATGTACATGGCAATTGTTGTAATTTTCCCCAAATAATAATTGATGTGACAACTATTTAACAAAAATATCATTGGAATTGTATGAGAAGCAATGCATCATTTGACTAACAAATGAATAAATTGTTTCCCCTTTCCAATGTAAATAAGTCTAAACGTCCAAACACACACTGTTTGTCCTTGTGAGTTCATTCATCACAGTAGACACACACACACACTCACACACACACACACACACACACACACACACACACACACACACACACACACACACACACACACACACACACACACACACACACACACACACACACACACACACACACACACACCTCCATGTTTACATTCTCTTACTCAGCAAACATTTTGCTTAACCTGCATCAAGGCCAACAAGGCTAATAGACATTATGTTATAACCTTAACAACCACAACCAGAATATTATTTCTACCGTTGCTGATATGACAACTTAATCTGAACAATTTAACAACCATATAACGTTGTAAAAGATTATCTGAAGGCACGTTAGAGTCTGTGTGTGTGTGTGTGTGTGTGTGTGTGTGTGTGTGCGTGTGTGTGTGTGCGTGCACGCGCGCGTGTGCGTGCGCAAGTCCAACTTGATGTATGCACAATGTTGACTGGTAAAGTCAGGACATAACCACTAGCTTAGGTCATAATGTGTGAGTTCAGGCCAGTGGTGAATGGATGCTGGACTGGGAGACACAATGAGACTATAGTGTCTGGTCAAAAATATATGTTTCCACATCTGGTTTTGATTTGAGCTTCAGAGCCTAAATTTGACTTTTAAAACTCCAATGGGGCTTGCTTTCTCAGTATGCTAATATTAGACTCTCACTGGATTGTCATTCAAAATGTATGACATCACCTGTATTAATCCAATCAAAACAAAACAAAACAAACACAAGAACGTCTGATTCAATCAAAGTGATCAACATGAGGTGTGATATCATCATATCCTTAAATAATACACCTTAAACGCTTTAGTCACATCTTATTGTTTTACTTAAATGCATACACATTATCATTTAACATATATTGTTTCACAAGCACATCCTTCAACTTTATACACCATTTAATGTCATTTCACATGTCACACCATAGATACCACAAGACGCTTGTCTCCTGACCTCCTGATATAGAGGGCGTCAGAGTCCTCTCTGTCTCCCAGATAGCTATTTTGACGCATGTACGCCTTCAAAGATCATCAGTGACTGTCTCACTGTAACGTCATCCATTGTGAAGGACATGATAAACCTGGCCTCAATGTAGACAAGCTTTCTCTGTCTGTACACTCATTGTCGCTCTCACCAGCTGCTGTTGTAAAATCTGAAACATTTGTTAATCTTGTTTGGATCAACATGCAGATACTAAGGATGAAATGCTTTATTTAATCAAAGGTATGATAAGACACGTCAGCACTCCTACACAGCAGGACTATTGGACTTTGATAGAGATTGGCCAGGTGGCAGGCTGAGCAGCAAGGGTCAAACGGCTGTGTCACCCGTACCAGCACAAACATCCAATTACATTTGGCAATCTCTGTCTCGTCCAATCAGATGCAGTGTGACAGGGTTATGTCGCCGACGCCGTCTATAAGAAGCTGAAGCATCGTAAAGGAAGGCATCATCCGCTCCACATCCACACAGGTACAGGTGAGTCTCAGCTTGTTGTTGTTTTTTCCTTTAGGGTTTCAAATGCTTTAGATAAACTCGGATGTAAACCAACCGACACAGTTTTAGCTCTATTACAGCAACAAAATATTTTACAGTAAATGTCACAGTGGATCTAAGGAGAGTTCACAATAATTTTACTCCATTACAGTTTCCTAAATGTAAAAAAATAATAATGTATTATTATGTCATATACTGTACATATTACCAATCTAATATCTTAGTTTTCATGTATTTATTAATTGTTTTGTCAAAGGAATTGGCACAGAGATTCACAATTGTCAAATCACATGGAGGTGTATTGAAGCAACTATTGTCAGAAAAAAAACAGAGTGAATTGTTATTAGAACCTTTATTACTGATTATCTTACTGTTAATTATTAATGGTTCATTCTAAATCCTCTGGGGGACACAGCCAAATTAAAATAATGTTTTCCTGCTCTTGAATCAAAGCAATAACACAGGGAGTAAACAGCTATGTTGCCATGATTTCAGATAAGCCAGATAAAGTTCACAAGTCAATTAGTGGGGATGGACAAACAGTGATAAACGTGTATTTATCATGACTTGGCAGAAAGCCAGGTTGGGTTTTCCAGATCATTTGAACCCTTTAACAGTGAGTCATTTGATTGGGCAAAGGTGGTCCTCTCTTACAAACAGCTTACAAAACATCTTAATCACTAAACTGAAGGCATTTTGGTTATAGATGTGGAAATCCTTAAGAAACTTAACGTATAATATATTCACTCAGTAAATTAACACCTAATTAAAGCTGGCATAACAATTGCAGTAGAATTAACTATATATATATATACCATAATATATCATGAATCTATGTGAATAAATAGATTTATATAAATAGTAATCACAGCCTAATGCATAGAGATAAATCCTGAAACCTTCTCGCAACAGTTCTAGCCTAAGCCAGTGGTTTTCAAAGTGGGGTCCCCAGCAAAAAGGGGGGATAATCTATTTTCACTATAATTCCATGCCATCCATAAGTAACACAATCTAAGATAGTGTAGAAGTGAGTAACTAGGCTAATTATAACCATAACAGCACAAATAATTGACAAAAATCTCGAAATAAATATACAGTATTTACTCTGAGAAATGAAATAATGAGAAAAGGAACAATTATTGATGGTTAAAACTGAATAATGACATCACAACAGTCTAATCCTAATGCTAATTTAAAATGAGATTTGGGCGTTTTGGGCAAAAGAGAAAAAAAAAACGCCCACATTTTTTTGCTACCTCCCCTGTTACCAATCTCACCAGCCGCCACTGACATAATATATATTATATATGTATATATTATATATATATACATATATATATATAATTTGCGAGCAGCCAAAGATGGCGAGTTCTGCCTCCAGCTGAAGGGTAATTTTGTAGGCCTTTGAATGCCAATCAAATATTTTGGCCCAGAATCCAGATAGTTGATGTATCACTTTGGAACAGGTGATAATCACATGTTTTTATTTTCTAAGGTCTCCCCCTTCAGACAGCAGCCATGAAGTTCTCCCTCATCGCCACTCTTGTTGTTGTGCTTGCACTGGCACAAGGTACGCTCACACTCACGCCACCATCTCTCATTTGTTTGCCATTTGTTGACTTGTTGACTTTGACCTTTGAACAAATAAAGTCATTCCAGGGAATTCCGCTAAGTTCTCTCTTTTAAAAAGAAAAGTCAATTTGATTGTTTTAAAGTTGTGAAATGTTTGCAAATCCACAGGAAGCCTATCAGCAGAGCTTCCTGACCTTGAGAGGATCGGTCAGTACTTTGAGGAGATGAAAAACAAACTGACTCAGGAGCTGACTGACACCATCCGTGTCCAGGAAATAGCTCAGCAGGCTCAGTGAGTAACATGGCACAAATCAATCCATTTGATATTCATATAGCGCCAAAGTTATCTCAAGTTATCTCAAGGTTAGTGCTGCAGTATTTGGAAGTGACCAAACAGTTGTATGTTCCTGTTGTCTTCATGCCTGGCTGTCTGCCTCCCTGCCTATCTACCTCCCGGTTTCTCTCCCTCTCACCCTGTCTACATGCCTGTGTCTTCCTGCATGTGTCCCTGCCTGTCTGTCTCCCCGTCAGCCTTTCTTACCGTCTGTCTCCCTGCTATCTGTCTCCCTGTCAGCCTTTCTTTCTGTCTGTCTCGATGCATATCTGTCTGTCTTCCTGCTATCTGTCTCCCTGTTTTGCCCTGCCTGCCTGTCTTTCTCCCTGCTACCGGTAGTTGGGCTATTTGTAAGAGGTGAAGGGTACAAGGAGAGTATGAGTAGGTATATACAGTATTTAGAAGGGGGGGGGGGGGGGACAGAAAGTAAGAAAGTGACAAGTAATAATGTTAGAAATGTACTAAAATGTAATAACACTAAGAAGTCAAATCTGGTCAGAATCTCGAGGATTTCTGTTTTGTTCTCTTTGGCAACACCTACAGCGACGAGTGGTAATTGCATGTGAGATCCAAACAGTGTCATCTGTCTCACCATTGTGTTAACTCGGTCAGCGATAGGGATGGCGATTATGATTTATTTACATGAAGATCTTTCAGATCATAACTTTAAAATGGATTAAATTGTTCTGATATGAGCAGTGCCATTTTATTATGCTATTGCTGACTCACCTCTTCCATGCAGGACCTTCATGCAGGAGCAGAGGACCCAGCTGGAGCCCGTGGCTGCTCAGTTCCAGGATCAGCTGAAGTCTGTTGCTGCCACCATTGAGGAGCAGTTCAAACCCATGGCTGCCAACGCACAGACCCAGTTCCAGCCAATGATCAACGACTTCCAGAAGCAGATGCAGGACATTCTCCAGAAGCTGATGGACCAGGCCAAGGCGATCGGCCAGTAAACCTGCTGTCATTCCAAAGATCTCAGCGTACCACCGGTCTTCTCTGTCTTGGACTGAGCTAATGGAGCTACAGTTAATACCTACTCCTCAAAGGAGTGAAAGCTGAGGTCCGGCAGCCATGATTCCTGCCATAACCCAAGATCTGTGTTTCAGTGCTTGTTGACGTCAATATGCAAAGAGTGCCTTTGTACCAAAGCACAAATAAAATCTGAAACAACATGCAGCAGTATTGTTTATTATTAATTTTATGTTTGGCTGTGTTGTATATTTTTTGATAACTTCACGTTCTGGAGTTCTAGTGAATTTCAACTCAAGAAAATAATTCTGAATTGACATCAGCTCAAACATATTCTTCCCTCATGTCTCTTTCTTTTGTGGGGAAATTACTCTTAAACCCCAAAAGTGCAATATGCCCATTTGGAAATGTTCACATTTACTATAGTTGCACGAGAATACTCCGCTATAGTCCTGCTTCATCTTGAAAGCCATTATCACTATTACATTCACACCATCAGAATAAACAGCTTTACACTTGACAAGAATGGGTAGGAAAACAAGGCATGTGTCTAACAGTGGAAAACCACCTTTTGCTTCACACTGACCGTCTCTTCTTGTCTACTTCCTGTATTGGAATTGATCCCCCCCCTCCCCCAAAACAGACTGCACCATCGCCTCCCACATTATATTAGATCTTCGATCTGGTAGACAATGTTTTTAATTTTTGACACTACTTTTACTTTTCAAGATGTTTTAACTTATTGCCAACTGATTCCACATACACATGAACGGTGGAATGTTCAGAGAAGAATGTTCATCAACTGCCATGGAAAACACACAAAATCTCTCTCTATACTCTTACCATATGAAAGTCAGAGACGAAGGGAGAATTGAGAGTGATACTATTATATCTTCAATTAGCATTAGTAGTAGGTAACACGCAAACAATAGAAACTGACTTTATAACTAATGAAAATGTGTGGATTTAACTGTATTTCCATTTGAAGTGGCATTCACAGAGTATCAGTGTGTCAGCTGTTCAAAGACGCCTTTGTTCTGTCAAGTCACTGCCCTACCCAGCCTGGTAGACACCAGAAACAGGACCACAACAACTCATACCACCACAATCATGTGACCAACAGCCTTGTCCAATTTAAAATTAAGGCAAAATCAAAACAAATCAATACAAGAACTAAGTTATTATCATGATTTTTATTCAAGCAAGCAAAGATCAAGGGAAAGGGAAATTGCACAATGCTGGGCTGTCCTTGGACTTCTACCACAGCCCAAACATTCAAATATTTAAGTAAATTTAATAAAGTGATAAAATGCCATAAAGGAATGCGTTCATTAATCTCTTTTTGCATGAGAGAAAAAAAAAGAAAAAAAAAACATTCATACAATTTTTTATTTAGACTTTTTCCTTTTTTTAAATGTATTTTTCCTCTTTTTTAAACTTAAAACAAACAAGACCTAGCGCTCTGTTCTCTAGGCCTGGCCGGAAGAGTTCTTTCCTTTTTTTGGATATATTATGCTTCTTTTTACTTTGTTTTGTGTATTTTTACTTTTTTCAATGTTTAATATTTTTCAATGTTTAATTATTTTCTCCCATCGGTGAAGCTAGTCTCAAGGTTCCCATTTCCTGTGGAAAAAAAGGGGAAAAAAGTGAATATTAAAAATGTATTTCTTTCTTTATTTCACCAATATAAAGCAAAACATGCACTTCATTGCCAATCTCCTTCAAAGCAATAGCAGCATTTTATGGTACATGCAAGTCCAAATGTTTAGATACAAGGATACTGTAGCTTTCATATGAGCAGTGTTGGGGGTCATTGTTCAAAAATGTAATGTACTGTATTACACATTACAATAAGTGCCTTACTTTATGTAATTACTCAGAGTATAAAGTAATTTATTACACAATTAGTTACATTACTTTTGCGTTACTTTTGCATTGTCACGTTGCCAGTTAAACGGGCAACATTTCCTCTACTACATACAATGCAACAAGCCTGTTTATCTCTGCTTTCGACGTTACCTGCTCTGGTCCGGGGCTCTTTCACTACTAGCTTTGTGTTAGCATGTTGCCTTTGCAGGCGCTTGGCGAGATTTGATGTCGTGTTCACAGCAGTTGATGATGTTTCTAGTCTGGGCACAGTTTGCACTTTACTGTCACATTCCTGTACCCTGGTAGTCTCGCTTGCCAGACTCTCTCCCTACCACGGGGGAGAGTCTGGCTGCTAATACCTCCACTCTGGTATAGCGGGGGGGAAAGGCTCCGTTTACCTTTACAACCATCCACCGAAAGTACCAAGCAGGCCTGCTTTATTGCACAATCCAGATCCAATCGTTTTCAGCGTGTAGCAATGAGCCAGCATTGTTGATGTTTCACAGCGGCGCAGGCATTTGAGATCGACAGATTCGACACGCACAGCGGCAGAGGCATTTGAGATAGACAGATTTGACACGGAGGGAGCAGAAAGGAAATCCATAAATGGTCACAGCCTGTCAATCAGAGCGGGTCGGAGCCAATGGCAGAGCTTGCAGGGAGCGCAAAGGGATTGTCTTCCGCTGCCGACTGAAATGGTCGGCACCAATGGCAGAGCTTATCGTGCATTCCTTTATAACTGGGGACTGGTAATCTTACGACTTCAAAGGTCATGAGCTGGGCGGTGACGTCATCAGAGCTGGTATTTCCCATTCCAAACTCGTAGGAGCCTCAGCAGCCGCAACCTAAAAAATCCAAGATGGCTGCGCCGCGCAACAACAGTAGTAGTAATCGTAGTAATATCGTTTAGCACTTCTGTTTTGTTTGTGTCTCATTAAATCAGCTGTACACACAGCACGGCCTAACTTCTATCTGTGTGGACATGAGGCTGCAGTGTTTGTATGCGCAAAATGCCACGAAATGCCATGTTGTCAATTGTTATTGCTAACAATGGCTAGCCTGGCTAGCGACTGGATCTGACCAATGAACAGTGAACTTCCCAGGCCAGCACAAGTTTTCTGCAAATGGAACGCTAACAAAACGGATGTGATGTCATTTAGCCTCCACATCCCAGTTATTTTGCGATAAAGGAACGCACGATTATACCAGCAGCCTGCTTCAATGCAGCCAGACTTCTCTCCCGGCAGGCAGGGAAGTCTGGCAAGTGAGACCAGTAGCCTGGTAACCAGCCCCAATGAATCCTTCATTAGGGTCTGGAGCCTATCCGCCACTGATTCGGTGATGTATTTTTCAGCCCCAACTGATTGGTTGCTGTCAGTGTCAAACATCAAACTGTTTGGCCAATTGCAGTAGCAAAGCGACGATTCTGCACCAACGAGTTTAAATTGATTCGTTACGGACAAATGTAATGTGATTACAGTACCCCAACACTGAATATGAGCCATGTAAATTGGTAAATTGTGTATTAATATACTGCGCAAACAGTATGCAACTGACGTACCTTTAGACACTTGGGACACCAGTTGAATTGGTCACAGTCTTCTGCGCAGCCTCCTTGGCCTGGTGGGCCTGAAGCACAGCCACCGCTTCATCCACCTACAACAACATAACTGTTCAGTGCTATACTGCAGCCTGGTCCGCTCCCTGAGAAAGCCCTATGCTAAGCTGTGAGCTTCAGTGCTGCAGCCTGGTCCGTTCCCTGAGAAAGAAAGACCTATGCTAAGCTGTGAGCTTCAGTGCTGCAGCCTGGTCCGTTCCCTGAGAAAGACCTATGCTAAGCTGTGAGCTTCAGTGCTGTACTGCAGCCTGGTCCTTTCCCTGAGAAAGACCTATGCTAAGCTGTGAGCTTCAGTGCTATACTGCAGCCTGGTCCGCTCCCTGAGAAAGACCTATGCTAAGCTGTGAGCTTCAGTGCTGCAGCCTGGTCCGCTCCCTGAGAAAGACCTATGCTAAGCTGTGAGCTTCAGTGCTATAGTGCAGCCTGGTCCGCTCCCTGATAAAGAAATATGCTAAGCTGTGAGCTTCAGTGCTGCAGCCTGGTCCATTCCCTGAGAAAGACCTATGCTAAGCTGTGAGCTTCAGCGCTATACTGCAGCCTGGTCCGCTCCCTGAGAAAGACCTATGCTAAGCTGTGAGCTTCAGTGCTGCAGCCTGGTCCGCTCCCTGAGAAAGACCTATGCTAAGCTGTGAGCTTCAGTGCTATAGTGCAGCCTGGTCCGCTCCCTGAGAAAGACCTATGCTAAGCTGTGAGCTTCAGTGCTGCAGCCTGGTCCGCTCCCTGAGAAAGACCTATGCTAAGCTGTGAGCTTCAGTGCTGCAGCCTGGTCCACTCCCTGAGAAAGACCTATGCTAAGCTGTGAGCTTCAGTGCTGCACCTTTGAGCGGAGAGACTCGGGCGACTCCAGCATGTGCAGCAGTTCAGAGTTGTCGATCTCCAGCAGCATGCCGGTGATCTTTCCCGCCAGGCTTGGATGCATGTTCTGGATCAGCGGGAACAGACGCTCACCTGGAGGAAGTGACCCGACAGGAAGGGTGTGTGAAGGTTATGAAATTCACACCCATCATGGGCCAAAAAGCTGATCAAATGCATCTTTGGCAGCTAAATCAATAAGGTCCCCCGCCCGCCACAATTTTATGAGACGTTAACATTTGAATGCCTCCATTTTTGGTCTTTGTATGTTCTAATACTTTGTCCTTTTTGATCACTGTGCACATCTATGACCATGGCAAAGCAAAACAAGGCTCCTGATTGGTTGTCTGGTATACTGGCTCTATACAAAAGTAGTAGCATCTAAACTCCTGCTAACCTTTCCCTGCTGTTTCTATACACAAGATGAAAAACGGGCAATATGGAAAATGTCAAAAATATGAAAAATCTATGGAAAATGCCAATTAATTTGGTTTAAAAAATATTCTGGGCACACTGTCAACAGTAAAAGTCTGAGTAGAGGGCAGTTGTCACTACCGGATCCTGAGAGGTGGTGATGATGGAGGTGGGCCTTACCCAGCATCTGCTTCTGTTCCTGTGGAGGAGCAGCAGCCAGCATGGAGGCTGTCAGAGGCTCCTGACCCTGCACATGAACCGCTGGCTGAGGGGAGGGAGGAAGAGAATGAACAATCAGACACAGAAAATGACATATGCACATGCCAGAAGACCTTGATTTCAGGTCAAGGTCAAACGCTCAAGTCAATAGGTCTTGCATTGAGCTGAAATGTTACTCGCGTAAAGCATTCTCTTTGATAGTACAAAATAACTGTTAGTATAAAGCTAGCTAGAACTAGCTCATTAAAGTGTATGAGTGTGTGCTGCCACCTGCTGCATGGCGACTTGCGACTGAGCGGTCATGTGCTGTTGGGGATTGCGGACCCCCGCGGCGTACTTGTACTGGGGAAGCCCGCGCACGGGAGTGGCTGCTGCAGCAGCTGCTGTGACTGGACGGGGGCCCATGGTCTGAGCTGCTGACAAGAGGACGCAACATGGAGACAGAGACAAATCAGTCACGAGGAACACTCAAGGAACAGTCATATACAGTTGGTCTGTATCTGCAATACTTGCTGTGGCGTTGGACTAAGTGTTGGGTGTGGAGGTGACTGACCCACGCGCTGGGTGGACATCATGCGGGGCACCTGGGAGGCAGGCCTCATGGTACTGAAGGTCTGAGGGCGTGGTGCTGAGGGGCGCATGGCACCCGGGATGTTCTGGAAGTCTGAACAAGCACAAACACACTGGGTCATTCAAAAATCAAATGGCCAACAATTGTTTTAACATACTAGTAACAGGAGAAAACATTATGACAGAAGGTCAAGTTACAACATTGATGGGTGTCTGGGTAGTGTAGAGGTATAAGCCCTCTCCTACCACCGCAGAGAACCGGGTTCAATCGTGCATTCCTTTATAACTGGGGACTGGTAATCTTAAGACTTCAAAAGTCATGAGCTGGGCGGTGACGTCGTCAGAGCTGGTATTTCCCATTCCAAACTCGTAGGAGCCTCAGCAGCCCCAACCTCAAAAATCCAAGCTGGCTGCGCCGCGCAACAACAGTAGTAGTAATCGTAGTACCGGTAATATTGTTTAGCACTTCTGTTTTGTTTGTGTCTCATTAAATCAGCTGTACACACAGCACTGCCTAACTTCTATCTGTGTGGACATGAGGCTGCAGTGTTTGTATGCGCAAAATGCCGCAAAATGCCATGTTGTCAATTGTTATTGCTAACAATGGCTAGCCTGGCTAGCGACTCGATCTGACCAATGAACAGTGAACTTCCCAGCTCAAGTTTTCTGCAAATGGAACGCTAACAAAACGGATGTGATGTCATTTAGCCTCCACATCCCAGTTATTTTGCGATAAAGGAATGCACGACAATTCCCGGCAGCGGTACTTCCGGCTTGGTCAGACCGCGTTCCTACAAGCGAGTGGGGTATGAGTCCTGGTCGCTGCACTAGTGCCTCCTCTGGTCGGTTGGGGCGCCTGTTCGGAGGAAGCATTGTGCTTCAGCTCTCCCCAGATCGGCAGAGGGGTTGGGGCAATGACCAGGACAACAGGGGGAATTGGCCAAGTACAATTGGGGAGAAAATGGGAGAAAACCCAACAAAAACTTAAACAAACAAACAAATAAATAAATAAATAGTTACAACATGACGGATACTCACGTTGTGGCCGGACCCCTTGGGTGGCCCAGCGCGGGCTGGGGCGCAGCTGGGCCATGTGTCCAGCAGCTGGATAGTAAGCGGCCCGGTTCTGGGCCTGGGGTATGGCTGCCATGAAGTAGCCTGAGGGAGGAGCTGGCTGGTAGGGATTGATGACTGGGTTCGGCACGGCACGCACGCTGGCCATGCGCTGCATGTACTGGTTGGTCAGGTGGGCCTGGCGCTCCTCTTTCCGCTGGGCCAGAGCCACGTACAGCGGCTTGGTGGCTACGATGCGCCCGTTCATTTCCGTTACCGCTTTGGTGGCCTCCTCTGGAGACGAGAAGCAGACGAAGCCAAAGCCTTTGCTGCGCCCACCCTCCATCATGACCTGAGAGAGAACGACCATGACAGAGAGAGCGAGAGAGAGAGAGAGAGAGAGAGAGAGAGAGAGAGAGAGAATGTAGGAAAGAGTGACGATAAGGAGATGGGAAATAGAAACTTGTTTCTCAGGTGTCTATCAACTGGATGAGTAAACAGCCCTGGCGTCGTACCTTGGCACTGGTTATGGTGCCGAATGGCGTGAATTCCTTTCGCAGGCGTTCATCATCAATTCCATCATCCAGATTCTTCACGTACAAGTTGACACCCTGAAAACACAATATGGAGACAAACACCCTGAAAACACAATATGGAGACAAATGCCCTGAAAACACAATATGGAGACAAATGCAAATGTGAACGTTTGTCCCTTCTTTGGAGAACAAACCGCTTATTAACTCATTCCACGGCAGAGTTTTAAAGGAAAAGTCGCCAGCCACCGACAGGGTTTTTGAGCATTTTCAGTGATTTTCCACGACCCACAGAATATTTTCTTCTAGGACTATGTAAACACGGAATATCCCAAAATACAGAACAAAGCCTCTACTTTCATGGGGGGGGGGGGAGGGTTATTGTACGGCAGTGAAAAGACGGATTGACGCTCATTTGCGTCAATGGCGGGGAAGCGTTGTCTCTTATATGACGCACAATTACGCCAATGCGAAGAATGAGTTAATGAGGGACAATGCACAATTGAATGCAATACGACATACAACCACTGTATCTCAAATGTGTTTTGTCTGTAGTACATATTTATCCCCAGTGTTCACGGTGAGGAAATGTGGGGCCCATGAACTACAGAGTCACTGTTGCAGCCATTTTGGCCAGTCCAACCCACTGAGGAGGTAGCACTGAATTTGACAAAGCTGCAGTCTTTCAACGTTCTTTAGCAGTCAGGGATCATAAGAGCCTAAAGGAGATCAGGACCTGTGTGGAAAGAGCTGTCAAAGTACGACATCTTACTCTAAGACTGTCACTCCAAACCAACGATTATGATAACATGTCAGGAATGAATTACTTGTTGATGTTGATGATGCTTAGACCAGTACAATACTTCAGAAGCCATATGTAATAGGAACATTAGTACTGGGCTATGGTGCATATACTGTATAGGTCTTAATATAGGCTGAGGTTGTCTGGTGTGCATTTGCACTACTAGGGGGGGAAATAAGTGATCCAAACAGACCTGGTAGCGAGTCATGCGGTCTTGTTTCATTTGCTCAAATTTGCGCTTGAGTTCCGTCTGTCGCTCCACCTTCTTCTGTGCCCGGCCAACGTAGATCAGCTTGCCATTGAACTCCTTCCCGTTCATCTCGTCCACTGCCTGTAGCAAACAGGGAAAACACAGTTTGACTGCTTATTGCGCCACCAGGAAATTGCTGTATATGTCTTTGCAAAGTAATAAGACAACGTGCGTGTGTTTTTGGTCTGAAACCTGGAGGTGTAGCGGCCTATAATAGAGCGTTTCAAGTGTTTCTTTAATTAAACGACTCAGACCCGTTATATTTGGCCATGCTCAGACAAGCCGAGCCTATTTCCATGTCAAAACTACAGCGTGCAAACCTTATTTCTGTCATGTCAGTGATCTTGTTTAATCAAAGCTCGTTTTGGCTCCTAGATGCACAAAATATTTTAGTTGTTTTAAAAGCCATTTCTATTCTAATTAAGAATGTAGCAAGAATTCGGCATCTACAATGACAAGGCATTATGAGCGACCTGCATCGCCGAGACATTGTTTTAACAATGTCTAGATGAAATTGTCTGGTAGAATATGGAGATTATACTGTGAAAGAGGTAAAGTAAAGTCCCACTGATTGTCACACAATGTGTGAAATTTGTTCTCCGCATTTGACCCATCCCCTGGGGGAGCGGTGAGCGGCAGCGTGCGCCGCGCTCGGGAATCACATGGTGATTTAACCCCCCAATTCCAACCCTTTGATGCTGAGTGTCAAGCAGGGAGGCAATGGGTCCCATTTTTATAGTCTTTGGTATGACTCGGCCGGGGATCGAACTCACGACCTCCCAGTCTCAGGGCGGACACTCAGACCACAAGGCCACTGAGCTCGTGGTCTTGTGATTTATATTGCCCAACCCTAACCTGAATGCCAATATATTTGGTTAAGTTGTGTGACTGATCAGCAGCGTATTTTTGTCCTTTTATCAGCTTTAGGCTTTTAGCTTTAAAGTTAGACACAGCAAATGCTTGAACATTGATTTTGGCCACGGCCACACACACACACACACACACACACACACACACACACACACACACACACACACACACACACACGTCATGTGCCGTACACTTATGCATGGGTAACAGAGTAGTTACCCACGAGAAAATATGCCTCATCTCTTACCTTTTGGGCATCTTCATGCCTCTCAAAGCTGACAAAGCCGAAGCCTCGAGACTTTCCGCTGTCGTCCGTCATGACTCGGATACTCATGGCGTTTCCTAGGGGACAGGGACATAGACTCATTAGTGCCTCCTAGGGGACACTCCCTCCAGAGTGAATTTTGCTGCAGATGTTTTCAGGTTGCGTCTCACACTCCCCACACAAATCTCATGTCAGTTTAAATATAATCGGGTAAAACAATATTTTTTCCATACATGATGAGATCAGATTGTGTTGTTTTGTCTGTAGTACATATTTATCCCCAGTGTTCACGGTGAGGAAATGTGGGGCCCATGAACTACAGAGTCACTGTTGCAGCCATTTTGGCCAGTCCAACCCACTGAGGAGGTAGCACTGAATTTGACAAAGCTGCGTCTTCCAATGTTCTTGAGCAGACAGGGATCATAAGAGCCTAAAGGAGATCAGGACCTGTGTGAAAAGAGCTGTCACAATATGACATTTTACAGTGAAACACGCACGCACGCACGCACAGACGCGCGCACACACAGTGCCAGAGAGAGGGGAGAGTGCGAGAAGTATAGGGTTCGACCATAGATATTTTATTACTATAGATGGGTCACCGCAGGCTCCGCCAATTCTATCAAATGGTAGCAGCAAGTCTCCTAAACTGTCACGTGGTACAACAGACTCAGACCTGCCGAAAGTCTCCTAAGTGGGCGTGTCCGTGGAAAACTATGAGCAAAACCCACGTGACAAAATGACAGGAAGTTGGGTGGTCTTGCTTGAAATCCCATCGTCTTTGGTTAGACCTGCGCATTCTGCACCCCTTACTTCTACACCTGGGTGTGAGATTTGTCCCTCCAGATGGCGGATAGAGGTAAGGAGGCTTTTACCTGGGATATATGGTACAATTGTCTCAACTGTTACACAGTGCTGAGGCTGTCACCCGCCCCGTATCATATGGAATGGACCCTTTTCACAGGGGCCATTTTGTGTCGAAAAGGCAGGGTAAGCAATACACTAATGAGGGTTTCCAACTTCCATGAGTCTAAGTTGGAAACCCTCATTAGCATTCTGATTGCACCTGTGTTTACCCTGCCTTTTCAACACAAAATGGCCCCCGTGAAAAGGGTCTATTGTGAAGAGCAAGATGTCGTGTTGCTTGATGAGACCGCAATTTGTTTTGTATGAAACGTACAAAATGAAAATGGGAACATCCTGTCAGGATGAAGCAGCTGTTACGAGCCACATATTATGTGGCTAGTAAAAGACTTCTTTGAAGGTAGCGTTTAATGTACCTGCCAATCCACCCGCTTGCAGATGAGCTGAACAGTTAATGCTGGACTCCAGGATATTTCAGTATGGAAACTAACCATATTTATTGAAGACTTCTCTCAGCTTCTCGTCGTCCATGTCGTCACCGAAATTCTTAATGTAGACGTTTGTGAACTCCTTGGCGCGGGCGCCCAGCTCAGCCTCGCGTTCTTTGCGTGATTTGAAGCGACCCACGAATCTGCATGGAAAGGGACATTTAGCAAAATGTTAAAGTGATAATACGGAAGATTTTCATCTCAATAAATGTCTGTTAAGTGGCTATCTATCTGATAAGTGGTGATTGGTGATTGAGCCTATGGCTCTTTGATGGAAGCCTTTGCATTTTCAGTATTGTAGCATTTATGAACTTGGTGTCTGTGGTGACACCAAGACACAGACACACAGACACACATCAACGAACGTTTCAGCCCATAGCCCTTCTTCAGCGTTGAATGAAGGCCTATAGGCTGAAACGTTCGTTGTTAGCCGTTTGGCTAACACTGGCATGTTTAACTTTACAGTAATGTTAATTAATGTGCACTGTCCCTCAAATAAATAAATAAATAAATAAATAAAAATGTCACGCAATGATCCAGCACAGATCTAACGTTCTTTTAACCAAATTGATCGATATGAGTATTTCCAAACAGTTCACACATTAGTATCGAGACCAAAGCACAAAAACAACAACAAAAACAAGTGAAAACATACACTTACACTTTTCGGTCATTGAGCAACATGCCATTCATTTTCTCAATGGCTCGTTCGGCTGCCTCTTGAGTCTCAAAGTGCACAAAGCCGTAGCCTTTAGAACCATTCTCGTCACAAACCACCTTGGAGAAAGAAGATACATGCTGGCCTTAAGACACACACATGCAATACCATACCAATGCATTAACTGATCACACATCTATGCCAAAAGGTTAGTCTCCCTCCCAATGCGATCATTTTACTGAATGAAATTGAAATTGCTTCACTGTTGTTCATTTTTTCATTGCTAGCATTGGCAAACGACAGTTCCAACTATCTTACAACTGTGGGACTACTAAAAACCTGACTTTTCTTTCTGCTTATCGATGCCCAAGAACACAATATATATTTTACTGCTTGCTTGCTTACTATGTTTATATTGTTGCTCTGAGAAGCAGAATATAAGGCTCATGTCATGTCACACACTTGTCGTTCAGTAAAAGGGTTACTCACTCCTCCTTACTGTTGTGGAGACACCCCCCCCCCCCCCCCCCAGTGCAATATGACTTTATTTACTATCAGGGATATAAAGTCATGGAAAGTGAAAAAGGTGACAGATACCAGGGCAGAGAATAAAAGCACTCCCAAAATCCTCTGATTTTGGGATGGAAAAGGTGACTGTCACCTAAAGGTGACTAGTTTGCATCCCTGACTATTCTCAGTATATACCCAAATGTTGATGCCAACAGAGATGTCAGCAGACACAGATCTCAACTCAGATTTAATATTTACACCCCTCATCTAGGGTCAGAACTGCCCACTGCAACAGCATCTACCTGTTCTGAGTGTTCTAATTTCTCTGTTCAAAAAAACACAACTTGCAGATATTTACAAAGTACACACATGCACATGACGCATACAATTCACATGCCCCGCCTCCACTACACTGATGACAGCTGACCACCCCCCCCCCCCCCCCCCCACACTTCTCTAAAGGCACAGCAAGCAGGATGACCGCTGCTCTCTTACCTTGCAGGACAGGATGTTGCCGAAAGCGGAGAAGGTGTCGTACAGAGCCTTGTTGTCGATGGACTTGTCCAGGTTCTTGATGAAGATGTTCCCCACGCCGCTCTTCCTCAGCGAGGGGTCACGCTGCGACCACATGATGCGGACTGGCCGCCCCTTGATCACGTCAAAGTTCATGGTGTCCAGAGCACGCTCAGCTGAGGGGGAGACGAGAAGAACCGCTCAGGGTTATTTAGGAGGCTGTATTCTGCCATTCAAGGGCTGTGTGTGTGTGTGTGTGTGTGTGTGTGTGTGTGTGTGTGTGTGTGTGTGTGTGTGTAGAGGGTGGGGGTGTGTGTGTGTGTGTGTGTGTGTGTGTGTGTGTGTGTGTGTGTGTGTGTGTGTGTAGGGGGTGGGGGTGCAGCACCCAATGTATGTTCTCTGGGTGTGTTTTCTTGTGTGTCATTCAACATCAAAGTTTCATCACACATGGAGAGTGGCTTGGTATAGAGACAGTCGGCATGTGTGGGAACGCCCACAAAATGTTAAACGGCTGGCGCGCGAGTGGGGTAAAATCGCCGATATATGTCATGGGCTGACTCACCAAAAGACGGTGCTGCTGCGGCTCTAAACTACAGGTTTGGGGGTTCTAGAGCAGAACACAAGACGTCTGCTCACATGTGCGTTTACTGCAATGGTTAAATCCCCGATCGTGTCTGCCTGGGCTGGGCTAGCAGCTAAATTCTAACTTTGCTGAGTGGATAGAACGGGGGTTTTTACCCCACCCTGACCATGCCCCCAGCCAGGCTGAGCCAGCTAACCCAGCGTCTATTGTGGGCGTTCCTAGAGCCTGTATGGGCGTTCCCAGACATGCCGACTGTCTCTATCCTCTGACAACCAACAGGATGAACTGGCAAAAAAGAAAAGACTAGCTATTAGTAATGCTAAGTGGTTATCTGACCTCCAGCTAGTGGACCAAAATTGCTGTGCTGGCAAGCAGTGTTTTTCTCTCCTGTGTGTCGGCCATGGGCCTTTTCTGAATGATGATCCACGCCCTGACTGACAAAATGCCGAGTGCTCAGAGAGTGTAGCTCAATGCATGATGGGAAACTGAGTTAACAATGTCAGGAAGCTGGCTGCTCCGCTTGTGCACATTTCTCCCCAGGCCACTTCTTAAAAATCTGGTTCACACTCCAGTTATGAAATATATAAACATAGCGAAGCATGATGTCAGTTACCCCACGTCCCCACCAGGTGTCGCATTCCCTGAGGACCTCCACTGAGGAGGGATAGAGACACTGGTCATCATTCAGAAGCCACGCCCAAGATGGGGGAAAACAGAAACCCCCCCTCCAATCCTGGCGTTCTCCTATGTCACGTGCATGGTTGCGTGTTGCACAAAAAGATTGTATATACGGAAGATGAACACTCCAACTTACTTCTTGACAGCTAGATCCACATTTTTCTTCTCGCCAATTCTCAATGGCTTGGAGTACAAAAAAACTTTAACTGGCGATTTTTTACATTTGTTATCTGAGCAGCCCACCACACAACAGCTTTTAGCTATGTTTAATTCAAGGAAAATGACGCTGGTGTGTGGAAATGAACGGAGCTTTCCCCCCGTGATGGGCGTGGCCTATTTCATGCAGTGTCTCTATGGGATCACTGAATTTGACAAAGCTGCAGTCTTTCAATATTCGTTACCAGACAGGGATCATAACAGATAGCAAACACAATATTTCCCCTCCATGATGAGATCAGAGCGGCATCACTGTATCTCAAATGTGTTTTGTCTGTAGTACATATTTATCCCCAGTGTTCACGGTGAGGAAATGTGGGGCCCATGAACTACAGAGTCACTGTTGCAGCCATTTTGGCCAGTCCAACCCACTGAGGAGGTAGCACTGAATTTGACAAAGCTGCAGTGTTTCAACGTTCTTTAGCAGACAGGGATCATAAGAACCTACAAGAGATCCTGTGTGGAAAGGCCAGTCACAATACAGAGATCAGATCAGCTCATAGGACAGAAAAACACTAGTGTCTTTCTGAAAATACAACCCAACTTCTCAGATGGTGGTTAGCCTGAGCCCATTATAGATTAGATTAGATTTATTTTGAACATGGTGAAAACAAAAACAAAACAAAACAAAAACAAAAGAAATATAGGCAAGAAGTGCCAAACAATCATAGTCAATTGGAATTCACAGCATACAATAGACAGCAAATTCACAATCACAACTATACCTGAGATATACAGTACAATAGTTTCAACTGTTACACAGACAGTGCTAAAGGCTGCCACCCATCCTGTGTAATATGGAATAGTCACAGTGAAAAGCAAGATGTTGTATTCCTTAACTCATTGAGTGCCAGCCACTTTTGGAGAACGGACGCTCCCAGTGCCAGAGTTTCAGAGCGTTTTCAGTGATTTCTCGAGGCCCACAGAATATTGTGTGATATTACTATGTAAAACACCGAACACGCACAAAGAACGACGAGACTCTATTGTATCAGCAGCAAAAAAAAGTTTATTGATATCTTTTTCCGTTCTTTAGTTATCAGCCGGAGAAGATAGGTCAAAAACAGCAAAAACACGCGTTTCCATCTAGAAGCTGAGATATTGAACCTTTTGTGAAATTAAGCATTTCAAGCAAATCACTGACTCTGAAACTAATATTTTCTGACCTGAAACATCTGAACAGTAATTTCCTTCAATATAACAGCACCCCCACCCCCCTCTACTGCAAACTCCTCCTCCGTGGGTGTGTCTCTGGTGGCTTTGCTCGCTCTGCTGCTTGTCAGGCGAGTCTCTGCTGCTTGCGGATCCACGTTCGGATGGCCGCCGCTCGTCGGGGGAGTCTGGATCGGGCTCGCCTCGCTCGTTTCTGGGGTTTCGGTTGTGAGCTGGGATGAAGCTGCGTCCGATTCTGGGCTTTCTGGGCTTTCTGCTGCGCGTTTCAAAGTGTGCTGCACCCAGAGTCTATTTTCGGAGCCCCCCACCGTTGTGCGCCGGGCTCCCAGCGCGACAGCGAAAAGCATGAGAATGGTTTCATCACGGCTTTTTCTGCTGTTTTTACTCAACTTTCTCTAATCTGGAGAGCACTGTCGCCACCTAATGGGTCGGTAAAATAGGTTATACACATTCAACATGCCCCAAAATTTTACAGGAGATGGATCTGGCTTTGATCCACGTCCCACCGTCAAAAAACGCAATTGACGAACATACTCGTCCTTGGCACTCTACGTTACTAAACGAAATGACGAACATACTCGTCCTTGGCACTCAATGAGTTAATAAGACTGTGATTTGTTCTGTGTTAGAAAACGGGAACATCCTATCTAAGCCTACAGTTCAACTTTATCTTATTGCTCTGTTTAAACATAGTAAATATGTTGTACTCACCTCTAGTTTTATTTGAGAGAATTTGAGGAGAGAGAGACTTTTTTCCGACTGCAGCAATGATGTCGATTTGACTGACTCTCAGTTTCATTTCAGCAATATAGGATGTTGAAACATGCGTTTTCCAGTGTTGCTCCGCCTTTTTACGGCTATTAGTTTAGTTATGTTTTGTAAATTCAGTTTTGGACATACAGTAATTAAAGGTAACACACACTTGTTTTGACACAAGATCAATTGTATTTGAATGTATATCTCTGGACAATTATCGCAGGCTACATTAGAGGTCAGTTATGTCATAGAAAATAGGGGTGAAATGGGAGGAGGCAATGCTCACACGTTTCAGAAAGATTTCAGTTGTTTGTGAATGTTTCAGGCTAAATAAATAATGATTTAAGCTAAATGCCCAACCCCCACCCCCACCCCCATATCACCCCGCCCAATTATTCAGGTTTGCAAGGTATTCAGTTGCAACCTAAGTAATGGAATTCTTGGGTAAAGTTGTTGACCCCCCCCCCCCCCACACACACCCCTGGTGACCCTTGCTCCCCCCCCCCCCCCCCCCCCCCGGTGACCCTTGCTCCATGGGCAGCTTTACAGTGGTTGTTGAGGGGGTTACTTTCCCCTCCAACATTCTCTGCCATTTCAACTGAAAATGTATGTAACCCCAATGACACCCATATAACTGTGTAACACTACGTCTGTAAGGGGAAGTGACAATTTGGCATAACAGTGACCCAGCGTTTTGGCCATAATGTCACACGACTGGCATGAATACTCAAGATGCAATGGCCTGCAGTCTTTGTCATTAAGGATTTATGATATATCACCAGTGGAGAGTCCCAATTAAAATAATAATTATTACACATATATTATGTGAGGCTGTTGAAGCTTGACTCTGGGGGTCCAAGCAGTTTCAGGGGAGGTTCAGTGAATGGAAGTGAAAAAATAAAACCGTTTTTACCACTGTCCTAGCCTGGCTCCCAATTTACCAGTCAGAAAATGCGTGTTCACAGACCTTTTCATGCATTTAGTGGTAGTCTGAAGTATGTCAAACAAACAGCAATATGAGGCTATCTTGGCTCAATTTTTTGAGTGTCTAATGGGTCAATTAACATAATCATGATCCCATAGGCATCCAGGAATTGAGCGAATTGAGGGTACCTTTCTCTGGGGGAGGCACACAGTCTCAGACTTTGAAAACCCCCGATCTAGGACGCCTCAGAGCTTTTAATGTCATCACATTCGGCTGGACAGTGGGTGTGTTGTGCTGACACCGCGTTTTTAGTGCGTGGAAAAGCAACGCTCAGTTGGATGCTAGCAGCCTGCTTCGTACAGACATGATCGGGGTGGGCATAGCATGCTTCGTAGCCTACAGACATG